>NC_084986.1:14205928-14554783 GCF_963691925.1 Scomber scombrus
TTTGTGCTAATTTAAGCTAACCTGCTGGCTGTACCAGCATATTTACTGTAACAAGACTAGGTCAAAACCTAGTATGTGGCTGGACTGTGTATAAAACTCGAGGGTGTCTGAATTAATTTGAAATGACAGATACAAGAAGTGGCAACACCCCCAGGAAATGTGCCAGGCATTTGAAAGAGGAACTTTCTCAACACCCAGAATCCCATGTTTGGACTTGGCAAGTTTGACTCTGGACTAACTTCTGAGGATGGGAGGACAATCATTCTACAATTGGAACAGCAGCAGCTCAGCTTCAACACACCTACCTGACTGTACTGTGGCAAAACAATCTCAAAACTCCACTGACACTTTTTTCTCACAAAACATAAACTCAGTGAAAGAGAGATACAGTACATTATGTTATTCAGTCCATAATGTAGCTATAATACAGATCCAAACTGTTATGTGGCTGAATTTTAAAATGTAATATAGACTCATCTATTCATTTAATACATTTGTATATGTAAATGTGGTGATATATGTACATATAGAGCCCTAAAAGTGGTGTTGTTGATCTGTCCAGTAAAATCATGAAGTCTTACTTTACATTCAGACAAACTAATGTGGCAGCTACAATTGTTAGATTTCATCTGTGAGACCAACATTTACCTTCTAAAAGGAATTATATATCATATATCAAAATGCTACAAAGACATCGGAGCCAGCAGCAAATCACCAAAGAGGGATATGTGGCATTACCAAGCTTCAGCCCACCAATGGCTTCATCACTCAGTCAGTGAGTCTAGTGAGTCAGTGATGGACAGAAATGTGAGTTTATGGGGTAGGTCCTTGTGGTCCAGCCAAAAATACAAGAGTGGCATAAATCTTCTCATCTAACTCTCAGCAAGCAGGCAAATAAGTGCATTTTCCAAAATGTTCAACCATTTCTTTAACTATAACATGAAGTGGAAGTAGAACATACAGTATGTAGGGCTGTCTACAGATTTCACTGTGTCCTTTTTACAAGAGTTCAGCATTCAACTGATAAGTGGGCCTGTAAGCATTAAAGTGATAAAGTATTAAAAATGATAAGCGAAAATAAATCACAACTTGATGACAGATTTTTTTCATAATGTCCTGAATGCTAATTGCCTTTGACTGCAGTTATTATGCAAAACATAGACCTCAACCCTCCCATCAGGAAACGTCCTCCAAAGGCCTCGTGAATCATTAATTAGCCAGGATCAACCCAGTGTTCTCACTTCTAGCAGTAAAACAGTCTTATCTTCTCCGCTATAAGTAGCATGTTTTGTCCTCAGAAGTGTCCAGGGAGTGAAATGGGATTAGTGCTGAGGTTATTTTGCGGGCAGGCATTATTACATGCTTCAAATTAAAAGTCAACACAGACGTTTGAATTCTGTTCCTGATTGAGCTCCGGTACTCTATTTATAGCTGGCATCCCACAGTGAAAAATTGTGTTAATATTTGCTCTGTAGACAGTGACAGGTGGTGTGAGGATGGTATGATGCTGTGCAGGAGGTTGGAGCCAGATAAGCACACAACGAGAAGAGAGTTTTTATGAAAAGGCAACATGGCGTAATTCCAGGATGCAGAATGGACAGTGTGTAGAATCAATAACAAGATCCGACAAGGTTAGCACCAGAATAACTCAAACATTACTGGAACTGGATGCAAAATAGTGCTGATGTGTATACCTGCCTGGTTTCAAATGATATTCAGATTCAAATTGCTTGCAGCACCATTCCTTCTTGAGAGTAAAGATGAAGTCACAAAGTAATTTAACAAAGTTTAACACCATTTATCATTTCCTGCACAGTCATGTATGTATTTATTTACAAGGAAGGAGGAAAAGGCCTTCAAACTTAGAATGAAAACAATATTCCTGTGTAATGCAGTTTAAACTGTCTCTTGCTTATTGATTATTTTAAAGCCTGAAAGGCAAGAAAAGTATTCCTTTTCCTTTGTATGACATACAGAACAGTATCTGAGGTGGTCCTTACCAGAAAAACAGAGGCATCATTGTTCAAATGCTTAATACTGCAATAATAAACATCTTTATGATTAAATGTGAAGGTGGGTCACTCTCGTAATGAGAATTATGACCGGTCTCCGCAGTGGCGTTCAGGTTCATACATCACATAGTTTAGCATCTTTTGGCTCATTGTATTGCAGCCCACAATTTTACACTTTTGGTTCACTTTCACCACTCTCATCAACCTCGATCCCTCCCGCAGCAGACAGCTATTTTCAGCAAAATAACCCCTCTAATATCCCCACTGTACGCTACCTGCCCAGCATCAAACAGTAGACAACTTGAACTTAAAAGATCATCTGAAACCAAAAGAATGCTTATGTGCTCTGTGTCATCAATTATTTCAGAAAAGCTCGAGTAAAGCCTCATTTGTTCATGTTCATTTATCTGCCTCAAAAAGCACTGTTAATCAAACACAACATGGCAGCTGGGGAGATTTATCATTACACCCATTGTTTATGATCTCCTGACAGTTATAGTTTATCGTTGACAAAAAGGCATTAAATATGGAGGTGACTTGCACAGTAAATGTCCATTGAAAGTACCTTGGATCAGTTTTATTGAGGGACTCCGCTGTTTGTCTATGCCTGACATGTAAGCTTTTGCTGTCTGTTAAATTAACACTTTTGAGATTTCCTTATTGGTCTGAGACACCAAGGTCCATTTTCCTACCCAGTGACCTGTGTGTGCGCATTTCTTCCTGCAAGTATCACTTCAACATTTTAATGCAGTTCCTAAATATGTAGAAACATGAAATCTAGTGGCTGAACCATAGGGAATTGTTAAGATTTTATTGATACCAATGCCATTATCTGCTCATCAGCCCATTTCATTTATTTTCTTTCGATTCCTTCAGTTTTCTGTGTGGAAAAAAGTAGGTCTATGCATGTTTTCAGCATCAACCAACTGTTTTATTATCTCTAAGTCTGAACACAATGTGGAAACAGAGTAGAAAAAAGGCATGTATGTCGCAGCAGGCTGCAGCAAGTTATTCTCCTAAGAAGGCACTGTTTTAATCAGTATTACTGCACTGCAGTGTAAGTAACACTTGATGGTCCGCTGTCTGTTAGTTAGTTCTGTCAGCTCCAGCCCCAGACTGGCAGAACAGGGTCTCCCTTCAACCAGGCACGGTCACAGTACCGGGTCAGCACCAGGTTGTTCTTGGTTATCCTGGGTGTGTTTTTTTAGTGTCTCGCTTCAGTGTGTAGATGCATGGGTTTGACGTCATTGTTATGTAATGCGCAACTGTTAGAAATACACTCTGGCATCGATAAAAGGAATTGATAAGCTCAGAGGCATATGATTGGGATTGGAACAAATTCTTAACTGGAACTGGCTTTCAATTTCTAGCCCTACTGAACCACTGAGGGGCAAATCCAAACATGTAGTAGTGCTTGTTGTACTTGTAGTGTAGTAAAGTATGAGGAAAACAATCTAAACCTATATTATGGAGGTACAGTTATGTTCACTTAAGGACAAGTAAACATTTCCAGAATCGTGCCTAAATAAATTAACATTAACTTTCCATACTGAAATCTTTCCTTGCAGCTATTTATTCATAAAGTATAATCGCTCAGCACCGTGGAAGGATTGTTTTCATTAGCAATTCAAACAGGGTATGATTTTCTCTTTGCTGATACAGATCTTTTCCCCCTGGAGTCTGTTGGCTCCCGTTTCAACATCTTCATCAACTATAAATAGCCCTCTCAAAAGAAATCAATTCATGAAATAATAGGTTTATATTTAATATTCTGTTTTTGTTTTCAAGGGTAAATCCAAGGAAAAAAATAAACCTGAATCCCCAGGTTTCCAATCCCCACCTCAAGCTGAGTTCAAGGAAAACAACACTTTGCTTGAGCAATCATTAGCTTTGCCATCCATTATCACACGAAAGCAAACCAAGTCACCCTGAGAGCTGTTGATCTCATTTGAGACAGTGTATCTCTGTGCCCCTTTAATAGATGAGGGCTTCCCACAGGAATCCCCTCTAATGCACTTTAAACCCTTCCAGCTGAGTGATGGATGCTCGTGACAGATACCTCAGCTTCTCAGGTCCCATGCCTCTGGAGTATCAGGATATCAAATGGGTAATCAATAAGAGTGCTTGAAGAAGCTATTGTATGCTGTACAGTTTAAAAATGCAGCATTGAAACTAATCATATTTTGTGAGGTATTTTTGCCCATTTATCCCAGGCTGGATCTCGCCACCCGAGGCTGAAGGACAGGTTTGGTTTCAAAAGTGAGGAGAATTCAATTTTTTACCAAAGACAAAGAAAGTGAATATGACTTATGGTATTCAAATGCATTAATATTAATCTAGCAAATTACATATTATAACAAAATTGTTTATTGCATAAGAGTTATATAGCAAAATAGAGTCTACAGGCATGGTAGAGGTTACTTAGGCAAAGTAGTGCTTTGGGCTTAATGCTATCGTCAGCATGCTAACACTCTCACAAGGACAGAGCTAAGGGTATATCAAGACCCTTTTCACCATCATAGATGTTACCATGTGGGCATGCTAATTCTTGCTACTTAGCACAAAACACAAACATCTGGTAGTGTCAAAAAGTTAAAAGATCAACACTTTTTTTTTCACCCTGAAGGGGGACATGAATATCTGCACCGTGGTTAAATTAGAAATATCACATGAATTGGTTGGATATTACACACTAATCCTACTTCATCTTTCTTTTTTATTGACAGAGACCTGATACTTCATGATAATGTTATACTGCCATTTTTAGCACAAAGAGAACTGTGCTTCGCTGCGTTATGTTAGATTAATGTTTAATTCTAGTGTACTTTTAGTAAAATACAAATAAATACATAGATTCATTTATTTTTTAACCTGGAAATCCAAAATCCAAAATAGGTTATGGTTTTTCCCCAGTGGCCTCCAGCAATAAGATAGGGTATCCTCTGTTGCTGAAAAGTGATACCCAGGATAAAAAAAAGTCTTCATATGTGCACTATAATACCAACTCAGATGAGCCAATCAACATTTATATTAAGGGATGGGCGATATGACCAAAATCTCATATCCCGATATAGATCATTTCATATCCTGTGAAAGTGACGGGTCCCCAACATCTCCCACAAAATTAGGGCCCTGTGTACACAGCATGACCTTCGTCAACTTTGTTGGGCACCTAAAATCATTTTTATGTTAAAAAAACCCCCAATAGATAATGGATGAAAACAAAACGAATTCTAACTTAATCAAGAGAACTAAAGAGCAGCAGCAATTTAATTTTCTTGCATTTTTCTACCAGCAGATTGAGCAGCATATCATCAGCTTTCTGCATAATTAATATCAAGATGATTAGAAGATTAAAAGATTTAAAAAAGTTTGTCTCAATTATGACAGCATGCACACTGTGTTTCTATAGTGCACACAGCACCAGAAGTTCTCTATTTTCACTTGACTTTATAAAGTTATTTTTAGGAGCGGATTCCTTGGCTGTTGATGCTAAGCTCAGATAGGGACATGATGTGTTAGAAATGGTGAGTGAAGTATGAATTTTTCCAAGATGGGATTTTGCTCTCCAGTGGAGGAGCAGGTTCAGCTGATAAACAAAGGCATGCAAAAACACACGCACACAACATCACAACACATCTGCAGTACTTAATCCCTCTCTCAAACATACACACATACACATACACATACACATACAGAATAACAATTGATGGATGTTAGGACTTCACTGTAAACACTAAACAGAAAGGTGGATGTGCGTGTGTTGCTGCAGTAGTGTGAACGAGCAGCCTCCCAAGACAGGGTCTCTCAGTTTCCCTGTGTTGCATAATTCACTTCACTTCAGGCCGGGAAACATTGTTGGTGTTAAAAACACTCCAGAGAGACGGTTCAGCAGTACAATAATAATGAGCTCTATAAGACACTAAAAGTGTGGTTAGATTATCCATTTTAGACTTTATGGAGCTGAAAGAAGAAACCAGGCGTGCATTTGAAAGATGCCCTCTAGCTTATCATTGTTTAACTTGGCTCAGAAGGAAAGAAGGCTTACCTATGCTTTGAAAGAACATACAAGTTACCAAACATAAACATTTACAACACACAGTATATACTGTAGGCCACAAGAAAATATCATACACTTGCCATAACACAGCTCTCAAGAGCCTCAGAAAGAAAATCAATATAGAATATGATGTGGAGCAGTTTTTAATAACATGAATCCAAGGCTTTAAAATCAATATTTGCAGAGTGCAACAATGAAGAAAATATACTCACAGCTTCAAATGAGATAGGCATGTGAGGAAAGTGTGGAAAAAAATATCACACCACCATCATGAAAAATTGGACATTGCTATGCGCATGTTGAATAAGAGGAGGATCATTTTCATCCAAAGATACAAGAAAATCAATACAGAATTAAATTGCTGTTCCCTGCAGGGAAATTTCAAGTTTCCTATTGATTCTTGCAGCCTTACAAAACTGTGTTACATGAACACCACAAATCCCAAGTATGTCTACTGGCAAAAGTTAGGAAACACTTCCACACTGGATAAGAAATGCAATAAACCTTCTTTATGAAAATCAAAACAACAACAACAACAACAACAAAAAAACAATTTTTAAAGATTCAACAAAATCTATTGATACATAAATGCAGCATCTTGTTACAGTAGATCTTTCACACATCCTTACTCCAGGGTCATCACACAAACTCCAAGTTGGATTTGATTGCAGAGAGTGATAATACACCCACTGTTCAATGTATCTTCAAGTAAAACGTCTGCTGTTATCCTTAAACCACAAAGAAGAATTAAGGTGAATCTCCATGGCACAGTTGGGATTTTAAGGCATTAATACAGAAATGATAGTTGTGGAATAAAGGACAGATGGGCTCCCACTAAGCTTTGATTAAACCCAGACCCACGAAAGGAGAAGAATGGGGCTTTGTTCAATTTCAAAATACCCGCAGCAACCACAGGATTACAGTAAATCACATGACGACAAGTGTGACAAGACAGGCATTTAGTGTGGTGAAGCACTTGTCAACACAGTGTGAAGTTGAGTAGCGTTGTTCTCACCTGCCCAAACAAACAACGGTAAAGAAAAGCTGCAGGGTTTCATTAAACTTGCTCCAAACGTGCTTGGTTTTACAACATCCTAAATCCATAAAATACTACCCAAAAGAACACCTTTTTAACCTGAACTGGATTAACAGCAGGATGATGGAAAAGAGAAGAGAGCCACACAGACAGGCTTGCTTTTTTTTCCAACACTAAATATAATCTGTTGTATAAGAAACTTCCAGAAGGCCACTGACCGGGAAGAAATACAAATGCAGACTAAATGCAGATGTCTCACACAACAGGCAGTTTGGTCAGCAAAGAATACAAGGATAATATTTCATTAATTAAATAGTCCTTGAAAAGTTCCACAGCAATGAGGCTAAATGAAAAAAGAAGAGTTGTGTAAGAGGGAAACAAAAATAAAGTCTGTGCAGAGCTGTCACTGAGGTAGCCATGCTTTTGACAATAATCCAACTAATCAGACTGTTGAGGGGATTTAGCTCGTGTAGTTCTCCTTTGACCAAAGTGAAAAGAGTCAAAAGGTACTCACAAAAATCCTCTCACTTATTATTCATGCAGCTGAACAAAGTTGTATTTGAACATCATGTTCACTGAGTCATTTTGCAAAAATTGACATTAGCTGAATAGGAAAAGGTTACGGTTATTAAGCAAACAAGGGGAAAGAAAACGTATTAAGTGTAAAGAAGAATACAGAAATTACTGTGAGGTTATTGGGTCAAGAATTAAAAGAGCTCGGGTGGATATATGACGGGTTGAAATAACTTAAATTCATTAATGCCATGCAAGCAATACCTTACAACTTTGGCAACGGTAAAGAAATTTGTTAGAAACATCACCATCCTCAAAGCACACAGCATGAAAAGTCATTAGCAGTCTTTATCATCTCATCTATTGTCAGTCTGCGACCAGTGATACTGATGAGTGTGTGAGCATGAATTATGCAGTGTATAGGAGGGAAATCTGCTCAGTTGAATCATTGTCTGATATACAGGAGCTCAGCTAAGAGCACACACTGATTTAACTGGTCTACTAAATGACTATATGGACCCCTGTGTGTTCAAGATGTATTAACTGAAAGTTCTTCTTTAGTGTTTAATATAAACACTGAACCACAACAGCACAAAAACAACAAAGACCTTAGATTTATAGGATTTAATATCTGTTTTAGGCATCACATTGTGCCTTTATCTTCATAGAATCTGACAATAACTGTTTTTTGTTTATTCTGTTATATTGATGTCTGTTCTTGTTACATTCAGGGCACTGCTGTAAAAGGTCATGTACTATATGCTAATCCAACCTTTTCTGTAAACCACTGAAAGCACCAGCTTTTGTCACTGCACCATTGCTGTAGTTTTTTCACAGCAGTATTTAGAGTCAACCTGGAACTGTCAACCTAATCTTTTCTGGAAACACAAAGTTACTGATTATTTAACTGCACATTTTTCAGTGCTTTAATCACCACAAACAGCACAAAATCCAATTCACCCACTGTTGCATAAGGGTGGAGGCAGAAATCTCAGAAATACATATCATACAACCTGTGCAGATAAAAAAAAGCTCTTTGCATGACTAGATATCAATAGATGTAAGTGAGATTTCTTTTTGTTTGTAATTTGGGTGAAATAAAATAGGCTTCCCGGCATTTGTCTGTATTCAGTACTCTATTCTGCATAACTCAAATCCAAATGCTCCCCAATTATCATGTGCTCATCTTATCATTTTCAAAGCACATCCATCCCTTCATCTCTCTTTCACACACTCCCTACATCATTATCCTATGCATTCCCACCATTCTCCCCCATCGCTTCTGCTCTTCCTCCTCCTGGCGCCTCCCTGACTCACAATTCCCGAGTCTTAACGAGCCACAGAGAGATAATTGCTTCTTGAGGGGCAAGGCTAACTGACACCACTGCCTCCCGCATGTCATTCAGTCAGGCCCCTATCAGTTTTATTAGAACCGCAGGCTGTATTCGCTGCCAGAGTTCTCGTCCAGTCGAACCTAATGACTGTTGAGTCTACTAATTTCAGATCAAGCTCCACTCTGTACTGCAAAGCACAGCAATACAAATTGCATATTCTGGCATATTTCTCAAAGCAATAAAGCATGAGAATCTAACTGAAGCACACTTGAGATTTGTACTCAACAACTAAATGAAAGTAATGTTCTGTTATTAAATGCTGTGCAGCAGAACAAACATATATTTACAGCACTACTAGTGTAAGCACTGTTGGACTAAAAACAATGCTAAACCCAAAGACACAATTTTACTGGACTGAATTCAAGTCTGTCCTGTGGCTATATGGTTTTAAACTGATGCAGACTGTACAGAATGGATGTCCTTGGTGCCAAGGGAAAGTGTGTGTGACTTCTGAGATACAGAAAGGTCCTTTCCGCTTCAGTGTGACATGATCCAAAGGGATGGCTCGCACTCCAAGCACATGCTGTGTCCTCTTCCATCCTGCCAGTGGCTTTGACCTCAACAGATGAAAACGTGCAGCTAAGAGAGGCGATGGGGAAGTGCTGTACATGTCATGTTTTCTACTAGCCAAAGAACTGAAGAGTGGCTTTAAAGATGTCCAGAAATAGATCTTTTTATGTTTTCGTTTTCTTGTGAAGAGACGTGACTAAAGCAAATATCATCCTGGCCATTACTGAAATTTTACCTTGTCAGCTGTCTATGTGTCCTATCCTGAGTTGTACAAATATAGAGGGAGGCTGCAATACATGGATGCCACAGGCACTAATGGATTAGTCAGACTTGCACACTGTCAATATAGGAGCATGATACAAAAAGAGGTTCCCAAACACAGGACTGTGTTTTCAAGGGTAAAGTCTGACCTTCTGGTGATGTAGGTAGAAAGCTCAGGTGGTCACAGAATTAATTATGTCAGCATGTTTAGTAAAAGCTTTCTCTGTGTGCTTTTGAGTGCTCTCCTGTAAAGCAATTCAACACCAAGTACAGCGTTTCTGTCTCATCTCACTGTCACTCAATTTCCAACATTTAAAACAAAGCAATGTGCAACATGATGAGACTGACACTAATTATTTAAAGCTGCACTAATCAATATTTTTAAGTAATTAATTGATCAAATGATGATGACTGTTTGGAGAAGGGCCTCATGTAATGCCAAACCCACAGAGAATTATCTGCCAAGTCTGTAGTTTCCCTCAGTTGTACAGACTGTTCAAGCATTATTAGCTCATTGTTTTGGTTTAACAGCCTGAAACTTTACTGTTTCGTTTTAGTTTCACTGGTCTCATCAACCCTGTTTCCAGCTGCAGCAGACAGCTGTTTTGGCAAAAAAAAAAAATCTCAGATAAGCCCACAGTATGCTGCTTGCCCAAAGTCAAACAGGCAACAGACACATTTAGAGACTAGCTGCTGGCAATTCGGTGCTAAAAAGCCAGATGTTTGTTGGTGGTGACCAAAACAGAGCTAATAGGAGAGTGAATATTGTCTTAGATTCATCAGGTGGCCACAAACATAACTCCAGATGAATACTAATGTCGCTCCAGGTTCACCATATCAACTTTAATGTGTTTAGAGCTTGTTCCACTATTCCGTAGTAGCCAAAAACCTAATTAATACTATTATAGTGCTGATATATCATATTTAACATGTGATGTTTCAGCTCATTTTCAGTCATATGACCCAGTACCACTCTGTGTTGTGAATCCATTACATTATGTCTCTGCATAGCTGACAGTTAACTTTATGTTTTCATTAACTGCAGTTTTCAACAAAAGTGACTTTACACCTGCACTTTATATGCAATTTCCTTCAGTCAGACAGGACACAAATAATTCATCACTTTTTTTTTTTTAATCACAACTAATTTGTGTGAATATGTGGCAAGCAGCTGCACCGTCACCTTATTTGCATTCTGACAGCCAGCTTTGACGCATCGCCACATGCTGGCATGCAGACGCTGTCCTCTCTCCAAATTGCCTGCTAAGTAGCTTCTGGACATCAGCAGTCACCCTGACTGCCTGTTATGTTTGTGAGTGCTGTGCTCACATTTTTACAGCCTGATTCCTCTGGTGGCTCCCAGACACAAACTGCTTCTGTTATCAGGTGCCCAAATCCAGCTGGATTCTGCTCTGACAATATCATTCAGGTTTTTTCTTCCCTCTCTTTCTTTTTCTCTCTGACATCAACAGCAGCGAGAGAAGAAAAGCGCAAATGCGGAGGCTCCTGCTAACAATGTGACCCAGACAATGTCTTTCAAGATGACAAGATGTTGGCCTGCTTGTCACATTTTCTCATTATAAAAGTCTCCATGGTAATGGTTGAGAAAGAGGTGATGTTAGCTGTGTTGAAGAAAATAATACCAAATCCTATCCGTCATTGTTTGCACAAAAATCAACGACATCCAACAACATTTTATTACAACCTGTCATTTCACTTTGATATCTCAGGTTTAAACTATGAAACATTATGCATCCAAAGCCATCACAAAGAGTCCTCATAGCCATAACCCAATGAGAAAACTTTAAATCCCATACACATACGCTCAATATTAATTTATGTAGAACATTTCCTTGAAAGCATGTAGAAACTGAGCACATCTTGCAGGCTGCAAAATTAATCAGTCATGTTTAATAAAAGCTGGCATGGGTAGCTGCTTATTCACGAAGCAGGAATTCAGGACCACGCAAAAGCAGCGTTCTACAGTAGCATTCGTGGCAGTGAAGAGCTTGAAGACAACATATCTGCAGGGAAGAGGCATTCAAGACAAACACTTCACACATCGGTGAGACAGCACAGCCGCAGGCAGCAAAACAGCTCCTCACTCTCTGCCTGTCACTGACGCTGTGAGGAACGTTTGTTGCCCTGACCCTTCAATCAGTAGTCACTGATGTACAGTACTTCACACTGTAGTGGGCCGGGAGCAATGTTGAAGATTTGGCACAATATTTTCTGAATAAAAACAAGAGGCATGGCTCTTTTCCTCCTGGTAAAAACTCATAGAAAATATTAGAGTATATCCAGTCAGGGTCGCTGAATGGTGTTTATGATGTATTTGTAAAAACACCCTAAAGATATAAAGTTTTCTTTAATAAACGGCAATAAATGCATTTTCATAGTAAAGCTGCAACGATTAGTCGATTAATTGATAAGTCAATTGAAAGAAAATTAATCATAAACTATTTTCTGATGCCAGCTTCTCGGCGTCTCTCTGTTAATATTTTCTGGATTCTTTAGACCTCTGTGACAGTAAACTGAATATTTGTCAGGTTGAGGACTGTTGGTCAGAACAAGACATTTGACCATTTTCTGACAAATCACAGACCAAACAACTAACGGTTAATCAAGAAAATAAACTACAGATTAATCGATTTATTGTGATAAATCATGTTTGTGTGAGATAGAAGTGAAGTCCCAATGAGGCCCCAAATATAATCCTCCAGGTTTTCAGTTTAAATTGTAAAATAAAATAATTGCATGTGACAATATTTCAGCTTGAACTTGTATCTGTTTGTACAAACCGGTAATCATTGGTAGTGCTGCATCTGATGGTTAGATTCTTTATCAATTAAACTATCCAATATTTTCTAATTAATCCATTAACACTTGAAATGTGAAAAATGCAAGTTCAGAAAATAAGGTTCATCTTAAAAGACAATTCTCACATTTGAGCAGCTGGAATCAGCAAATATTTGGCCTTTTTGCTCGGTTAAAACAACTCAAAAGATTAATCGATTATAAAAATGGTTCCAAGTTAATGTTTTGTGGACTCAATCGACTGATTTTCAGTCCCAGCTCTAATTCTTAAATTTAACTGATAGGAGTTTTGGTGAAGCATTGGCAGCAGGACCTAGATCAGTCTGAATGAAGTGAAACCATATAAACCATAGAGACTTAACGACACAATAAAGCAGCTCGTAATCGTACAGGTTTGCACACTACCGTATATCCAGCTCAGCTACATATGGCAGCAGGACAAACAAAAGCTCCCAGTAATAAAACACAGCCGTCCACTAGCCTACTAACAGCCAGAGGCACATATCGCCCTCCTTTCTCTCTCTGACAGATTTTACTGCAATTTACTGCAAAAGAAAAAACATTTGTACAAACATTTGCAAACCCACACACGCAGTGTCTCACTCACTTTCGTGCTTGGAAGTTCCCCATGTGTGCCGCGGAACTCCGGGGCTCTTAATGATGGCTCTGCCGGCGGATTTCAGGGCATCCATCCCGAGGTGTGTCTGTTCTCCTCTCCGGCAGGTGGATTCCCCCAGTCTCCTGACCACAGGGAAGTAAAACAAAACAACAGCAGGGTGCGACCGACGGCGGATGCGTTAGAGGAGAAAAGGCGAAGAGAGAGCTGACTGATCCAAGTTCCCACCCTGAATCTCTCCCTCTGGAGCCTGGTGAACAGTTGAGGGCAAACACATGCACACACTGCACCGTTCCCAAAGTTAAGGGCGTGTCCTTCTAACCTTGATGGGCTGCGAAGCTTCTTCCGAAGTGATCCAGTTTTGTTGGAGCGACCTTAATGAGAAATCATTACAGCATTATTGCTGTGTAAAGGACTTACACTCACTAATGAGTTTATGTCTAAGGAGCTTACAATTGCACTTTTTTGTTTCAGAGGATTTTCTGTGGTTTCTTGATATCTGGTGGCTTCTCTATAGTTTTGTTCTTAAAGAGGTTTATTATTCCTTTAATTATAGTATTAATATTTCAGCCGGCATCAGAAACATTCATTTTTTATTGTTGTTGTAATTGAATTTAGATGATAATACTGTGATTGAAGTTCTAAGCTTCATAAATGCAGTTTTTCTCCCAGCAGTCCCTGTTGTTTCCAGGTTGGATCTCATTGTTTTATATATTCAAACTATGACTTAACAAATCACAAAACGCTTGGGAAAGTGGGAAAAAAAGCATGTATAATTTTCAAGTAAATGGTTTTGCATTTTCTGTATTTTGGCGCCCTCTACTGTTTACAACTAGTTATTACAGTCTTCACTCACTGCACAGACTGTAAGCATGGGATATTTTAGGGTATTATCTAGTAGCAGTATGTTTCCTTAACAAAATTAACTATCAATTATTTAAATATCTAATTAATTATTTCATCAATTAAAAACAAAAGGATGTCCTGGTGGTCTGGTAATGTTAGACCCTCACAAATTGCATAGGATGAATATAAGAGGAAAACAGAGAATGATTATGAGAGTAAATCAGAGATGAGAATACATCTCAGCCAAAAAAAATGTCTATTTATCCTTTCAGACTTTCCTCTAATCATTATTTTTCTCTTCTTCTCATGAATTACTGGATCATTTTGCTTCTTGAGACAAAAAAAAACCCTGAAAAAAAGAACTGAAGAGTTTAACTTAATCCCAGTTCAGACAAGGAAGTTTTGTTTTCCAAAAAAAACAACAACAATAAAAACAATGCACACATGTACAATATTGGGAAATATTAACCTCTCCAACTCTACTTACTGAAGAAAAATCAGTTTCCGACAGATACACACATGCACTGTGTTTTCGTCCTTCATGGTGAAATCTTTATTTCATTTCTCTGCAAAACCCAGCACAGGTTATCATGTCACGTCTCATTTCTTGCCAGTATTTCACACTCAGGAAGCTAAGCAGTGCGCGTATAGTCATGTATTTCTCATTAATCATCTAGAAGGGGGTTATTACACTTTAGCCTGAGGTGGCATGCTGCTGTTGTCATTTTGGTGCTCTGTGATCATCTGAGAGGGTCTTTAGTTTATATATTTAATGCTCTCAGCAGCACACACTACTGCAATTACACCGACTGCTGTGTGTGTGGGCATATGTGTGTTCTCCTGGATACACAGTGAGTAGCAGAATCATCATGCAGGTATTTTTGAAGTTGAGACTTTTAGAAAAAGTCTGCAGTGTTGCTGCCATGTTGCTGTGGTAAATGACTGCATTAAAATTAGCATTTTTACAAACTAAAGCAACGTCTCCCTCCCCAGTTTTAGAGAAAATAACCTTGTGTAGGCTGAAAGCTGCACTACAAGGAGGCAAAAGTGAAAATGCCCCTCTATCTGCTCCCATGGAAGACTGTGGATCTGAGACTAGCAATTAATTTAAGGAATTTACTGTATAAGCCCTCCAGTCATCACTGCCACAATGTCACAGAGCACCTTTGACTCCGATAGAGAACAACAGTCGTAGGCTTGAACAGCTTCCAGGTGTCATTTCAGCATTTTTACCTTGGCATCTTTCACAAAAGAGTAATTGAACAGTGCAGCATGCGTCGTCTGTTTTAAGGTCGCCCAATTCAGGTGTGAACACTGCATCTTAAAATACTGGAGATATTCTTTAAAGGTAGAAAAAAAATCCCCCGACTGTCTTTGCTGCATATGATAAGACAACTGCATGTTAAATTCGTAATCCCCCTTTAAACAACTCATGCTTGTGTGTGTGTGTGGGGGGGGTCTCTTTATTTGTAAAGGGAGAGGGAGGAGGCGTGTGAGGTCACTAAAAGAAGTTAAAGAGTACAGTTAGATGAAGAGAGCGCTTAATGAAATAGATTCCTAATAGAGGGGGAGTATGTAGTCTCTTTCAGAAAGAACAACATAGAAAATAAACCCCACTGAACTAGTCCACTAACATGCTCTCAATCACTTCAGTTTAAGATTCAGCAATGGATGCTATCCTGTCTGCTTTACAGTTGATCCCCCTCCAGTTTATCATCTCATACTAATGCTAATTGTCTCATACGCACCCTCAGTCACTCAGTCACTCACTTACTCACTCACTCACTCACTCTCTCACTCTCTCACTCACTCACTCACTCACTCAACCACACACATACGCACACACAATATCTCCCTCTCATCTTTTTCATTTGCTCTCTCTAAACCCGCGTCTTCCTTAGAGGCTGGAGCTAGAAGGCATCTGGTGGGAGGTCCTGTCTCGGAAGCAGAAGGTGGCCTTGGCCAATGATTCTCAGGTCAATCCAACAACATGTCAGATCATGGATTTGTTTATTTCCATAAAACCTGACTAATCTTCAACCAAGTGCAAAGCCTGCATTAGAGGGCCTCATACACCGTCCATTTCAAACACTGGGAAAACTGTCCCTTCTTCTCTTCCTGCTTCCCCTCCTGGTTTCTCTCTTCCCTCCTGCTCCCCTCCTCCTCCTCCTCCTCCTCCTCCTCCTCCTCCTCCTCCTCCTCCTCCTCCTCCTCCTCCTCCTCCCTCTCGCCATTCTTCCACTTGTGAGGCACACAGGTAGTCTTGGGGCAGGGACTGCGAGTGTCCCAGGGACTCCACTGACAAGCTTCGGCTAGACAGGATGCTACTTAGGCTGGACTGGCGGGCGCCTCTCGGCTGGGTCTCAATTTCCACACGAACCTCAATATTGGTTCCTTCCCTGTGGTGACAACAGACACGCATAGTGACATCGATATAAATCTGCCAGGTATACAAAAATGTTTTATGACTTGAGTAAACATATGCAAATAATACTTCCATGAGTTGAAAACACTTAAAATCACATCATTGTTTCAAAAAAGTTTCAATGACAACATACTATTGTTTAACAGTTAGTTTTTACCATATTCATTACCTTAGTATAGCGTGGTAGCATGCTAGCAATTTTTAGAGCAGCAACAATTAGCTAATTGATGAAACTCTTAATATTATGAACATTATTATTTCAGCTTCCAAATGTCAATATTTTCTTTATTCTTTAGTCATTTATGATAGTAAACTGAATGTTTAGGACATTTAGTTTTTAGGACAAAACAAGACATCTGAATAGTGTTTTGTGACATTTTATGGACCAAACAACTAATTGATTCATTGAGATCACAATCAAGAAATTAATCGATAATGAAAATAATTGTTAGTTGTAGCCATAAAAATTAAACACAAAGTACAGCTTTGTGTTTACTGACTGATGGGAATGTTTGGTCATGAAACTAAGCATTAGGCAAATTAAAAGTTTGACGCAATGAAGGTGCTGATTGGGAACTTAAAGAGTCAACAAAGTGATCACAAATCATACTGAGGAGATCTTTAATGTCTGTACCAAATTTCATGGCAACCCATTTAATAGTTGCTGAGACATTTTACATAAAATTACAATTGTCAGCTTCACAGTAGCACTACAGGAAAAGCCAGAGGATCACAAAACACATTACAGTTCATGGAACCATTAATGCATAATTGTCCCTAAAAGCATAAAGAGAGAGGTAGAAACAGAAAGCGCAGAGGCAGAAGCAGCATTCACCTCAGAGTAAGTTCTTCTGTGTCGTTGAGCTTGCTGTCAGGCACAATAACCACTTCGCAGTCTGATTGGCTGTCGTGCTGGGTGTATCCATGGCGTTGTGTGGCTTCATCCAACTCCACATAGCTATCTAGCTCTGGGGGCGTGGTGCTTGTACTAGGCAGGACGCCTACTTCCTGTACACTGACTCTGACTTCCTGAACGCTGGTGTCACTGAGCGTTGGGTTGTTCTGACCCGTCCAGTGGTCACTGACTACATGAGAGAATAGAAGATCTATAAGAGAAGTGGAAACTTCATCAGATCAGGCCAGCAAGCTTTGGAGCAAAAATTACAATGCACTTAGTATGAATGTCAAGTATTTTAGCACAAGAATCTTTAACCTAAACTACTTACTTTCTTGCTGAGAGTTAAATGAGAAGAAATACAACTCTCATCAGAGTTTTATCTATCTACTCGTTTAATTCTCAGCAAGAAAGCAGATGAGCATATTTCTAAAAACATCAAAAAATAGTACTCACAGCTAGCTAAGTCCTCTAGTTGGATCTTATGCGATTCAGGGGGCTCACCCTGCGGTCGACACCAACCGTTCCTACAGAGTGACATGGGAACCACCCCATAAACATAAGTCAACATAAGTGGCACACCCACACCTGCAGGAAAACAGAAAAGTATAAGAAACAAATTAATATTTGTCATTTGTCCGTGTCAAAGCAATGTAATATCATATAATTAAACAACAAACAAACGACTGCAACTGCAACTGGATACTGTCTTTTGGTAGATCCTCCATGCTTGGTAAATCCTCAAATCTTGCAAACTCCACACACCTAGTTTGTAATGCAGTACTTCTGATTACAAATGTGTCTCCAATCTCCATCCAAGTGATGTAATTTGTAATTTGTCTCATACTTGGTGTAGCTCTTCCACAAAAGACATTACACAGCTGGTTTTGCAGGTTGATTAGTACTCTCTGTGACTAGTAAATGTGCATCTATGTTTTATGACATGTTAAATAGGTGAGGTGCCCCTTTAAACAGTTAAAGTTTTCATCATCACATTATTGCAAAAACCCAAAACATTCACTAGAGGGAGCCCCTCCTGCTTCACTGTGGACTGGACACAGATGAAAGCTGCTGGGACACACAGATCTATAAAGCTATTCTTACCTCTATGTTTATGCAAGTTTGTTCTTCCAAATGAAGCCAAGAACTACTGCATATGCTTTACTTCTGTTCCTAAGTTACACGCTGAGGAAGGGAAAAGAGCCTCCATGAAAGCTTCAGTCACACATAAACCTTCAGGAACCTATTTCCAAGTTTTTAAAGCCACTTTGTTCGAATAAGAGACAAACCATTCACACTTTATCAATCTATTATATGAATGTATTTTTAGTTTTAATCTTTTTAGGGTACATTTATCATTATTATTATTATTATTATTATTATTATTATTATTATTATTATTATTATTATTATTATTATTATTATTATTATTATTATTAAGTCTTACTTCATCATTCTGATCTCATGTACTGTTTGAACTAAGAACCGGTTTACCTGGTTAATTTAAGTTATACATAAATAATGCAACTGCTTTTCAGTGGCTGATTCTCAAATAATGAATGTCAAATGTTTGACTTTGGATGCACCAACAAGCACTGCAGAGAAGGGACAAAAACACAATTTTGAAATAAAAAAACAAAATATGTAATGGCAATTATGGATCACCTGTCTTAATAATAAGTCAAATTAAAGGACAGAGTTGCATATATCTACACTGGCAATGTCAGATTTCTACCCACTCTCCCACATAACCTTCACAAAAGTACCTTCAACAACCCCCCAAACCCGATGAGTAGCAGCCTCCCTATGCTGTGTGATTATATAACCTGTGATTGAGATAGGAATTTCAGAGCACAATGCAGAGTGCACTACCAAACAAAGGGACATAATTAACACAGTGGAAACCCTGGGACACTATTGACTCAGCAACAGGGTGAATCGAGGGCAAGAGGATGAGCCTGCCAGCCAAACAGTTAGACAACTGAGAACACGAGAAACTGAATGTGTTTGTCTATGTGATTCAAAGAGAAGAAACAACAAGACAGAGAGCCGTGACTGAAATATCAGATACAAAATAGCAACTGCAGCTACGAGAAAATAAGCTAATTTCATCCATGGAAACAAGAGTGAAAAAGGACACTGAAGTGGCGCGGGGACAAGGTAAGCAGACACGGATCCACAAGGGTGGGAGGTGAGGGTGAAGAGTGCAGTGCGGCTAAATGTGGGTGTGCCGGGGGAGCGTCTGTCAGTGTGCAGTATAGTGATGGTTGTGACACTGCTGAGTAAAGCTTAGAAGCTGCTGAAGCCTTGAGGATTTCTATCACAGCTGGAAATCTGACTTAAATGTTCCTTTGCACTACATGTGTCTCTAGTAATTAATTGATATTTGCATACAGAGAATTTGCTTTTGAGTATTCATATGGCTGTTTTTGTGTAAGGCTGCATATTTAAATGTGTGTAACATGATTTTACAATCTTGTGTGTAGCCTGTGAAGAGATGGGATTTCTATCTTTTATTGATCCCACTGTACACTGTTCGCTCATTATCATGGCTGGGATAAGCTCAGAAACTCAACAGCCAGAAGCTATGTGCTGATCAAACCCACTTGGATTATCTTTATCTGTAATGGCTTTTTGATACAGATGAATACTGCCTTACACATTAAATAACTGATAAAACTACAGATAACAGAAAGAAATATCTTAAATTAGCATATTTGGCACATAAAGTCTCTTTGATGTCTGCCCCAAACTGCTGTGTTTCAAGACATTGTGGTAATTTTATCTACTTAAAGAGTCAACAGTCATGCCATCCACTCTGTGACTAAGCTAAACGCTAATGTCAGAATGCTAACATGCACACAATGACAATGCTACTGTAACAAGCTGATTAGAGCTTTTGTATAAAATGTCAGAAAACTGAGAAAAATAGTAATTGTTGACATATTTTACAAAAAGCCAAAAATGTAAACCTGCTGGTAACACTAGTGTGAAAAGTTATCAGCAAAGTCATTGGGAATCATCATCTGTGGAACAAGAATGTCTGTGCAAAATGTTATGGCAATCCTTCTAACAGTTGTTGAGATATTTTAGTATATACCAAAGCAGTGAACTGACATTGCCATCCTTAGAGCTGTGCCAGTAGTATGATGAAAAATCATTGAACATTTTCATTACTTTTCTTTATGAACAAGCTGATTTTGCACTTTGATCATGCTCTTCAGTGTGCAGGGCCACTTACCCACAGTGACAGCTGCTATGACCGGCGACACAAACACTGACATCATCACCCCACTTGCCACCGTCAAGTAGTGCTTACTTCCTGAGATATTGTTTTTCTTACAGCGACCATGGACCTGGAAGGCAATAAATACAATATAATATAAATTAGATCATGTAAATTTAATTAGTTTCTTCTTGTTGTTCACAATCTCCGTAACCACTGATTCCTTTCAACTATGCAAGCATAAAAGGGAAAGGAAAACACTAAGTACAGATTAACATTCACACATAAAGACAGACAAACAACAAAACTGCTATCAGATGGGCTGTTAGCTTCAAATTCACCTGGCCTGCACAGTGTGCATGATAACCTGTTCAAAGGCTGAGTTAACATCTGTTGATTACACGTAAAATGAACAGGTTATTTTTAGAAAATGCGTGGTAGTCGAAGGTGCTAACATTAACACTAAAGTTGGCAAACATGAAGTGGTAATTAAGACAAATTCATTACTTCAGAGTAATTTGTTTACTACTGAAGAGCCACACTGTATGAGAGCAGTTTGCACATGTTGTGCTGTCTGCTCTCTTTGATGAAACACACACAGACTGAACCAGTCCCACTAACAAAGTGTGTAACCCATTAAAACTAGTTATTAACATTTTTCTATATTTTTGTTGTTGTCATCCAATGTCACATTCAGAGCCAAACCAACAATGAACTCATACCACTTGTACTTGTAGTATAGTGTGTATCCAAAATCTGATATATCTTATTCCTCTGTCCTTAGGACCTCCATTGTTGTCTAAAACAACATTAAACCATTAAAAACATTTCAGTGAGCCACACACATCACGCTGGGTTACTTTGACACATAGACTATAAACATGTTAATTTGTTTATAATAATAACAGAAATCACATTTTAAGTCTCAAAAAACTATTTCCTTGTATGTCAGACACTACAGCACATGCATTGAACATATCTCAACCTCTTTACTTTGTAGTGCACAGAACAAGTTAGCAAGGCCCTGTAAGGGGACTAAACTGGAAGTCTACAGCACAAAGGAATTCAATATATCAGACTTTGGATACACACACTTACACTTTCTTACATGTAAGTAGGATGAATTCACTGTTGGTTTGGCTCTGCACATGAGATTTGTTGACCATAAGTCATATCCTTCAATGTGACACAAGGTTTATAGACTGTTTTGTACCTTTCGGCCCATGTAGATTGGTATGCCTACAATGATGACTGGGATGGCGATGCCCGCTATAAGGGAGATGACCACTGGTGCTCCGAGCAACATGCCCACCTGCCACAGAACCTTGCGGGTTTGAGACCATGGCTTCTTCCCCCAGAATGTACATCCTGAGGGACTGAGACAGACAAGAGGCACAGCAGAGGACATCAGGTAAGAGTTTGAACCGTCATCACGCACATAATTTCTTTACAATAAAACACATACTTTTATTAACTTATCCGTACCTGTTTTTGGTTTAAATCACCTAACTGTCCAGTCACACAAATACATAAACACATTCATAATCAGCATTCATCACCTTCTTTCCTATAGAAAGCATCTTCATCTGTGTCATGACCTCACACATAGCCTCAACCAGCTTACTGGCACAAACAAAAAACACTTGAAGAACTTTACAACATAATCTCATTAAATCATCATCCAAACTGAATGATCTGCCTTTATAATTGCCCCCCCTGAATTACAGCCATTTGCAGCAGACATGCACATACTTGTTTATCTTACACACTGTTGTTATACAGATGGAAATGGCTGGTTATTTAAGTCTGTTTACAGGGAGTTTATACTCTGTCATTTGATATATTTTAGGTACAATAGTGTAGCATTGAAGTATACATTTAATCTTGTACCAGTCTGGTGTTGAGATGTAATTCTAACTGCAGCGTCAAACAGTACAACAGTGACTAATACTGCTAAGTCTTAATCAAGTAGCTATTTACTTGTAGTAGCAGAAGTGACAATATAAGCAACACAAATAGCACCTTAAGGCAATGTTGTTTCTCCAAGCATGCTTTTGTATTACAGCTGCAAATGTCACTTTGGGATTCTTAAAGCCTGAGTGAGATACTGTGGTTGTGCTCCCTTGTTCTGAACAAGCAGATTTCCCGTGAGATGCTAAAAGCTTTGCCCTTCCATAGGACGTTTGCTGTTATTTGTTAGTGTGAAAGACAGACATGGATAAAGGGAGGGGAGAGGAGAAGGGATCGGGGAGAAGGAGGAGAGAGGGTGTGAAAAGGCAATGCGGCTCATTGCAGACAGAGACACAAAAACTCTCTTTTTCAGGTGACATATGCGCTAACACAGTGATTCATTCATGAAAGTTTCATATAATACTCACACCTTTAATGGACCTTGGCCAGCAGTAAGATTAAACTGTTAAAATTCAGCTAATCAGCTTCTAGCCAGTCTCTTAGCTTGAGTTACATATTC
This sequence comes from Scomber scombrus, assembly GCF_963691925.1. Classification (NCBI taxonomy): domain Eukaryota; kingdom Metazoa; phylum Chordata; class Actinopteri; order Scombriformes; family Scombridae; genus Scomber; species Scomber scombrus. The sequence continues at coordinate 14,229,010 of NC_084986.1, forward strand.
TGCCGCATGAAAATACGGAGGCAGATAAAGCTGATTAATTGATGACAAGTCAGCAGTGACTCTCTTCCACGACTGGAAAAATCAATGGAAGACCAGATGAACAGTTTAAAGCAGTGCAGTATCTAAACAATGACATACTGTACGTGACTTGCTGACTGACCCCGTTTTTCTATTTTCATCTCTGACTGGCTGTTACAAATGCCAAAGTTGGGACTTTTGCCACAAAGCATTTTCTTACCTCATGCTGCTGTGCTGTGATGCTTAATCAAATTCTGCTGCTTTTTCTCTTGTGCTTTTGTAAAGCACTTTCATTGTATAGGTCCCAAAATCCAAGGTAGTTCATTGAAGGGAAGCAACTAAACACTGTTTTACTTATTCTGTCGATTTTTTTTTTTATGATTAATCTATCAGTTGTTAGAAAATAACGAAACATTGTTGTGTCTTTTGATTGCTTGTTTTTTAAGATCTGAATCTGATTATGCTTAATTTACAATCAGGTAAATAAAAATAGAGGGGATCACTTGAGAATATGAAACCAGCAGATCTTACATTATGAAATGTATTGCTTATTAATTCTCTGACAACCAACTAATCAATTAATTGTTTTATTTCCTTTCCTCAAGGCTAATGAACTTACAGCTTTTAGTTTGATGTGGGCATTGGTTATGTGTGCATATATAAACATGCAAATGAGCTGAGTGTGATCAGAATCGTTGCTGGATACCTGAGGTAGTGCACGTCGGTGATCTCCTGCATACACAGCCAGCAGAACTGACAGGCACACACAGTGCAGTTCATACGGTTACAGCTGCCATCATTGGTCTTCATGATGTAGGCACCACAGCGAGGGCACGCTTTGATCTCCTCTGCATCTACAATGACACAATGAATACGTGCAAGGTGAGGACACATTCTGCAATATTTATTTATTCCTTTTAACTATCGAAAAGACTGTTTATATCAAATGTGACAGTGATCCAGGAGCAAAAGAGACAGAATTCTGGGGAAAAAAAGGCACAAAAAAGATAACAGTAGTTGCCAGTCGTACCTCCTCCAGGTTCTTCATTGAAGACGTACAGCGTGGAGGCATCGTTACTGCCTGAGGTGTGGCGGGCTCGCTGACGCCTCGCCTGGTCACACGTCTGGTTGGGGTGCCACAACTGCCTACAGTGGTAGCAGAACTCTGTGTCGCATCCCTCGCGGCCACAGCTCAGCTTGGGACATTCTGCACAGCCGTAAGCTATCACTGCATAGCTGAGGAGAGAGAGAAACTTCAGATAAAATATGAAAGAGTGGACATAATTGATATAATTCATGATCCCCGTGGGGGTATTCCTCTTGGGGTTTAAATCTAGGTGTTCCAGTTAAATAATGGTCTTTCTATTCATTACTCCACACTGTTTCCCCAACTTGTTAATTGCAGAAGGAGTTAGCTGCTGCAGTTTCATTTAAATATCACAGCTTTGGTTGGTTGACTGCAATATATTCTTCTATCCTCTTGTATTGTTTCAATGTTCAGCCTGGTCAAGCACATTTCATTGTTGTTTTTGTTCACAAACAGCACATTTGTTAACTGTGTGGCTCAATTACTCAAAATTTAAAGGCAAGGCAATTGTTTTTATATAGTACATCTCAGCAACAAAGCAATTCAAAGTGCTTTATATAATAAGTAATTTAAATACAATATACATCACAACAGTCATGAAAGAGCTGTGAAAATAGAAAATAAAATAGAGACAGCTGTAAAATACAAGAATAAAAGTTTCAATGCAGTGTATGAAATACAAAGTAGACCTGTGCCAGATAACCTGAGAGGTCTGGATGGTTCATAACATAGCAGAAGATCATGAATGCATTTTGGCCCTTAATTATTCAGTGCTTCATAAACCAACAGTAGTGTTTTAAAATCAATTATTTGATGGACAGGAAGCCAGTGTAAAGATCTGAGAACTGGAGTGATATGATCCACTTTCTTGGTCTAAGTGAGGACTCAAGCAGCAGCGTTCTGAATCAGCTCCAGCTATCTGATCGATTTTTTAGTGAGACCTGTAAAGACCCTGTTAAAGGTGTCGAGTCTACTGAAGATAAATGCTTGGGGTTTTTCCCAATACCGCTGAGACATAAGTCCTTAAATCCCTGATACATTCTTAAGCTGATAGTTTGCTGACTTTGTAATTGCTTTAATGTGGCTATTGAAATTCAGATCTGAGTCCATGATTATACCAAGATTTCTGGCTTGGTTTGTGGTTTTTAACATTACAGATTGAAGCTTAGCGGCAACTTTTAATTATTGTTCCTTGGCTCCAAAAACAACTACTTCAGTTTCATCTTTGGTTAGACTGTTTGTTTATTTATTCAATTCACTTACTCAGCCCTTGTATAGGATTATAGACTCCTGGCAAAATTGTTATGTAAATCTGAGTGTCGTCTGCATAATTATGGTAACATAGTTTGTTGTTTCCCTTAATCTGAGCCAGTGGAAGCATGTAGATGTTGAATAAAAGGGGCCCCAGAATGGAGCCTTGGGGAACTCTGCCTTTCATTTTTGTCCACTCAGATGTGTAATTACCCACAGACACAAAATAGTCCCTGTCCTTTAAGAAGGATTCAAACCAGTTTAGCACTGTGCCAGAAAGTCCCACCCAGTTTTCCAGTCAGCCTAGTAATATGTTGTGGTCGACCATGTCAAATGCCTGACTGAAATTCTGCCACTGTCTGTGTAAGTGGATGTCATTGAAGAGCTTAACAAGAGCAGTCTCGGTGCTGTGGTGTGGCAAAATCCTATCAAAGGGAGACACTACAATCTGTGGACTGGTTTCCAGAGTTCAACACCTGAACCAAACGTAATTCCATCCTTAGATCTTGAGTAGTCATTACAATGAGAGCTTCATGCCTGTGGACATAATCTCACTCCTCAGAGAGGGTATTAACATAAATTTTAATATCATGTGGATCATGTGACTAATGATCAAATACGAGTGCAAATAACTGTGATATATCCACGGCCTCCAGGATCCAGAAGCTGCTCTGTTCTGCTCTGCTGTGAAGGGCTATTTGAAAGGCTCAACCAGGATTTTTTCTTTTGCAACTCCAGCCTTGTGTGGTTTTCAGTTTTATCAGAATGGGAGATGAATCAGGCAGGCTGAAGGCCACACACACATAAGAAGATAATTAGACTTCAGTGTCAGACTAGTTTTGAACTAACTGTCTGGTTCTTTGAGTCAAACACATTTGGCTGAACAGCAAGGCCAGTCTTTCTTTGTGAAACTGGTCAAAACATTTTCAGGTATCAGTGAATATCTGTATAAAAAAACGGTCTATAATCGGATTTTTTATGTCTTAGTTTTAGTCTTAGAGTTTGAGACCATTAGTAGAGCTATAGACCAATGTTTTCATGTTGTATGTTTTCCATTTTATTTGTATTTCTTGCAAACACACAAGGATGCACATGAATACACACAAGCAAGCAGTGACATAATTTTTTCCTTTTGAGGGTTTTCACAATATTGCACAAATAAATTATTTTATCAGTTATTCAAATGTAAAGCAGCAGCAATTAGTTGATTAAATGATTAGTCGATCAACAGAAAATGAATTGCTAGCTATTTCAGTAATCGATTAGTTTTGAGTCATTTTTTGGGTTATGAATTGTTGCTTGAGACAAAATAATTTTTAGGTTATACCTTTGGCCTTTTGGAAACAGTGATTGACACTTTTGACATGGCGTTAAGATGGATAAGAATTTAAAATTAATAATAATAATAATAATAAACATAACTTCATCCGTACAAAACTAGTCCACAGGGTAACTTTATCTCACATATTTCAAATTGAGAAAACGTAAAGACTATGTGGTAGAAATGATGTATATTTGAAAGAAGTCCAAATCAAGACATCCTCTACTTTGAATCAATTCATTCTAATTAGTCGAGAACAATGGAAATATGCTCCAGAAGCTCTTGATTCTCCAGCCTCTTCTGCTGTGAGATTGAGGCCCTGCAAACAATTATAACAATTGCATTTTGATGAGGATTAAAAATGCCCTTTTGCACTCGGTGAAATTGAGAGACTTGTGTCGACATTCTGCTGCAGTTCACAAAAATATAGAAAATTAAGATATAAATGAAAGCAAACAGCCGAGAACAAGGGAAATATGGGACTGGGAAATATGAGAACCCTTCCTCAAAAGTCAAACTGCAATAATTGTTAATAATAGTGCGGTTATGTGACATTAACATAGACACTTCATATTTCCACAAACATTACTCCTACTGAAGATTCTTGTCTCTCTGTGTGCAGAAAAAAATCCTTGTTGATCCTCACTTGAATCCCCCCACTGTAGCATCACAGGAAAAACATGACAAAATGTGCACACACAGATATGAATGTGTGGAGCAGAAAAAAACATTTTGCAGCACTTTCTCAGAGCCGACATAATCTCTAGCTAAGCTTCTGTCCCTAAGGCCTCGAGGAATGTGTGTATGTTGAGAACATGGGAATAAACAAGCCATAACTGTGAATGACTGGTTTACATAATTGGCCACGACACTTCAAAGGCTCTTTTTCTGTAGGAACTATTAGTCACTTTAAATTTTAAACACCATTGTTCCCCACTGCACTTTTAAACATTTTTTTTTAAATATGTCAAACTCACAATTCAGCAAATGTATTGAATACTTTTGAATCAGATTTCTTGTTTTCCACTGTTATATTTAATTCACCACAGCATCAGACAGACTGGCGTATTGATTTTTGCTCCACTCATTCATCATGACCAGGCTGTGAGCACTGACAGTGGGGGAGACAGGCAGTCTACCACTAAGTCCTGAACCCTGGTGTATACGTGCTTTTGACCACAAATATTCAATGAACACACACAGACACACACAACATGCACACACACACATTATGATTTCCCATCAGCAGCCCTATCCAGTTACCCATCCATGAACATTAAGGTGACACAGCAATGGATCAGTGTTTCTACATAAACAACAGCACGAAAAACACGTCTGCTCCTAGTTAACTCAGAACATGTTGTTGCATTGAATTGTGGTGTATCGAGGCCGCTGTCAGTGGAAAAAAAAGATATCTCTGTCTCTTCCACAAAGGATGTCTCGTTGTATGATTAATGATGATGCCTTTGATTGATTCTGCATTGAAATCACATTGTAACCATGCTTTCAACATCTCTACCTGACATGATGCCACCCACATTTCAGCCAGTTATCCTCAGGAAGCAAGAAAAACTGACAGTAAAATTCTCCAAGAAATGCTAGACACATCACTGATAACTTATTTGAATTGTTTATGTAGTTAAGTACTTACACATTAAGTTAAATTCTCAACCAGTTATAGTTACAAATGGAAAGAAGCTGGCTTTACCATTCGCAGCTGGTCTGTTCTGTTCTGTCATCTGAAAAATATACTGCCCATATCAAAATTTTAACAGCCTTGGGATGCATGTAAAACTTAAAACTGAGCTTTCACCAGCTGTCAGTTCCTTTTTTCAAAGCTCAGTCAATCATTCTGACACTGAAAAAACGTTTCAGTCTTGTGTTTTACAACGTAAAGCCAGCGGTGGGATGACATGGTTTTGACAAGCGCTGTCATATTGTTGTTTTGGATTAAGGCACTCATTTTTTTCAAGGGTAATTACAGTGAATTGCAACTGAGTGACTCAAGATGTCAATAAAAACACATTGTTCTATGAGATTACACAATTTGGGGGGGCTATTATTTTTGTCATCTATAGATTTTCCTCGATACAATTAACTTATCCTTTTTCAATGTTTAGTTCACAAATTATATAGCAAAAGGACTCTTTGTTATTATTATTAGTTGAAATGTAAGCTGTTCTAGTGTACATATGCTCTAAACTCTGGTAAAAAAAACTATTGATTTTGCTCCAAAATATCTATATGATGATGGTGGCACAGGGTTGAACCTCACCTGCAGTCAGGTGCAGGGCACCAGCGTGTATCTGGGTCAGAAGCCAGGAAACGCCTCAACTGGTACTCCTCAAACCTATCCAGCAGCGCCCGGTCATCCAGGATGGCACGAACATCTAGTGGCGCCAGCGTTTCAGGGCACTGTGGGCATGCGATGCCCACCCGGCTCTCTGATATCTCAATGCGCAGGTATTGGCGGAGGCAGTCTGAGCACGTCCGGTGGGAACAGGAGGTGAGTCGTGGGAAGTGGCAACGCGGCTGACTGAGCAGGCACAGTGGGCACTCCTCCAGGTGCTCATCCAATAGCTGATCCTGGCTGGAGGAGGAGAGGGACAGGACGCCGGTGGAGCCACTGCTGACCACGCCCACGCCTTCAGCTGTAGTACCACCTTCCTCGCCAACCTCAGCGGCTGCTGGCGGGCCTCCTCCTTCTCCTCTTTCTGCTCCAGAAGCTCTTGATTCTCCAGGCTCTTCTGCAGTGAGATTGAGGCCCTGCAAACAATTGCAAAAATTGCATTCTGATTTATCCATGAGGATTAAAAATGCCCTTATACACTTGGTAAAACTGAGAGGCTTGTGCCGATATATATATATATATATATATATTTATATAAATGAAAGCAAACGGATGGTCCCCACATTTCTAGTGAAATCAGTATAGGTGTGTGTGTGTGTGTGTGTGTGTGTGTGTGTGTGTGTGTGTGTGTGTGTGTGTGTGTGTGTGTGTGTGTGTGTGTGTGTGTGTGTGTGTGTGTGTGTGTGTGTGTAGGTGGATACTTATTGTCCTTGGTCTACTTGGTTTCCTGGCAACATAATTTCTAGAAATTACCAATTAATTAAATAAACACTCTAATGGATTTGGGCTATAACAGTTAGGGAGGAAGCAAGCATCAGCTCATACACCCAAAGTTAATGATCTACAGCCTTCACATACTTTCTTACACAACAATCTGTGGAGACATTCTGATTTCTGACATTTTAAAGCACCAAAACTAATCATCTAAAATGTTTGAAGTATATCTCTTGACTTCCTAAAGTTTTCTTTTTTCCATTTTCTGACAATAGATAAGACAGGATAGTAAACCAATCAACATATACTGTACAATATATGTCCTATGTACGACTATAGTTTAAATAACAAAAGCTGAAAATCAGATGTACATCATCATTCAACTCAAAATCCAGTATGCTTTGAATAAGAGGTTTACATAAAACTAGGAAAAAATAAAGCAGCAGAATATTAGAATAATGTGAATATTATTATAATAACACCTGACACATACATATATTTCCCTCCAAAGATCCAAAGCCAGTACTACCAATAAAATAACCAGGCCCAACAGGAACATATTAGAAACACAACCAAACATTTATTAAAGCTACATGCTGTATTAAAACTCACTAAGTCTACCTGAAGCCAAAACAAACTTATCCTAAATAAAACAGTATGAAATGAGATGACTTTGTTGCTGAGAGTAGTGGCAGCCTCGCTCTCACCTGCTCTGGATGCTCGCTCGGAGTCAGGGTGATGGCCACCTCCTCTTTGGGCCACGCTTCCACAGGCTTCTCTGGCCTTGGCTCCGATTTGGGCTTTCGGCTGAAGAAGTTGAGGAAGCTCAGGGGCCCCGTCTGCTGCTTGGGCCTCTTCATGGTCTACAACTGGAGCAGGAGCAGCAGCTGAGGAGGGCAGGCCAACGACCATGAGCAGGATGCAAAAGCGTGTGTGAGCAAGTGTGTGTGTGTGTTTGAGTTTGCTTGTGTGTTTGTGTGCGTGTGTGGGTGAGTACAGTGAGCTCTCACGGCTGAAAGTCTTGGAGCTGGGCGGCTACTCTGCTGTAGGAGGGAGGAAGAGCGAGAGAGATGGAGAGGGAGATGACGGTGAGGAGGCGATCCCTGCCAGAGGGGAACATCACTAATTTGGATTCTTTCCAAGGCCTGGTCATGTGGTTTACTTTCTCTCTTCGGTCCTCCTTCCCTCCTCCACCTCCACTGCAGTTCCCTCAGTCCAAGCTAGTCCCAAACTGGCCAAATGTCCTTCATTGTTTTAGTCCGTGCCTTCACTGTCAGCAGCCCTGTAACCTGGAAGCAAAAATTAGTCATGACTAACTCAAAGTGAATCAGAAATGATGACTGTGCCTTAAAACATGTGCAGTGCTGGCTGAAGGCATGCTGTTATTTTGTCATATTGTTGCACTTAAAGTTCCAACACAAAATATTACAGCAACAAAATGCATCAAAGAGGGGATCTGTAATAATCTAACAGTATCATTCATTAACTTTCAGCAGAATGGCATTGTGATATGGTCATATTGTGTTGTTAGAAATTTCTGGAGTCTCAACTAATAATTTGCAAACCAGACTTAATCAAAAGCTAACCTAATGACTTATTTAAGGTTTTGTTTTACACATTTAAAGAGTTTTGGCTCCTGTCCTGCACTGTAGTGGAATACAATTTATTGCATTGAACATCCCGTTTATCATTTTACTTTTGGAGCTGAGCTATGTCAATTACTTGAAAACAGAAAATACTTTGAACATTGTTGATGTTGCACCCAGCCCCCCAAACCCCATCCACATAAATATAAAAGGTTTTTTACAACTTTGCTCCCCATAGCTGCAATTTTACAACAATAGAAAACAGGACTTTCAAACAAAGACATAAATAGTTCCATTTTTATACTACTGTGCTATGAATATTGTTGATATATAATATTTTATTTCTACTAAGATGTATTATGTATGAAATCGTGAGCTCTCTTCCATTGTTTTGTTAGAAAACAGAAGTTTGTGGCCTGATCACACCTGACAAATGGCATTTCATCAAAGCCTCAGCAGAAACAAAAACATGAACTAATTTTAACTAACTAATTTTTAAGGTCTGACATTTAAATAATGCCAAAAACAGTGATATCAAAAATAAACTAGGCTATTTGACTCTTGAATCTCTATTCAAAATGCCCAGGGAGTTATTCCTATAATAAGAAAAAACACCTGATAGGGTTTTGGATCTGTATGCCCGGGCCCGCCTGTCATACGGCCTCAGACAAGAACAATAAGGTCACAGCCACGAGACACAAAGAGCAGACGGATGAGAAACTTGTGACTGGTTTGACAGAAAAGATCGGGGAGATGGAGGTTGAAGCAGGGCAGAGGCAGTGATAGACAGCACAGACAAATCATTCTGTCTCCATTAGGCAGCAGTGAGCTTTCATAATCAGGCCCAGAGAGCAAAGAGAGCATGAGGTGATTCATGTCACCCCAGACCAATTAAAATAGCTGTCTCCGTATTGGCACTACATCAGATTGAACCATGGAATACAACATGAATATGATATGATTATAGATTATCAGCTATTTTAGGATCTCAGATAGTTTCTTGTTTTCTAAATCTATAATCACAGAAATGTTTTTCTCTTATACATAAAATAAATTACAAAAGCCAGTGGCGGAGTATAGCTACAAAAGCTACTGTATATGCTTCAACATTCTTTGAACAGGGATGCACAAAAAATATGGATTTATGTAACGCTGCAGTGCTGAACCTGCCTTCCTTTACTCTTTCATAGAGACAGGAAGTTTGAGTTGTATTTATACTCCAGTCTTCTGGATATGTTAAAATCCACATGAACAACAGGCTCTTCTTGCAGTAGTACATTATTACATATGGTAATTTTGGAGTAAAGAACAGACATTCTGTCTGTTTGAGAGTTTGGCACCATAAACTGATGATTAGTGTTGATATTTTAGATGCAAGATTCTTTTTTTTCTGCTACCAAACTATACAGTAGCTCTGCAGGAAATCCTGGGTCTCAGTATTCTTCTGAAATACAATTTGGCCAATACAAACACAAACCAAAATGGAATGTATTTTATCTTGGATTTATCTGTTAAAACAGAAAAGCTGTTTGCAAGCCAAAAGCAAGATCTTATTGAAAAAAGGAATCTTCTAGGAAATCTCTTCAAAAACCATTAAACAAAATATAAGTTATTGTGAGATAAAACAAGAAACATCACGTTAAATTCCACAGAAAAAGTTGAAGAATATATTCAGTGGGTTATAGCTAAAGGTTATTGATACATCAATGATATTGATAAACAAGAAATAAAACAAAATGCTACTGATTTATAAAGTCCAAACCTATAGATCCATTCTGGCAATGCCTCACACTAGATACCGTGGTAAAAATGGTCTGGGCTGTCTTCCAAAAAAACGGAGAAATACGAACTGGCAGGATGAGAAGTGTTTGCTTTCACACAGAGGATACAATGACAAAGTTGCAGATCTTTCCACTATATATCAGCTGCTTTCAAACTGCTTTCTATCCTGAGAAAATGCCCTCAAGACCTAATAGTGATGGTGATTATGGAAATAACCTTTGTAAATATCCTGATTAATGTGTCTTCACAATCTCTATATGAAAGATTTGCACTCCATAGTGAACTCTGATTTTGATGTTGCATTTCCATTTAGGGGTATTTACATGTTATATGTATGTTTTGTTTAAAAAGAGAAAAATGGTGTAAGCAAAGCAGAGGATGAGTGACATTTTGAGTAAATGAATCAGTAATAAAAAGGAACTTTCCCAGCAGCAAATAAAAAGGTCAAGCCTCTTTCTTCACAATGTGTGGCCACACACAGCTTCACCCCATCCAAGACCCAGTAACTGTATTGTGCATTTGCTTAAATTTCCCAACATCTATCTGATTTGTTTAGCTGAAACAACAGGATTCAAAGCATTGACCTCTGTGAGGAACGCACCACTGTGCTGATGTTTATTTATATAAATCATTCCTACGTATGAAGACACTAAAAACACACACATAACACATGCAAAGGAACAAAATGAGCGTGCCATTAACACACTGCACATAGGTTGTGAGCATACCTACACACATATAAAGTAGCAATGCTTACATTCACATGCTCAAACACACACAGGCCAACTGACACATATGCACGCACGCACACACACACACACACAAAATTGAGTGTTATTAAATGATAGCTCAGTGGGCTCCAGCCAAAGCTTATCGCTCCACAGTAAAAGAGAAAGAACCAAGTAATTAGAGAACACAATTCACAGCCTAACGACTTAGATAAATTGTCATTATAAGGAAATGTTCCACTGTTTTGCAAAAACTTCTTACCAGAGGAAAGATAAAGAGATACGCGGGCAATGACTTGTTCAGAGAGAGAGAACATTATGTCCACAGCTTCTAAACCCTCTTAAAACCTAAAGTGACCGCTGGAGAACACACAAACACAAATATAAACATGTAATGAGAGTGTACTCACTGACTGTTATCTAATTACAAAGTTTGAATTTTAAGCCAATTTGATGTAACATATAATCAGAGTAATATATTTCTCTAATTCTCCAGCAATTAGGCACCAAGGTTGCCAATAAAGTCAGGTCAATTGTGGGCAACTGTTAGCAAAGTGAGCTGTGTTTTGGCACCGTAAGACCAAATGTGAGAAGGCTCTACTCCATACGGCTGCCAGATTTAACTAAGATTTAGGAGTTTGGAATTGGGCAAATTTGGGCTGAGCTCCAGTTAGCAGCAGTCAGACTAGTTTGGGGCAAGTTGTGGCCAATAAAATCAGCCCAAGTATTGTATGCTGGCAAGTCAATTTGACTGCTTTACCTGGGCATACTTAGGTTTTTCTTTTTTCAACAGCGGACTAAATTATCCACATATCACATCATGTTCTTTCACTCCAATTGTCCTGCTCATTATATCTGCAGAGCATGCTTGAATCATAACAGATCATCATTATCATCTTGAATCAGATCATCTATCAATCAAAAACTGCAGAAACAAAATACACTGACATGCACACGCTTCCCTACACTACACTCCTTTATGCACATGTGCACCGAAATTATGTGGTAAAGAGATGGAAATGACAGAAAAACCATCTGGACAATGAGATGTTTGTGTGTGTGTCCTCTATGACCAGAGGCTATGATACAAACACAGAGGCTCAGTGATGTCGGTGAAATCTACTGAACATGGTCACAAACCAAACATCCAGCAACAAAACAACCGTTTATGGGATGATGACACTTTTGACCGCAGAAAAAACAGCAACAAGTGGGTCAATCATCACAAATTTTTTTTGGACAAACAGGCCTTTGTTAAGGAATCGAATTGCTGCCAAAGCTACCAAATACTAGGGAAAAGTGTATACAATTATCTTCATTTGGTATAATGGTGCAGCCATAAAACATGTTGTTTTGAGTTTTGGACAAATGTGTTTCAAAATTTAACTTGGAGATATTAGAGGGGAAAAGCTGGGTTTTAAAAAGCGAATCACATTCAATATATAAAAATGAAATACAGATAAATAAAGTGATAAAGATGTAACTCCTGTGAAATGCAATATCACTGGTGTCTCTAATAAAAACAAGTTCAAAAATACTGTGGGGTTTTCCTGTCAAAAAAGCATCCAGGCTAATAGCTGAGCTGTTACAAAACATTCGATAACAACTGAAAGTTCATGTGATAACAATTAAGCCCTCTCCATAAAAACTGAGCTACTCTACCCACTGAGGAAGTTCCACAAGGTGTGGTTGAAAGATTCAGAAAATCTCCCTAAATAGACTCAATAAAGAGATGGTGAGGAGTGAGGAGGAGGAAGAGAACAGAAGATCCTGTGCTCTTTCATGCTGCAGACTGGAGGGAAAATATTTAACAACATGAGAGATGGACAAATATGCTGCTCGGCAAAGGAGACAGCAAGTTACAGACTAATGGTTAATGGTTTCCTTCTTTCTTTTGAATGTGTGTGTGTTCAGCATACTGTATAATGCTTCTAAGGCCAAAGACACACTTAAAGATTTGACCTTTGACACTAGGAAGCTGGTGCTCCTTTGATGTTTCATTTGATGTTTCATACTCGGCTCTCTTTCTAGAGAATTTTTGGCCACAGAGAACGAACAAGCCTTTAAAAGAATTCAAATTCTTAAGGCGATTCAAAGGATTACAGAGAATTAAAGGACAAACATGAAATCTGCCCTCAAACTTTTTTAATGTGCCAGAGAACAAATCACTTAATCACTAATTTTATAAATGATATCAGACATTGAATATTGTGATAAGACTGCAAATATTCACCAAGTTATGTGTCATATAAAACATAAAACTCCTTAGAGTTAGGTAGCCACACCACTAGAGAGGGATAAAGTCTATCATGTTGGGTCCCATGAGAGTTAAACTATCTGGAATCATTTGTACTGTAGACTGATTCTCTGAAGTTTTCCAGGTGAGGGTTATAATTTATGACAAACTACAAGACATTCTTCGTGTCCACTAAATATATAATATGAAGATAAATGATATGTGTTACAGTGTACTTATCATGATTAAGCCCATCATTCACAGTGAAATTAGGTAAGGTATGATAAATCCTGCATGACAGCAGTTAGAAAGAGGAAATGCCTCTGCAGGAGGTTGATGTTCACTGTATAGGTACTGTATACCGAACAAAGTAGTCACAACGAAACGACACCCCTTCCATTTACTCCAGCAAGTGCACAAAAATAAAACCTCCAGCCACACGCCTTAGTCTTCATTCACAGCAGCAAACCCTGATTTTTAATTTATTTCCAACCAGCAAGAGAAAAAAAGAAAACGAATCCCCCGGGCATCGTAGGACATCATTACACAATGAACAAAGGCTTTGGCTGAAGTCTTGTTTTCTTACTTTCTGACACAATTAAGCACGCTGATTCACTCAAATTACAATCTGGCCACAAAAGCAGCAAGCACATTTCTATAGAAAATATAAGAACAGTGAAAAGGTGAATGATTTAAGGGGGGTATTCTATACATTTTACACATAAAGGCCAGTATATTTGTGTGGAGCAGTACTTCTCAATCTGGAAAAAAAAAGTTGTATAATGTTCTCTGTGGATGTGGAGGAAGCGTTACAAAGTCTGCAAAAAAAATCACGGTGATGATGTCATCAGGGTTATCTCTGCCTGGGCTTGGAGACTTTTAACAGAAAGTCTGTGTTACAAACTGGGGATCTGGAGTTTGAAAGGCGTGGGTGTTTACCAAGCAGAGAACATCAAGCAAAATTATGCCATTTGTTGCATGATGGGAAATGTAGGACACTGTTTTTGCAGGTTGCACCATATTGAGGAATAAAGGTCAGGATATCTCATACTCTGCTGCTCCAATTTTGATCATTGTTTTAAAAATCTGTGTCTTGTGAGCCCCCACCCAACTTTATAAAGATGCAGCACTAAATTACTGCAGTACCCCTTTAAAAAAACCCATCTAGGATGCTGAAGGCACTGAACACAATAGCCTGTTGAGCTCCCAGAAGAGTACAAGCATTAATCTATCTACAGGTGAAGATGCACATATAGCACAGAGAGAGAGAGACAGTAACATCCAGTAAAAAAACACTTGAACTTTGAGGGAGTGATGACCGATTACTGTCACATTTGACCCGTGCAGATGTCTGGCTTTGTGTCAAAAGAGAAAATGGTGCTTAATCCGGCCTCTTTACATTGGAAATATTAATGGCTGTCATGACGACCTAATATTCTGCAGCTCTTATTGAATTCCTTAAATGTGGACACTAAGCAAATTAACCTCTGCATGTTTTCATCACTCGTTTTAAGTTATTCTTAGAGTATATTGTGTCTGATTTCACAAATGGCAGCATGTAAGTTAAGCCTACAGTATGGCATTCTGCCTCTTGATGACAGATGAAATGACAATGACAGATGGGATTATTACACAACCAGCATCTGCCCCAAAGCAGTTTCCCTCTCCTTTGAAATGTCTAACATAAGAAGGTACAGACCACCTTTTTGTCTGGATTTTGTCTCGTTTATGAACCGTCTTATCACAACTGTGTAATCTCCTCAATTCAGAGGCGTCTTCGAGGATGTGACACTTGTTAACAAGCTGTTGCTATGCAATCACTGGATGGACAGAGAGAAAGGGAGGATGGCCAGTTTCTAAGCATTACGTTGAGTTCAGGCTGGGAAAACCTGATGGTATACCCTATTAAATGTTCACTGGACTGAAGCCCACATCAGCAATGCGGGTTTCAGAGTCATGAGAGTGACCTCGGCCTGCCCACACACTCCTGTACTCAGCATCATCCCTAACCAAAATATCCTGTGTCTGTTACATCCATGTGGTCCTCAACACTAATTCTTAGTGACCAATGGCAGCACATAGTCTACTTTATGATACTGAATAACCAATATATAAGGCTTTACTTTTTGTATGATATCATATTATGGTATCCCACATTGTTGTATAAATTCATAACAGTGCTGCATGTCATATTAGTCCATCACAACTCACTGATGCATATGTTTTAACTCTACAGCCTAAATAAGAGAAGTGTCATTCAACCTCTATGGCAACAGGCCTAGATTTATTTGGGGATGCACATTTACATTTAAGATGATGGGTGGAATAATCATAGGCAGCCTTGAATAGCCTCCAAACTTTTTCTTTTTTTAAATAATAATAATTTACACGCGTTTATCCATGCACTTTAATCATTTCATAGATGGAGCTGTCCAGGGCATCAGCTATTGCAGGGAGTGGCATGTTTAACAGGCTATTCGCATTCACCTCCACCTCCATGTCTTCTTTATAGACACGAGCTTCAACAACAACAAAAAATGCGTCTAATTGCGCGTTTAAAAGTGTCCCTCTCCAGCAGATAAAACACACAATAATTAGTATTACGTAAACGGTATCTTACCTCTGTGTGCAGCGCCGTCTTTCTTTGCAGCGTAGAATCAACAACTGGCTCCTCCCCTTGAGGACCAAACAGTAGCACAGAAATCCCCCCCTCCGTCTCCTCCTCTTTTCTGCCGCACAGAAAACCTGTCTGACCGCCAAAGCTGCAGAGAGGGCGGGTATGATGTCAGGTAATGGTCCTCTGCAGGGGGAGAGCCGAGGAAAGGAGATCCGCGGTGAGGAGAGCTTTCCTCCCCCGGTATGGCAGCAGCAGACTGATGGCTTTTTGCTTTGCGGCGGCCTGAGCTGAGGGGAGGCACACTGCAGTGACATGAACCAATGGGATGACGCAGAATCCCAGGATCCCCTATTCATAAATGCCCAGTCCCATAAAAAAAACAGTGGTTCTCACATGTTTTCACTGTCAAAAAATACACACACATGCAATCAAGGGGGTTCTTTAAATAAAAATCTTATCCGAGTTAACCAAATATGACAGATCATTTGTTGATTTAAAGGGTACAGCTTGTACTCTGAGGTCCACAAGAAGGGAAGAAAAGATGAGAGTACAGCTTTCTCTGGCCTGTAATGAGATCCAGTGAAATCAAACAAGCCTATTCCTCAGATATCTCCTGAAGCACCTTTAGAGACTGGGATTCAACTGTGAAATTACTGCTATTTCCCAGGGAGTGTGATTTATGTGGATGGAAAGAAACATAGCACACATTAAAGGTGTGAATTACATACAGAGAACCTATACATATTTAGGTTAGCCCAGTTTTAGGTCACAAAGGATGAGTGGAACTGTTCCTCCACAGGGCTTTATGATGCTTTATACTGCCCCCATAGTGCCATAGTGTATTGTGGAGTTTCATTGCTGTTTTATTTATAATAAGGCCTACAAATAAAATAAAATAAAAATTAAAAACATTTACATTAAGAGCTGAGTGTTGTATGTTGTGAGAGAGCTTTGCGTTAATACACTTTGTAAACCTGGAGCAGATAGCAGCCTCTCTCATTCAAACTATTTTTTAAATGCATACAATGAGATAAAATGCAAGACATTACGACGCAAAAATGTTTATCTTTACCCATATTTTTAAATGTAAACTAATATGCCATGTTCAAGGCATTTTCACTGCACTTCCTGTATTGCTGCACTGTATTAGACTACATTATAGCAACATAGACTATGATTTTGCTTGACACTGGATGGATAATTGGGTTGTGCATAATATCTTTGGTGTAGTTGGTTGTAAGTTGTATATATGATAAACACTGAGTTAAATTAAAAGGTTGAGTTTTAAAGAGAGGGTTGAACCATATAGCTAAGTGTATAAACATTATCTGTGCTTCTCTGAGCTTATCTTTTGGGTTAAAACAACATTAATGTGAGTGGTTTATATATTTTCCCACAGTCAGTATGTCTAATGTGTCAGTAAACTGAAACTTTAAGGTTTGAAATATCTTTACCTGAATGACAAAACTATCTGTTTAAATGCTAACAGGCTAAAAGGCTCAGAAATGTGAAAGATCTCAGTCATAATGGTTATCTGCACGTCTCAGCTATCAGCTATCAGAACTACAACTACCATGATTCAGTGAGGCACAGCAACCGGAAATTATTTTCGGAAGCGGAAACACCTAACCAAACGGAAGAAGAAATCAAGATGCATCTCGCGAGAAACAGTAAAACTTCCGGTACGCTCTCTTGCCTTCAGAATAAAAGCTTAATGCCATTTGAAAAAGGTATATAAAGTAGTAGAAATAATAGGAATAAGAAGAAAAGTAAATGAGATCCAGAACATAAGATATACACAACATAAGATAATTAAAATATTTACAACAAATTCCATCAGTTAATAAAAAGCCATAAGATAAAAAAGTGAGTCTTAAGAAGAGATTTAAAAGAAGATACTGAGTTTGCCTCCCTGAGATCAACCGGCAGCTGAAGAGCTCAAACAGCAAAGGCCTGATCCCCTCTAGTGACAAGTCCAGATTTTGGAACCACTAGTAGGACCCTTCTGGAGGACCTCAAGCAGCAATCGGGCTGATAAGGAGTTAGCAGATCACAGGTATATGCAGGAGCCCAACCATTCAAGGCTTTAAACTTAAGCAATACAATCTTAAAACAAATACTAAGACTAGATAATAACTAGAGAAGGGCAGCAAGGATTGGTGTAATGTTGCTAAAAGCCTGGTAGCAGAATTTTGTATCAATTGCAGTCTTTGGATGTTTAACCTGCTTATACCAGATCAGATCTTATAACAGTCAAGTCTGGAGGAGATAAAGCACGGATGACCTTCTCTAAGCCTGCACAGGAAATAAATGACCTGAGTTTGGTTAGCCATCTCAGGTGGGCAAAGCAAGATTGCATGTCTGCAACATTTTGGTCACTTGAGCATCAAAAGATATCTCTGTGTCAAAAATAAAACCTAGGTTGTGGACCTTTTTTTCTTCTTTTTTGTGGTTTAAAAGCAGTTTCTATCCTTGGTGTTGCATTACTACCATCTTTGGGAGTCAGTCATCTCCTACAGTGTCCAGTTTGTCAGATTTCCCACATCAATCCTATTCTAAGAGAGCTGACCAGACACTTCCTGTCCTGTCCACTCTCACCACACTCCAGTAGTCTATGCCCTTCAAACCTGCTCCTGTCAGCCCTGATCTCCTTATTTTCTGCATCATGTCCTTTCTTTCTTAAGAATATTTCCTGCAGTTCACAAGTTTATTTTACAGTATGTTGTTATTGTGTCTTATTCAAAGTCTGGTTATTATGACCTCCTCCATTCTATTTTGTGTTGCATGAAGCCATCTTCCTCTAATAAGATTACGTTACATAATTTAATTACAAAATTAATGTAACTGTAATCAGAGAACATGTGTAATTACATTAGTTAGTTGTGAAAATGTTCATGATTACAAAAGGGGTTGCATCTGAAGTCATAAATTTGAGATCTTGCTCATGAGCAGAGTTTTTTCCTCATTTTTTAATATTTAACATGTTACTGGATGCATATATTGCTGTTTTTAATTCTTACATATAAATCAATTATGACATGGATTTATTTGGAGCACACATGGAAATAAATGTCACAGTACCAATCAAGCCTATGCCAGACTTTTGACTTTTTTCATAAAAAATCTTTATTTTATAATCCAAAATCTACATGAACTAATGAATACATTTTCAAATGAGAGATAAATCTTGCTTTATAATAAATTACCTCCTAAATCATGTCAGTATCCATGAAAAACATCTGAACTTAGATTTTGGTGGGCTTAATGGGTAAACTTACCCTAACAGTTGAAAACATTTGTTAGAAAAGGAATCAAAAAGTGATCAAATGTAATTAGTTACATTACTTTGATTAAGTAATTGAAACAGATACACGACTTATTACATTTTAAATAGGGTGACTAGTAATCTTTAACCTATTACATTTCCAAAGTAACATTCCCAACCCTAATTATTAGATAAGGCACCCATATTACAGGAGTGGGGCTAGAGGGGGTAACTTTACTCTGAAGGATCCAGCCCGGAAGTCGCGTTGTTGTTGCTGCTGCTGGCTCACAGGCGAATCAGAAAATCAATTAAGTTATGAAAAATACCATTAATTGCCTTTCTTTGTCACCGCAGCTCATGAAGAAATGGCGGATCTCCAGACGCAGTACATTCGAGGAGAACCACTTAACATCTAATGGGGTTCACACCGACGACAGAAACCACCACAGCCGACAGGAATACTTACGTTTTTTGGGTAAGTTAGCTCGAAGGCTAACTAGTGAAGTTGACATTAGCTCCTCGGCTAATTTAGCTGTAGGTGACCATTGGATAACATTTACTGATGTTCACTTGTCTGGTGTTACTAATGTTGGGGTTGTTAATGAGGAGAAGGTTGGTTTAGCCACACATTAAGGTGTTAAACGCTATATTACCACCAGGAACACCCCAACCCTGCTCACATTTCTTGTTATACAGGTGCAGCATTAGCTTTACGGTCTTTGTGGACACGTTATAATTAAATTGTGAGCCGACACGCTTGGCTGCTCTCTCTATCTCTCCCTCTCTCGTATTGCAGTAACTGAGCTAATATGTTAGCTGCTAAGTAGCCTGAGTAGCTACTGAGAAGTGGGTTTTCCGGTGGTTCACTTTGTAAATAGACAGGTCCAGGTTGTACAGTGAAATCACATCTGTTGTTAATGTTTAGCCACCTCTGAGGAATATCCAGTGAGCCGTTCAACAATATGGTGATAATGGTGCTGCTGCACTTCAATTAGACATCATACATCTGCCGAACACGGTCATTTCTATTTGAGTGAAGCAGATGTATGTATATGAGTAAAATCAGGACTTTTTTATTTTTTATTACATCATTATTGTCCACTTCAGACTTGTCACTTTGTATTTCAAATCAAGAAGATAACTGCTATATTTTGGTTACTAGTCAGCTATTAATAATGGTAACTGAAATGTGTGATTATCTATTAATGGGTCGATTTTAGAGTGGAATTATTCGTTGGTTAATCAATCAGTTCTTTTAAATGAAAGTTAATAAGTAATAGTTATAATAAATTAGTGTGTGTCAATATTTTCAAATAGCAAATGGCACGAATTATGTTTACAGTTTCTAAAATGGGAATATTCTTGGTGGGTTTTCTATGATGAAAAAATAAAATTGACCTCTTAGCATTGTGGACTATTGCTCAGACTGTTGACATTGTTGTCAGGCTATTTGAATAAGTTAATTTGGGTTTGTTTTTTTCACTATTTTCTGAAATTTGATTTCTTCAACAATTTGTTGAGGAAATAAACAGCAAACTAATTAACACAGAAAGTAATCAGTAGTTGCAGCCCTAGTAGATTTAATTAACATGAGCTGCTACACCCTTTTAATGATTTACAATGTCTTTATATGTCTGATGTTACAATTTACAAGTCTGAAAATGTGTGTGTTGTCTCTTTTGCATCTGTAGAAATCCTCCAGAATATCTTCCATATAAAATACGAGAATGAGCTGATGGTTTTGGAAGTCTGCGAGAAGACGCTGCAAAAAAGAGAGAGGCTGACTGGAAGATGCCAAGAAAAAAACAACAGAATCCACAGCCAGTCAAGTGTAGGTATTCAGAGATTTGGTTGTACTTGTGTTTTTACTGTATTATCATATTGTAACTGAGAAGTTTAATAGAGATAATGATCATTTATGGGCCTAATGTGCCCATAGACTTGTGCGCTAGAGACTTATGCTGGCCAAACAGCTAATTTTCAGTCTAGTCTTTCACCTACCTTGAATGGGGATAAAACAATTCAACTGTGTGACTCCTTCCAAATGTTGTCGGACTGAATGGATCAAATTCTGACAGTAAAACAAGTCATTTACAGAGGTTGTGAGGTTTAAAAAAATGTGTCCACTGTTTTACAGGCGCTCCTTTTCCCATGATTGTTTGTGGGGGAAAATGCTTTTTAAGCCCTTATTGGACCCAGAGGTTGTAATTCCACGGTTTGGCCACTATGCCAAAGGGGCTTCGAAGCCTGGCGCTGTTTCTGGCAGCTGAGTCTCAATCAGCATGTATTTGAAAATCAACGTGGACAGACAGGCGGGTGGGCCGGCTGAGCGGTTTCACAGACTCACACTCAAGGGTGGGAGGTGGGCATTAACATTCTACCATTTATCTAAATTTCATCATGTAGATAATTGTCAGTCCACTTTACCTCAGTATTGGCCCCACCTATTTAGAGGCTGGTTTTTAAACCGCAGATGACAGGTTGAACTATTTTCGACAGATGAAATGCTGATTTTTATAAATTTGTTGACATTTTCAGTATTAACACTAGCATATAGATGTGTTTCATCACAGTACAGTCGTATAATTTAGTTTACAGCTCAGATTACCTCTTTAAGTCCTGTGAATATCAGTCTGGTTGATTACAAAGTGTGTACTGCAGGTGTGTTACTTCACATTTGGACATTAAGCATTGCTGTTGGAAAGTAACCATACTGTAACACCTTTTTAGTTCATAAATTTGTGAGTTTGTGAGCTACTTACATTTTTTATAAAAACTGACACGGAGAGAAACAATCTGTCAAGAGCAAATTCAGCTTTTTGGTATATGTGTTGAATCCTGTCTTGTCTCCAATTTAGAATAAAATGACTGACATAATTAATAAGCTACAAATACTGTGGAAGGTAACAAAATGTAGTACTCACTCAGCTGTCAAATCACACATCTCTCGGCATAGCTAGGTATTGTTAATACTCATGAATCCAATAGTCCTGTGAAAAGATGATATATCTACAAGTTAGTCACTACTTCTGTTATGTATAGAAAAAAACAAAACAAGCTATGACTCATCTTTAAGGAATACACAATATGAATGTAACTTAGAAAAATGCTCAGTTAGTCTTTAAAAGCCTAAAAATAGTGTTCTTGTTCCACAGTCATACTATATCCATGGGTGATGTTTGATGTATTGAGTTTATTTCCATTCCCTTGGCTCAGTATATCAAAGCAAGATTGTCTTTGTTTCCACCCATTAAAAAGCCATCTATTCAGCTCATTTGAGTGCTGTGAAAATGATCACACTCTCGTGATAGATTATTCTCATTATGTCAAACACCAAAACGACCAGTAGATGGTAGCATGATGCAAGGACTCAAGGATTTGCCAAAAGAGGGGGGGGGGGGGGGGGGGGGGGGGGGGCAGGGTTCTGAGTATTTTGTCCTTGATTTGGCCTAGAAGTAGTTTCCAGGAGAGTGACAGCTGTGTGATAGCGGTTTGGATTGCATCAAGCTTGAAAGACCAACTTACAATTTCAGGCATCATTAGCTGTAACTGCAGTAAAAGAGCTCCATCTGTCAACTGTTACCGCATCATTTTTTATACAATGCTGTTTATACTCTGTAAATTACATTTTCTGCCCAGATTAGCTCAAATATTTCACTTTTATACTGACAATTAAAGCAGGATCATTTAAGTTTTTCATTAGCAGACTTAAAGGCCAATTAAAGAGGAATTGGCTGATTGCATTTTTATACAACTCATGTTTGTATAGTAACTGACCTTAAGTTCATACTGCGTCTTAGTTTATTTAGGTTTAGCTCCGTAATAATAGGGTAAACTAAACAAGTGTGCCGAGTTTTATTTATTGGATTTGGAAACAACAGTTGAGAAAAGAACTCACCAAAAGTTCGCTTTAGTCACTTCCTGGAGCTTTCAGTCATATCTCACGATCTTCATCAGTAGTTTGGCTTTGACCACCTGTCATGAAACGGCAGATGTAAACATTTCAAAAAGACTTTCGGAGCAGTTTGGGGGTTTCTTGTCCATGTTGGCCTAAAGACTGAAGTTCAAAGTTTATTCTTAAACAATCTCACCACAAGGGAATTTAGTACTCTTTACCTTTTTTAAATCCTCCAAGTCTACATCCTTGTTAAAAAGTAATAGTCAATTGATTTTACTACCACACGCCTCATTCAAACAAACTTTATGGTCTTTATCTGTAATTAATATCTAAATTAATGATTATTATTTATTTTTATAAGTAGACTATATATGCATAGAAACTGTAGGTATGTCAAAAATGTTTTGCTGCTAACTTTACTATGATTCTAATTATACGGTATTATATTAACTACCCAAATATTTATGGTTTTATATATGATATCTCCATCAAGCTGCCAATGATTCTGGTTGTTGCTGTGAAACTCTCAACTAAAATTATGCTCTCTGCTTCATGTGCCATTACCTAAAAGTTCAGAATATAACATGGAAGTAAATCAGAAATGACCCACCTTGCAAGTTGTAATGAAGTGATAGTGGTAGTCAAATGTTGATCGGCTCTGTTTTTATGACCGCAGTGGATTCTGATGATGGTGTAGCCATAGAAGCTCCAGGAAACCTCACCTTAGACACAGACTTTCTCCTCGGACAAGACCTTGAGTTTGGCGATCCTGATCATGACAGCAAGATTCTAGGTCTGGAAAAGTTCTCAGGTTTGTAATCCAATATATTGTTTGACTGTGTCTGTCCATTTAGTTGTAGCAAATCTCACTGTTTCCAAATGTTGCATGCTCACCTTCCTGTTATGTGTGCTGGATTAGTATATTTTATTGGCATAATATCCCACACCTGGCAAATGTGTCTATTGATTATATAATAAGTGGAATGTAAGGATCACGTAGCCTGGTCATTATAGTACATTTCAATTTAAGCCACAGTTTCTTCTACATTTCCTGGATGAAAGGATGACTCTTTATGCTTTGTATAAGCTCTCATTTTCACTTCCTGTCATTAGCATGAAAACATGGTATGACTCAAAGATAATTTTAAGGGCTTTGCCACTGAAGGAAATGTAGTGGTGGCTTAATTTGTAACAGTGACCGTAATACAAAGAGGACTCAAAGGTTTTTTACATTCTGTTTTTCGCCCCCTCTGTGCAACAGTAAGAGAAATGGAACTAGCGGCTCATATTTCACAGCTCTTTGCCAGAAAGAGTGATCTGAAAAAATGGAAAAGTAGAGAAAGGAGCAGAGACACCATTATTATATAAGGGTCATAAAAATACGACCATTACCATCAAGGACACCATTGTATGAGGGCATTTATTCATCATCATCATCATCATCATCATCATCATCATCATCTGCTGCCTCCTCTGCTCCCACCACCCCACTGACATTATCGTTTCCCCCTCATCATCATCATCATCATCATCATCATCATCATCATCATCATCATCATCTACCCTCATCATCATCATCATCATCATCTACCCTCATCATCATTATCATCAGCAGCAGCAGTAGCAGCCTCACCATTACAGTCATCATCATTATCATTAGGCACCGTAATCATCCACGAGGGGTTTCCAAGGGGCAGGATAAAAGGGCAGTCTCCACTCTCGTCTTCCTCACATCGTCTCTCGGCATCTGAGGAGAAAGGTGGTTCAGCTCTCGGGCTCGTTCACTTCAGGAGCGCCGACTGTTTGACTGAGAAAGCTGTCGTCTTTGGGTTTATCTTTCTACCTTCTGGGAAAATCTTGTTTTTGTTGTCTTAAAATCTCAGATGGCATAACGACAGATAAAACACAGCTGACCTTGTCCGTCGCGCTGTGAGTATCAGATGTTAGTTTCTCTGAAATACACTTGTCTCATTTTTTTTAATTCATTTTTTTTCTGAGAAGAGAGATTGTGTCTGTCTGTAAGTTATCTTGCTCAGTGGGATGTAGATTAAAGGGAATATTCAGTAACAGGGAAGTATTTCTAGTTGTTACTGTGTTTTTGTGCTTTTGAGTTTAGTGAGATTTGTTGTTAAATACTCTGAACTGGATATGTGGCTTCAGGTGTCTTCACTTTAAACCATGTTTCATTAGAACATTCTCAGTAAAACTGTTATATAAAGTGTCATTTAAGTTTTACTGGAGTTTTTTAAAAAGTATTTTAGTATAGCTATTATATATTACAGAATAATTTTTTTCATGTGATCTCATAATGGCAATTTTCTCAGTGACACTTATTTTGTAACTTCTCACGTTTTGTAAACAACCCTCTTGCCCCTC
The DNA here is from genome assembly GCF_963691925.1 of Scomber scombrus. NCBI lineage: Eukaryota > Metazoa > Chordata > Actinopteri > Scombriformes > Scombridae > Scomber > Scomber scombrus. The sequence goes on from NC_084986.1 coordinate 14,254,239, forward strand.
ATCGAATCACATGGCTATGAAATTAGATCATAAATTATTATTTCAGAATTAATTGGTAATGTATTTTTTCCTGTGAATATGTCGTAATATCATACATTTATTCAATATTGGCCATTTTGGACACCCATATGTCTGTGCTATGTCTGTATGTACTGTACTTGTGTTTTTCCATCAGAGGTCTTGATTTCAATGAGAGAACCTGTTTAAAGGTTATATGTAATACAGCAGGGAGAGGAAAGTTGCAGAGGCAGTATAAACCCTATTGTGACATGTTGTAGATTCAGTGAATAGTATAACAGAAATGTGCACTAGTTTGTTGAGGTCTTTTGTCGACAGCGGACTGTGAAGGTCTTTGTGCTGAAAATCTTTGCAGTGTTTGTAAACTTTTTTTTCCTGTTTGTCTTTCCTGCACAGAAGTAGCTGCTGAGATTGGTTTTTCTGTGTATCCTCTGGGTGATGAGGAGAGCCCTGCCTACAGTCAGCTCAGCATGGAAAGTGAAACAGACAACTCGCGTAGCACAACTGACAATGGAAGGGAAGACGAGGGCCGAGCAGCCCAGTCTGAACCCAGTTTTCCTCCCTACCTGTCCTGCAGGGGCTGTGGACAGCTCCGCGATGAACCTCTGGGACCTGGCATAGACCTGGTTGGCCCATACTGCCTTAGGTGCTGCAAAGCCTCAAGGGAAGCCAAAAGTACAGACTTCTGTTCTCCTTTTGGAAGCATCAGCGGGATTCGCTCAGGTTCCCATCCGCAGTTGGATGGTGATGTGGTTGGAAACGGGATGGGTGACAAAGCACTGACAGCTGAGGACAAATCGGCCAAACTACATTCATGTCACATTTGTGGCTTCTCCTCACGTTACGCAAACCATGTGAAGCGTCACATGAAGACGCACAACGGGGAGAAGCCCTATAACTGCCCCTTGTGCACTTACGCTTCAGCCCAGCTGGTGAACCTGCAGAGACACCTGCGCATTCACACCGGGGAAAAACCCTACAAATGTGACAGCTGCAGTTTTGCCTGCAGTTCCCTTGGCAACCTCAAGAGGCACCAGCGCATGCATGTGCCCTCCACAGGGGTGGGACAGGACCCTATGCCACGACCTGCCGGTGGTCAAAACAGCCTGAAGAGGCATGTGATGGGACAAAGACCCAATGAGGAAGAGCCTGGTGCTTCAGCCAAGGGTATGTATGACTTCCTTTTTTTTTTTAAATCATTCAAATTTGAATCTGTTTTTATTTAAAGACATCAGAGTCAACAATCTATCATAAACTCAATCTTCTGTCTTTCTCTGAAGTTTCAGAAGTTGCAAGGCCATCGTCTAATCTGAGTTTGGGAGCTCAGAACAATGACTACCTTTCAGCCTTTGATGGCTTAAAGGGGGCGTCGCCACCGCCCATACCAGCCTCTAACCCAGCTCCCAGTCACCAGGCTCCACCTCTACTGGAGACCACAGGCAGTGGTGGCAGCAGGGCCACCAGAGGGGGTGTAGCAGACGGTGTCCTCCCCCCGTCACTTTTTCCTTTTACTTGCCGGTTGTGTGGCATTGTCCTGGAGGACGAGGACGGCTCCTCAGCCCAGATATGTGCCAAGTGTACCCTTGAAATGCTGACTAAAGACTCCTCGTCGTCCCCCAACAGCCCAGGCGAGCGTAGTGACAAGGTGTACACCTGCGCCGCTTGCCCTTTCCTCACACACTACCCAAACCACTTGGCACGCCACATGAAAACTCACAGCGGCGAGAAACCATACAAGTGCCCACAGTGCGACTATGCCTCAGCGCACTTCGACAACCTCAAGCGTCACCACAGAGTGCACACGGGCGAGAAACCTTACAAGTGCCATTTGTGCGATTACGCCTGCGGGAACCTGGCCAACCTGAAGCGCCATCAGCGTGTGCACTCAGGTGCCAAGCCCTTCCAGTGTGCCGTGTGCAGCTACAGCTGCAACCAGAGCATGAACCTGAAGCGGCACATGCTCCGGCACACGGGGGAGAAGCCGTACAAGTGTCAGGAGTGCGGCTACACCACCGGCCACTGGGACAATTATAAACGACACCAGAAGAAGCACGGCCTGGCCACAGACGGCTGGGTCAAAGTTCCAATGACTGGCAACGATGAAGACGAGGAAGTAAGAAAAGGGATGGGAGTTGGAGTTCAAACCCATAGAAAAGAGGGTGGGGTGGATATGCAGTACATGCCCAGAGAGGGAGGTCAGACAATACACTCGTGCTACAAACTTGAGATTGTATAAAATTATAACTCAGCAAAACTAAGCTACCAGCAACTCGTTGTTTGTTTTTCACAGAGCCTTTATATCGTTTCAGTGTGTGTCGGTCTTTTAGTGTTTTGTCGGATGTCTTCAGAGGCTGCTAATTGTTCATTTGTAGAATCGCGCACAGTTATGGGAAAAAAACAACTGTTCAAAATGTTGTGATGCCTTTCGAGTAAATAAGGCACCTTACTCAACTGAGTGAGAAGGAGGAAGCTATTCAGTTTGTCTTTTAATGGACTTTATCCACACTGAAAGTCCTCTGACTGTCTCATCCTGTATGTTACACCACATTAGGCTAAGTATAATATTTCCTGTCATATTACAACATATCTAGTTCTTTATTGTAGGACAGGGAACACTTTTTGCCCTTCTTACCAAATATTCTTCTATACATGGAACTCATGCACACATTTGCCTGAAATATTGGAGCTGCACTGTGTAGTTATTCAGTTTTCAAAGGATGACCGCCTAATTTATTTTCTTTTAAGTTTTATCATTGCCATGGGTTCAGGCTACGTTCTTCTAACATTTTTGTTTATTTTTTACAGTGTTCCTAACCTCTTATCACATTCACAAGAATGTAAATACTATTTCAGAACTGGTTTTATTCATTTTAACACATTATATTTGAAATATGTTTATACCTTATTAAGTAATGACTACACAGTGCAGCTTTAAATGAGGATGGGTCCTTGTAAGGGCCAGTATTGCGCTTTCTTTGCATTTGGGGCACAAGCTCTGATAATGGCATGCCTTCAGATTCATTTACTAATGTATGTACTACTAGCAAAGTGCTTTTTAATAGTACTGGAATTGTTTTACACTTGAGGTATATTGGTAAATTAGGATGTGTTAGCCTAATTTGATAATCTCCTATATCTTGATCTTAATTGTCATCTAAGCCAAACCCCTCAGGATTATAAATTGTGATTTGAAAAACTAAAGTGTTGGCATAAGTTTGATTTCTAGTTATCTTAACAGTAAGAATGCACACATTTGCATTTTAAATACCCTCTGCAGTCTTAATTAGGTGGAATGGTTAAAGAAAAAGCACATTAATACACACAGATGCATTTGGAAGGTTTAGGACTACGTCGTGGGAGAAAAACCTCTTTTATATGTAATTCAGGAGTGACATAAAACTTATATGAGCATGTCGTTCAAAGGATTTTCTTCCCCCCAAACTTGCTCTTCACAAATCTTAAAATTTCTACATCTTAAATGTATTCCTCTTGGGGAAGAGCACTATGTTTAATCCGCTTCCTTTTGATTACTGTTTACTATTGACTGTGAAATCAGCCCACTCGTGTTTTTTTTTTTTTTTTTTAACTTGAAAAAAATAAGATGACACTATTAGTAAGCATGTGAGTGTGTAATATTTGTTTTATTTTTTTAACGTGGCTATAATACATGCTAGACGTGCATACTTTAATATATAGACTTGTTTTCTTTCTTTTTTTTGAATGTGTGACGTGTCAATAACTTACCATGGGAAAGATAATAGGGACTGTGATTTACGTTTACTCTTTGTGAATTACTATTATATGCAAGTGAAGTATTTTTCAGGTTGCGAACTTGCCATGACACAATGGAGCATTGAACCCACTGATTAGTACTGACACCCCTACCCCAGTGTTCATTTATGTCCTTATGCAGTGTCTCATAAATGCCTTAAATGAGGATTTCGAAATAAATACATGGAGATCATTTCATTGAATGTCAGACATCAGACTGGTCCTCATTTTTTTTTTAAATATTAAAGACATTTTCACATATTGGTTCATACTTTACATCTAATTTCTGCTTTGTCACGGTACTTGAATCATTGCTATTGTTTAATGCTGCTGTACTCAATATTTTTATGATAACAATGGATCATATATGAGCATGTGAAAGGGGTCGCTGATAGTGACAGACCTATAGATAATTATCACTTGACTGATGCTATAAAACGCTACAATCATTTTTTTTTTCTGGCCTGCAAGTAAAGTGACTATAATCAATATTTTTAATAATGTATCAGATGATTATGTTTAGTGTTATACTTGTCATTTGTAGTGATCAACTTACAGAGAATTTAGCAGCTCCCGTAGCCTCATAGCAAGTTTCCAGCTCATTGGTTAGCTGCCCAGCTGCTATTTAAAGGACCAGTGCGCAGAATTTAAGGGGCTCTGTCAATAGAAAATGGAATATAATATTCTGGAACTAATGGTTGGATGTAAGTACATTTCTTCTCAGTTCCAGTTGATGAAATCAAGAGTGATGTTCTACAGCAACTTAAAATTACTTTTGAGTGATGTACTATTATTTTTGTTATTTTTTACTTGTCATAGTAGCAAAAGCACCAGATTTACTAATATGGTTAACAATGGTTCTGTTGTATTCAACTGTCCTGGTAGGTCATGACTGTATGACAGTGAACCAACACGCACAATGACATGACCCTGAAACTGAGACAGTTTAATGGAGTTTTTCCATCATTAACATTATTTACACTTCTGCATTGTCTTCTGTATTAATCGCTTTTTAATACCACAGCTCATCATGCTTGCTCAACAATCAGTAAGATTCTTGTCTTGCTAAAGTATTATAGCATGGCTGAAGACCGAAGCGGCTGACGGCTAACATGGGTCCAGTTCTCAGAAATGATGAAGAAATGACTGAAGTGAGTCATTAACCGAAGAGACAACCGAGAATCACAAGATCATCTAATTTCAGTTTATTTTAGCATCATGACAAACAGAGCAGACATTTGTCACTGACCTTACCACTAAAATCAAAATGAAAAGTAGTGGAATGAAACAAGTCAATACATCTTCATAAAATTGGACATTTTCTTTAACAGGGATGCTAATGGAAAGAAAATGTGCTTTAAAAGGTGTAATTTGGCACCTACACATTTACTAAAAAGGACCTTGCAGCTTCCATTTTCTTGGTAATGACAGAAATAAAGAAATACAAATATTGGTGACATTTGAATCTAGTGTCCATGTTCCTCTACTTATACTAAATGCAACTTAAGACAGAAGAAGAAGCACAGGAGTGAAAGAGCAAGACATTTCTATGTTGAGAACATTTTCGTTTACAGTTGTGGCTACCAGTGAGAAAAAAAAGCTGTTAATAGGCTGGCGTCAATTTTCATTAAGAAGCTTCAAAACAGCTTTTGGAAATGACCGAAGCTAACAGCAAATGGAATGACATGTCGTACAAAAGAGCGGGATATGTTCATTTTGTTGCCTGCAATCCATGAACTTTGTTCACTCCAGCAATTATGATCACATTTGCCACTTCACCTAAGCACCTTTTCAACTAAATCCTCTGAGATGATTGGCACAATGTATGTACAAATTACATTGAACTGAAGCCCCATCAATCGCCCAAAACGAACACGACAGAAAATCAGATGCAAAATTTGTAAACACTTTCCATTTCAACAAAAAAAAAGTCCCCTAAACATTATGTAAACAATGATAAATGTTAGCCCATTTAAACTTTGTTCTATACAGCTTAGATTACATTTGATCTATTTGATTACAATAAGCTATTGATGATAAAGATATTAGTAAATGTTCAGAATACTTAATTGCATGTACATAATATAAAAAGTGACATTGTCATAATTTTTATGCTTATTTTGTGCAAAATGCTTTAGTAAACTATAATTTGGCATTTATGAGAAACCTTAAAAATTGATTTTAAAAAAATCATAGATGGATTTACAGAGAGCCCCCTGGAAAAATCTCCACACAATGTTTTAAGTCATGCTCAAGCTTCCACTCAAACATTCATCTCCACCTGTAATACTGTGCAAAATGATGGGTTCAGCAAGTGCAAGCAGCTCGGCCAAAGCAACCATCCATCAAGTTCTGCGAGATCCTAACACAGTTTCAACCGATGTCTTGTTAAATGACATGCTAACTCCCGAGGCAACAAAGTAAAAGTTAAGGCATCAGACTATTTCTGAAGGCAGTACGAGTGACTGTACCTCAAACGTAAGCTGACAACACCACTGGCATCTTGCTAAGATATTTACTGACATGGCACATTAACAGCATGACACACAGAGGACCACTAACTAAAAGAACATGACATTTTGGTATATAGCCAAGCCAAACATTGATCATCCATATATGTAAGCAGTTGCTTTGTATAGTCTACAGTTTTAATTGCTCGACTGAAATCAGTTTCAACACATTCACTGGAATCTGGGTCATTTTGAGAACTATCCAGCTCTGCTGTATTATCACTAGTGCCAGGTCTAACTAAACATTTGGCTCTCTGGTTGGAAAGGAACATGCAGCCACCAAGGGAAGAATCCAGGATCTAGCAGGTTTTCTTCATCTGTTTAGTTTAATAATATATTAATTTACTTTGTACCTCAAGAATTTAACTGTATTAAAGATCTTCACACATACTGTCAGATTACTGAAACAGTAATCAATGTGAATCAAACCGTAACATACAGAAAGCATCCCTATGTACCTGTAGCGTTGTGTGCTATTCATGCTGCGACAAGTTAAATAACATAGGGATAAAAAGTTTCAATTTGGATATGATGATTGTAACGAAATCATGATGAGCTTTTAGAGTCTGAAAGAAAGGACACCGTCAAAGATTAAATGAGAGCTTAAGGCAGCGATTTCTCCAGGAGGAAGCTACAATCTTGCAGAATCAGACACCTGCGTGATCCGCGGCTCGGCTCGGCTCAGCTCAGCTTGTAATCTTTGTCGTCCCAGTCGTTGACAAGGGGAATGGAGGAGGGAGGGGCAGGGCGGGGATGGAGGCGGGGGGGGGGGGGGGGGGGGGGATCAGGGGTTACAGGTCGTCGTCTCCGATACCTTCGAAAGCGTAGTTGCCGTGAAAATCGTTGCCACTGATGTCATTTGCTGAGTTGGAGGCACTGATCCCTCGGAGGGACACCGAGCTCAGCTTGGTCTAAATGGAATAATCAATAGCATACTTAACACCAGACAGACATTAATTTAGTAGGATCATTTGGGAATGCATTATTAAACTGCATCAATCAGCAGCAGGTTTCGCTTCATTTTGGGATATATGTTTCAGAAAAAGAATGAAAAAAACCCCTAAATGTACTCACTGAAAGTTTGACGATTTGTTCACGATTCGGGTCGGGGGAGTCCTGCAGCCAAATCAACAAACAGTGTCAAATTACCCTGCTGCACATGAGCTCTACAGTACGTGGAAAATGACCAAAAACAAAAAACTATGAAGAAACAAATCATGACATGATGTCCCATTTCTCACCAGTAGAGGGGGAGATTTCACAGCTTGCTGACTGTCTGGCCGGTGGATGGAGCCGTTGTGTCGTTTCCTCAGCATCTAAGAGGTGACGGCAAAATGAAGAGAACAAAGCAATAAATACATGAGTTCAGAAGGAAAATCCTGCAAATTACAATGTTTGCTGAAACTGTAAAATGTAAATAGTCAGTCTTAAAAGTCTGAGTATTAAAATTAAACAATTTCTATAGGATGCTGTCACTTTATTGATTATTAAGGATGGCATTGGAGTTGTGAAGTGCTTCAGTTTTCTCAGCACAAACCTTTTTTATGCTGCCGCCTGACTTCTTCACCATTAATTCATCCACCATAGACTGAAGGCAAATACTCATCATGATAGCCTGAAATCACAAACTGAGAATCAGTCAAATCTGGAATATCTCACACTGTGTTGTATCTTAGTCACGTTAACAATTACAAACATGTTACTGTCTGTTTAACCTGTTCATTAAAGCTTGTTGTTCTCACCTGCTGGCTGGTAATGGTGACCCACTGCAGGCGGTCCTTGCTCATCAGATACTCGAAGGCCAGCTCCAGTTTGACCTCACATTTGGCCGAGCTGCAGGGATTGGTTGTGCCGTTTGATATTGGGACTTGCTGCAATTTCAGACAGAAGAGTGGAAGTTATGATTTGGTGCTTGGCAGGTATTATCATCATTATCTTCGTCATCCTCGACCCCCTGTGTTGTGAGCGCTGTCATCGACCACTGAGGATTTACGTTTAGTGTGAGTCATTTACTGCTTTAGCCTTCAAGCCACAGCCACAGCCTTATGTGTCTTATTGTGTTTAAGCAGCATGAATGAAGCAGATTTTCATATTTTTTCAAACCAAAATCCAACTTAGATTCTTAAGTAGAGGATAAGCTCATTATTCAGCTCCATGACTGGAGGTCCATGTAAGCAGATAAATCACATTCCCCCTATCATACATCTCTTCTTGTTAAACTGCTGCATCACAAATGACAAGCAGCCAGATTTTAAGACGACACACGCTCAGAGATTAACACTGAAGCAAAGAAAGAAATATGGAATTTCAGATGCCTCGAGAAATCCCTAAAGCTCAGACAACAATGCAGCTCCCGGGAGATAAGACCTCATTCTTCATTTATGGAGTCTGTGCTCTTCACAGCGCTCTGACACTCAGACTGAGACTATTTCCTCTGGGATAGCTGTAGCTCCCATGCTAACCACAAACACACACACACACACACACACACACACACACACACTCACAAAGATAATATGTAGAGGAAAAGCACACAAAAACAAAAAGGTATGAGACACGCACACGTTAACTGTTTATACGGGCACCTCAGGATGCAATTTGAGAATCGGCTACGAGGTCGGCTGCAGTTCTGCACCAAGCGAGATGTTTTGAATAGTTTGCTGGAAAGGAAAGGGCTCATTAAAATGACTTTGACCTCTGAAAATGAGCTGAGGAATTAATCATCCTGCTGGACAGAGTGGATGCTCCATCTGTAATCAGAGGAGCCAAGGTGCATTTTAATTTTAGACATGTTGCCATATCTCAGTGCAAATTAGCTTTCAAGAGAATCATAAAAGCTTTCTGTGATACACATGACGACTGCGCCGATCCAACACTGACGGGCTAAAACAGTGAACTCTTTTCTCTGTCTCCATTAAAACGAGGTCTCGCTTCTGTAAATGTTCCATCTTTCTGAAATGATGTGGGTAGAGCTGTGTGTAATGCTCTTCTCAGCTATTCACGGATTGTTCGGGCTTTTCAGATAAGCTGCCTCTTTTCAAGACGACTGGAAGCCGGAAAAAAAATGCTTATTCGAGACAGATCAACTGTGTGGAGTATGATGATTTGAACTGATGCCAATTCTGGGCCACGATGGAGAATTTTTATTCTTTAGACGAGGACTTTGTACTGGAATTTGTGCCAACTGACTAGCTGCAGTCAGTGAGATAAATAAAGAAAAATCAGTAAATTTTCATTTTTAACATTTCATCAGTTTGGCAGAGGAACGGTTTATGTCCTCTTGTGTGGCAAATTGTTTTTTTCTGTGACTGTGACTGACTGAATCTTCTGCCTCTAACAGCTCCTATAAAATAACTTGGGATGTTTTCAGTTGACTGTGCAAGAAGCTGCACTGATTAATTACAATGTGAACCTACAGGGCATGGGACCAATCTGACACATCATGACAGCGTGTTTACTGATCAATTTAGTTACTTGATGACGGTCTAAACAGTAGCCTCAAGCGTTAAACGATCTTTATTGGTGTGAAACCTCTGCTTTTTTTATTTCTTTCCCTGAAGGTCTAAGGATTTATTTTATGAAGTCTACTGATTTGTTTTTATGCTTGTGGCAGTGTGTGTCATACACAGATCATCCTGTGTAGATGCTTCATCTTACTGCATGCCATCGGATTCCTTTGTTGCCAATAGCCAATTATCAGTTTAAATAAAGGATGCCGCACTGTGTGTCTGTGAGGATCGATACTGCACTATCCTTGTGTTAGCTGCTGTGTTTTCGGTTAATTGGACTGATGAGGATAGATGGTGTGGAGGTCAGCACTTTTAGCGAGCAGTGGGAGCAAAAACTAATGTTTGGCAAGACTTAAGACATTTGTTCCTGCTGCAGTGGTGAGATGAGTTTTGTACACGGGCGACTCTTTCTGGCTGAAGAAGGCCTCCAGCCAAAGCTGTCGTGTCTCTACTCTGCCAGCTCATAGTCTCCTAATAATGTGGAGGGATTCCAGTGTGATTATTTCAGAGCTTCAGAGATACGCGCATGCCTGAAGGTGAATTTACTCACCCTCTCTCTCTCTTTCTCTTTCTCTCACACACACACACACACTTACAGAAGACGTGACTCGCCAACACCTCATGCGTGTGACCTTGAAGCTTCCCTCCTTCATCTGTTCGTTGGGCAGCTTGACGTGAAAGTTGAGCTCATTGTTGCCGGCACTGACGATGACTTGGCAGCCGTTTTCAGGGAAATCGGTGATACACGGGTCGAACTTGATATAGCCGTAATACTTGAGTGTCTGACCTAGATGGATGAACTAAAAAGAAAAAAAGAAAAATTAGATGACTAAGTTTTCCACAAAAAAAAAAGTTTTTCTAATCCCTTGAGAGATTAAGTTAGAATTCTCTAATGAATTGATGTAATTAAAAATTCATATGATGGGCAAAACTAGGCTAATTGCATAACAGAATGCACTATAAGCAGTGTTCGCTCTGGTCGGCAGATTTATCCTCGGACAAAGACACTTCCTCACATCAGCTCGATTCATGAGAGACACTGTCAAAGCAGAGTAATGTAGAGATGTCCTTGCTTACTTCTTTCTTGGAGCCTTTCTCCTGCAGTGATTTGAGCTGCCTGTGCTGGTCTTTGTTGACGAGTATCCAGCCTCGCTCAATGTCAGACACTGTCTGGTGAAGCAAAAAACAAGAACTGAAGTTGATCATTCTGCACAGGTGAACAAAATCAATTGTCATTGTTCTGTTTCCCTTCGGTGCATGTGGGAGAAATCACACCCTTAGCCTCTCATGTAAACACTACAAGTCAGCAAATAATTACACAGGAACATGCACAAATGATTGCACGTGCTTGCAAACACTATTTATTTTTCTTTCATTTCCTTTTAAAGCCTCCTCTCTGCTACACAGAGTAAACACTAAGCGGTTCCAGATTTTAATCAAACTAACCGCCCCAAAACTGCTTAACACAACAGATGACAGCTGTTGCAGCAAGGATTATCCGTTATTAATGGGATAACAGAAGAACACAAAGAGGTGCAGGATTCAAGGTGTTGCAAAGTCACAACCAGCTGACACCACCATCAGATAATGGAAGGACACAAGGGGTGTATAAAAGCACTTGGCAGCAAAGGGGACAATCAGTGCTTGATTCAGGGGTCTTGATGTGATGCTGGCACCATGCAATCTCCATAAAACAGATGCAATCATTTTGGATTTTTTTGGTTTCATTTTAAAGATATTTTATAAGACCACTGCTGCAGCAGAAAATAAATGAGAGTGTCTAGTTGACCTAAATAATTCAACCTCTTACCTGGGCATATAGCAAATTCAGGCCAACTCTGTTGTCCATTACATCACCATCGTATGCCATGTCCCAGTAGCTGCAGAAAGACAAAAGGTACACTAGTTTCAATCTGCAATCAGTTCTGATATGATTATGTCAAATATACAGTTCACGTCCAAAGTTTTGACTGGTTTTGTTAGTTTGCTGGAGGGGAAGTGAGTGACATGGCAGAAAGGATCCACAGGCAGTACTGAAGCTCTATTAGAAGCCAGTGCTGGTGCTACTGTGCATAGAGACGTATGGGTGCAGTTGAGCGCAATGTAAAAAAATGAATGACGGTTTACACCACTGTCTCATGGCAAGGGATCGAAATGGCATCAGATCCAAGACTCCGTTGGAAATTTAACTTTTAAAAAGGAAAGATTAGAGAGAAAGATCCGCATTTACTGAGGGGAAAAAAGATTATATTTGTCACTCAGTGTATGATGAAAGACTCACTGTGTATTTATTTATGGGTAGTGGTTTCACACTTAACACAGTTGTCTCTTTTTTTAACTTCCCAAAGCTTGTGGAGTGCTGAATTTTTCATCCACTTCTGCTCTTCTGATCTCATTGTATTCATGTCTCTCAACACTTTACTACAGGCGTGAAATTTAACATGCTGTAATTGCATGACACAAGGGAGGGGTGTTTGTGGATGGAGAAGTTGTTCGAGCAGATGTGAACCACTCCGCCTAGCCACATCAGCAATTCAAAACAGGCAACGAGGGAGAAGGGGGGAGAGAGAGAGAGAGAGAATATGAGTAGCACAATCAAGATGTGTTTATCTGCAAGTTCAATTATTTTTGCTGCATTTGTTTCAATTAAAAATACAGTGACAGCCTTTTCTGTGACACATGGTCTTTATTTTGAATTCTCTTAATGCGTACACAAACAAATTAGCCACAATGATGCAATGTGAGCATATGCTTGCATAATACAGCTGACCTCCAAGATATACTAGGAAGTTCATATGAAAGTTTTAGCCAAAAAGAGCTTTTTCATTCATTTCGACCTGATCCTCTCCTGGATCTCATACACTGGGGGTCTGTTTTTCCTCCACCTCCACTTGTTAGTTCTACATTCATTCTTCCTTCAGTGCTCTACAGTCCACAGTGAAAGTAGGTCAGGAGGACTAAGGATGCGTTTCATTAGTAGTTCCACTGCCCCTCAACCCTCGGTATTACGTAACAGCATACGTCGCACAGAGGCCACTTGGAGAGCAGAGGGAAAGCGGGCGGTGGGATGAGGAGCGGAGGATTTAAATGGAATGCACTTGCCCTTGTAGTCAAGAGTCACGACGCATCATTGGCCTGTTATGTGTGCAGCGCTTTATTGTGCCTTGCAGGTACTTCTCAATAACTACCTATGCTTTCGATGAGGCAATGGCATTTCCTTCAGATGATTGCATTACATCAGCATTTGTTTAGTAGGATTGTAATCTCAAAAATGTCTCTTGTGAGCTTAGAAAAGAAGCATAAATCTTTTTCTTTTTTTTAATTCATCTCAAAATATTTGAACAAAGGCAAAAGAAAAGTTTGTTGACAATTTGATCACTAATAACAAAAAAAAAAAGTTCTCGTTTTGAGCCTTGAGGCGTGTGTATCTGCCCTCTTCTCATTCCGCTTCTTCGGAGTACAGTTTGCACAAGTGGATCTATTCTACCCCGCTTTGCAGGGGGGCCTATCTGGCTGAGGCTGCAGAGATAGGATCTGGCTAGCTGGTGGAGGTGGAGGTGGAGGTGGAGGTTTTCAGGGGGGCTCTGGCAGACAGCTGGCTGTGTTGGGTTGCTCTTCCACTGTGCATGAGACAATGAGCACTAGAGGAGATACGGATGGTCTTGAGCCAACTGCTGCCTGTGCCCCAAGCAGTTTCCCTCCAAACCCATCATCCACGCTAGTTAACTGTTGGAAAGAAACAGAGAACGAGATGAAAACATACAACAATATAAAATGCTTTCAAAATCTTATGCTACAAATGCAATTAAGTATGATGACAAACACGACATGTCTTTATTTGTAATAAATCAATTAATATGTAATATAAAGTGATTAGCCAGTTTAGAGGCATATTACATCCCTTTGACAAGGGCCTGATTGGTGCATCTCAACCTAATAAGGAGCTTTGTTTCTTCTTCTGACCCTTAAATACCATAATAACATAAACAATCACTACTGCGTGACCTGCTAACATGACTTTAATGTGAATTGGTGTTCAAAACAGCATAATTCACTTACTAAGTTTATATAATTGGGAATTGTAAAATTATAATGAAGTAATTGCAGAAAGCAAATTCCATAGCATGGAAAAAATTGACAACAAGATTACTGTGATTATCTGGACATTGTTACTTACACATGTAGACAGTTTGCATTCCTTCCGTCATTCATTGTGTTTCTTCCAATCACAAACATCTGTTTTAAATTCTGTAAATCAGCAGCTCGTTGACGTCACAGTGGAAATGAGAAGAAAACGGTTTATCTGCAGCGCTGAGTGACCATTGTTGATGACTCGTTCCCTCAACCCCCGAAGGGTCGATGTCACAAAGTTCACTTGAGTTTTCAACAGTGTCATGGTGCCAGGGAATGTTACCGAGGAGAAGTCAACGAGGACATGTTGAATGACCGATGAAACAGCCCAAGACTTTCCTTCAGGCAGAAAGAGGGTAAACATCCTGTGTACCTCAGTCAGCAGGATGCAGTGTGACAAAAGAGCAGAAACGAGGTGGTAGAAGAATGAAGAGTGGAGCAGTCACAAAATTGAGATGTGAAGAGGAAAGCAGCATTTTTATTTTCCATTCAAAGTTTTTATTTGGGCATTTCATCCAAACAGATCTGCTCAGATTTTTTTGGACATGTAGCTCATTATGATGATTGCCAATTCGGCGCAAGTAGTGTATTTTTAGTTGCTGTGTGTGCAACGTTTTCTTTCTGTAAATATCTCGGGATGTTCGGCTTGTTAAGAACGGGATTTATTTAACACAGTACAAACAATCCTCCTTTTTGGTCTCAACACATCCATCCATCCATCCAATGTAAATCACCCTCAAATAAATTCTCAACCTTAAGTAAAGACTGAGCATCCACACAATCCAATCAAACTGTCCTAAAGAAAACTGCCTTTGTGAAATGTGGTGTTCAAGAGACTTTATCAAGTTGAGACTTTATCCAAACATGTGGTGGTTAAACTTCATGGGATTTTTTAAGGCTGTATTTGTGTTATGAACGTAGCCATTGTTTTTTTGTTTTTTTCCTGTCTACCCTCTATGCACTCAAATGTATCTATGTCAAATCTGCTAGATGTCATGTCTCAAAACATCTGAAAATAAAGCTATTCAGCGAACTAATTATTGAGGACAAGTTTAAAAAGTATGAGTGTAAATGTTGACCTGTCTGATTTCTGGGTGTCTGGGTTGTGATTCCATTTTAATTTATAATACATAATTACTATTATTATATTACTTTTTAATATGTTCCATGTCTTCTACATGGATCATTAACTGGTGAGGATGTTAATGTTTGCTTGGAAGATACAGCTTTAGACTTCATCCAGTTTAATTACAGTTTGACCAGTTAAAAGATACTGTGATGTTGGTTGATAGGTTGGTTGTTGTAGGTATTGTCAGTTTATAGACTTTAACTTAGAACTGTAATATGTGCAAAGAGAATAAAACAAACTAAAAACCACAAAAACTGATCACATTATAAAATGGATTAAGCAACAGTGGATTCATATTCATTTGACTTTTCCGGGCCGACAGTCAAAAACCACCAACTGTCCAGTCATGATAAGTGTTGTCCTTGGCAAAATAAGTGACTCAGGTCTCTTTTCTAAATGAACTGCCACTTTACAGAAGATGATGAGGTCAGATAAGGAGCCTGTGGTTAGGCATGACACTGTTCTGACAAATAAAGGACAAGTGCACCACTGCAGATAAGAAAATAAATGAGTAACTCCCCAGGAAAGTAAAAAGAGTGCCTTGCTAGTCAAGTGAATTAAATTATACCAAGCACAGCAGACACACTGCTGACTAAAACAGAAATATTTCACCTGCTTCTTCACCGTGAGAAGAAAAACAAATATTCCCTCCCTCTCCACCTCAAGCTTATGTGTGGTGAGAGCTCTGGCGCAAAATGGCTGCTGTGCATCACCCTAGTGGGTTTACCTCCCTTCACTGTGAAGCGCTCTGATTACCAAGATAAAGCTCTATTTAAATATAATCCAATATTATTATTATTAAATACTCAATGGAAAATGACTCAAAGCTACGATTACATATGGGAGAGAGCTTCTTAGAAGGGAAATGATTGAATTTGAAGTCGTGATGTGAGCAGGTGGTTTGTACCTTTTCCGTAGGAGTATGTGAAATTCAGAGCTCCGTAGGCTGGTGATGGACACATAAGGCAGCTCAAACTCCTGCAGCTTCCGCACGACTGAGAGGGAGAGACACACAGAACAACGGAAGGAGAGAGAGTAAGGAACATGTGCAGCAGTACAGTGAAGTCCCAAGGACATTTGGATAATGATGGTAACGACAAACAATGACGGATGGGAAAATCTTGGATGGACGCCAGCAGGGTGGAACTTTTTGTCTGTGTCTGTGTGTCTGTGTGTCTGTGTGTCTGTCTGTGTGTGTGTGTGTGTGTGTGTGTGTGTGTGTGTGTGTGTGTGTGTGTGTGCGTGTGTGTGCGTGTGTGTGCGTGTGTGTGTTCATATGCAAAGAAAAGAAAAGATAACGGTCTGCGTTTCTGTCTGTCCACAATCATCAGCTGTTGCATTGCAGCCCATTCCCTGAGGAAAGTAAAAGGGCTCTCAGGTGCTGCTGCTGGGTTTTAAGACATCAGTAGCTACACACTAAAAATCAAATGACTAAACAGCGCTTTTAAAAATGGTCCTTTATGGCCACAGATGTTGTGCACAGGAAGCAGAAAAAACATGCTGTGTACTTTGATGTTGGAAATCTCAGCAGGAATATAAAACAAATACAAACTGAATGCTTCAAATGTTTTTTTGAATATTATTTGGCAAACTAAATCATCAGCACTGTTCCTTCAAACCACACTGGTTCTTCTTGACATGTCTTTGTATATCTCACAGCGTATATTGATTTACACGCAGACTTCTGGGAAACTTACAGCCTGTCAGAAAGGAACTGAATTCTTCCAACCATCCAGTTATGTCAATACTCCCACCACCAGTTGTGTTTGATCCCAGGCTTGCTGCGCCAGATTTATTCTAGCAGTCAACTCATATTTAACAGATGGATCTTCTCTGTCATACTGCTACGATTTTCAGATTTTAACTGTGCCAAGAATACACAACATGCCTGTAATATTTTGCAAACTGCGTATAACTCAAAGAATGTTGTCTCTGGCAGGTAATATAACGTCCGACCCCTCTCATATTTTATTTGAAGAATATCAGCTTTTGCCATCAAATGGAAGATCTAGAGTCCTGCAGGCTCGGCTGTACAGACTACAGCATTTGTTGTTCCTCAGTCTGTCAATCTGGTAAATCGGAGTCTGGGTTCTAAGTAGGCCTCAGTTTTCCTGTGTAGACTAAGCACTGAATGTTAATATTCATAATGTCTGATGTAATATATGTAGTGTAGTATTTGTTGTGCTGTTTGGTTAAATGTTGTGTTTTGTTACTGATGTAAACAGTGTTCTTCTTGGGATGTGAGACAAATTTCAGAAGACTATTCTGATAACGAAGTGAATCAAATCAATATTTACAGATTCCTCCAAGTTCACCTGGCACCACTTTCAGTCGGGAATGGATTTGGCATGAGGAGAAGGAGAGAGAGGTAGGGGGGCATTTGGCAGGTGGAAAGTGAGAAAAGAGAACCTCTGGGACTGAGGGGGGTTCGACCCAACAGGGCTGTGATGGAATGGAAAAAAGGGGGGAATAAAAATTTTGAAGAAAAGGAAACTGAAACATCTTAATATGGAAACAGACGTGCATCCTGTGGGACTGCTCGCAAAAGATGATAATACTGTAATCTACAATCATTTACAAAAGCACAATTTAATTGATTATTTTATGTTGTCTTCTGCCTGTGTGTTGACTTTTAAAGTTTCATTTTGAGTGGCAGTAGTAGCATGTGTGGTTGGAAGTAGGATAATGGCCAAATAATGGCCCGATCACAAGCTAGCTTGTCAAAACAAAGCCACTTAACAGTAGCAAGTAGAGCTTAAACCACAACAAATACTGTACATTCTCAACCCGGACACACTGCATAACTCTAAACACTACACCACTGTTTTGCATGAACCTGCCAACAAACACACAAAGGCAGAATCTGACTCTCACTGGGTTTGCACCTAATAAATGAATTCTAACCAGAGGAACGAGACACAGCTCTCATGAGGCGCATCAGTTCTTCTTCTTTAATTAAACTACAGTACGTCTCCAAAAAGTCAGACAGATAAACTGAGCTGTTGGATTTTTGCCAGAGCTGACTTTATGATTCATTGTGGGGAATTCAAGATTGAAAGAAAACTAAATTCAAAAGCTTGACATCACAGAGGGGAAAAAAAGATTGTCTTTAGCCATGAAGAGATTATTCAGTACAGCTTGACAAAGGTTTTGATTCAATTTATTTCAATTTTCCATTTGTGTCTTCTGAATGACCTTGCCTGTCCTGATAAGTAGTTTATATTTACATGTTATCCAAGAGCTAAGTGTACTTAACATTTAGTTTTCTGTGACAAACAACATTGGTTATCTGATGGTTTACAGCTTTAACATTTGAAAACTCCTAAAACCCAAGGCGCCTCTTGTCTGAAAATACATTCCAATGTGAGTGATACAAACATTAGGGACGGCTGTGGCTCAGGAGGTAGAGCGGTCGTCCTCCAATTGGAAGATTGGCGGTTCGATTCCCGGTTCCTCCAGTCTACATGTCGATGTGTCCTTGGGCAAGACACTTAACCCCAAATTGTATGAATGCGAGTGAATGGGTAGTTTCCTCCTGATGTGCAGGTTGGCACCCTGTTTGGTAGCTGCCTGCCATCAGTGTATGAATGTGTGTGAATGGGGTGAATGAGTTGTAGTGTAAAGCGATTTGAGTGGTCGAAAAGACTAGAAAGGCGCTATATAAGTACAGTCCATTTACCATTACTGATCTACTTCATTGGATCTTTCTAATAAATAAAAAAAAAAGTGCTGTATTTTTCTTATTCTGTGAAGGTTAGCTGTTGTTTAACTTACATGTTAAACCTCCATCCACACCCTCACGAACAAGGAAGAGACTGAAGTAACCCACAAGGTCGTCTGGGAGATCAAGCTTTGTGGCAACAGCCTGTGGAGGCAAAAGAGAATCAAACTCAATTAATTCATTCCTTCATCTCATTTTATGTTTTTCAGCAAGATGTGAGAAATTAGGATAAAACTGATTGTAGACAGATAGCAGAAAAGAAACAGCCCATGTTGAAGTGGAAAAAAGGGAAATCTTGACTGAAGATCAGAATATTTAGTAAATTAAAAACTGGGATTTAACCACAAACACACTTAAAACTACACTGGAACAATCAGATACCTCATTCATCCTGCATTCCATCTCTGTATATTATGTGACATGTTTCATTCCCTTCACAAAATCAATCTTACAGTCACATTAATATGACAAACTAGCCCACAGTCCCCACAATACTCTGTTTGGCCAATAATCCCATTCATTCCTACAAAGTGTACCTTGTTCTCTTAGGTGTTAAACAGGACTTATATTGACTCCTTTAGATTTAAGAAGGTGAATGCGATTTGTTTGTGCAACTATGTTGAACGGAAACTTGAATGTTCTCATTTGGAAACTAAAATTAAACATGAGAACTGAAACAGCCAGTAGTATCAGATAGTTCCTGTAATACACTTTTAGTACAGAATACTTTCTTGACATGAGAAGGTCCCACTGATGACATTTCTAAATCGTTTCCAAATAAAAATGGTTTTCTCTGCAACAACCCTGATGTAATAATCAGTGTTTGGTGTTTTTCGTTCAGTGGAACCATTTCTTCTTTGACCTGTTTTTAACTCATTTTATTTAACTTAAAACAGACACAAATGCTGTAAACATGCTGTTGAGAAAGCACAGCAAAACCTCAAAAAATCTGGCATTTCCAAATAACACAAATAATCAAGCAAACACGCACATTGAGAAACGATGCTGTGATTAAGATATACTGCTGTAAGAGCTGCTGTGGTGACCAGAAGTTAACTGTGGTTAAACTTTCAAAAGAGCACTTCAAGAGCACTTTTAACCAGCTTGATTTACAGCCAAGAGCGTCAAAGAACATCATGATGAAACACAGGGATGTTTACTGTGATGTTATTTTAGAGAGTTTGCGATTGTGAGCTAAGTGTGTTTTTATGGTCAGTCAAGAGCATAGGTGAAGTGGATGTACTAAAAGGCTAAGTCGCCACCTATAAAAATAACTTGTTTTGAAATTGGTCAAGGTTGTCTCATTTTAAAAGTATTTGCCTCATTCCTCGTTATAATTGCTAATTTTATTGTTCTTCTAGGTGAGAAAATCTCTGTGATTTGACATGTTGCTGTTCAGCGTCTTATGCTTTATTTTTCCCCTTCCTCATTTTCAATTTGTTAGATCCCCGACTTTATAAAGTCCTGTGAGCGTTGTTTTAGTGAAGAGGGTCTATATAAATGCTGCTTAATTTGCTTACAACATTTATTGTCTGTAAAGCATCAGAGCTTACAGAGAAGCCTACAGCAATATAGCTTGCCTGAAGGGAGTCCAGGCTGGTGTCTGTCAGCACTGTTATGAACAGCAGAGATCGAATGCCTTTAGTTAAACAGACACTGCAAAGGTCGATAACACAGTAAAAACTTTAAATTAACCTTATAAAGACTGGTGGCCACTTGCATCACGCAGCATTAGCATCAGCTGTAAAGATAATTGTACATTAATAGTATTTTGCCATATACTAAAGCGGATTATCATATTCAGTGTTAAGTCTCTTTCTACAGGCAGCAGATCGGTCGATTGAAACATGAGCCATGGTGCACTCTGGATAGCATCCTAATCACACCTCTAATCTTCTTTTTATACAAGTGTTTGGCTGTTTAATACGAATCAAAATCTACACAGGGTCTGTAACTAAGGACACTTACATCAAGGACATCCTCAGTCTGATCTGAGGTCAGGATGTTGACTGTAACCTTCTGACCGTTGGAGAGACAGATGTCTAGAGTGACTTCTTCTGTGGGAATCTGCTGCGTCTCCTGTGGGAATGACATAATACACAACAGGCTCACTTTCACGATTCACGAGTAAGCTAAGTGTTTTCATTCTTGTTGCTCAAAGTCACAAGAGAAGAAAAATCTGGGGAGTCAGAGTTGAGGTGAATATCCTATTGGACAAACACAAAACGTACAAGTTAGACTTCTTTCAAAGCAGTCTGATGAATCTGCTAAACTGTCACCACTGATATCGAGAGCAGCTGCAGCATTTCAGGGGTCGACTTGAATATTTCAGTAACAAAATAATCATCAAATCATCTTGAGAATTATTGTCAACTGAAAACAAGACATACTCTACATCAAGAATTGGTTGAAATTAAATTAAAAATGACAATATGAGAAATTGTGAATTAACTGGTTACAAAAATAGGAGCCATATTAATGTTTAGCCTTCACCAATTATAATTAAGTCCCATCCATTTACTTTACGACTGTCAGCTATTGTCATTAGTGTTGCTGCGCTTGTGCTTCTGTTCACGCCTTAATTGAACACAAAAGTCAATGAGTAAGAACTAAGGAAACTGAACTGCCAAGAGCTATGAATATTTCACCACTGTATGTAACAGTTATTGAGCTGATAATAAGAAATATGAAATCTTAAACTGGATAACCCCAGCCTCTCCTGTCCCCAGGCAGTCTGTCACCACCTCTGCTAAATCATCTCTCATCTTCCCTGTTCCCTCAGCGGGGGGCCTCCATGTGCATCCCTGTCACTAAGGTGCAGATGAAATGACAACACCGGGTGGTAACTCATCTCCTATTCTGCACCTGCTGTCCTTGCTGTACATAAGGCGCTGGGGAGGGTGGGGGGGAATAAACGCAGGCTTTAATGAGAGAGGAAGACAGAGGAAGAGAAGCAGCATGGGTGAGACGTGGCTGCAGACTGATGAATCTGTCCATGAAGGTTATTGGATTTACAGCCCTCCTGGCAATGCAGGTCACAGCTTGAATGATGACAAATCCACTTTGCTGCTTGGTATGAATAAATCATTACCACACCATCAGTTTGAAATTGCCTCTTCTGTAAGGTAACAACAACAAACCACGCGTTTTTACAGCCTTGTCCTCCACTTATAAAAAAATCTGCCTGAATTTTGGTGCTGCAGAAAGACCTTTTTGGCAAATCTAGTGGGATGAATCATAAAGTGGCATACATTTCCCTCTTTTTTTTTTTGATCTAATGGTTCAAAAGGATACAGCTCCCACTCCCAATGTAACTATATTTGGCAAAAGGTAGCTTTCTCCTGAGTTTCATGTCTGATGTAATCATTTCACCAACCCAAAACCCGATCTTACACATCTAATCAACGACTTTACAGGAACAGATGACACAGCCCCAGAGTATGTGCTGCCACAGCGACAACCCAGAAAACAGCCACCTGATTTAAAACACACTGCCAAAAGTGACTACTGCATCAGCCTTTTGGCATGCACTAGTAATTATTCTTGTTTAGTTTGATTTGTTTTTATGTTTAAAGAGAATTAAAGAAGTAGGCCCATCATGTTGAAGAAAAGATGTCATGATGTTATTTCATAGCGAGCAATACCATGAATTTATTTCAAACTGTTTTAATTGTTTATTCCTTTATATTCTGTTTTTAATGTTTAAATTGAAAAATAAATTAGGCTATAAGAGCTTGATTTAAACATCTGCTAATCACTTTAAATGTCCAGAATCCAAACTTTGCATCACATGAAGCTGTCTTTTATTGATTTTTGACTGCTCAAAACATGTTCCCATGACTCTGCCGCCATCAACTATGTTAATGTGGTCAAAATCATCACTGTACACTCATGCAAATGGATTGTGACTGCCAGTTAGTCAATATAAAAAATCTAAACAAAAAAAACCACCACCAACCTGCTGTGCTTTCCTTAAGAAGCTGTTGAACATCTCGCTAGCGCCAAGCAAAGGATCCTGACGCACTGTAAAAAAACATGACAAGATGTAAAGACCGATGAAAATTACAGACACCGAAAAAGCAACATAATGACAAAATGAGTCATATCGCATAGTTCAGAGGAATGCAAGAAGCAGCGGAAGTCAAGAGTTTTGTTTCCTGTAGAATTGATAAATCAGCAATTAGTTAAGGGTGTTTTAGTGGATGTTATGTAAACATCCTTAAACAGAGCTATTTCCTAATTCTTAATTTTCCTCTTATCATGCAACTTGATTTTGCTGTTGTGACATGGGCTTGACCTTTCAAAACAATTATAAAGGCAATTAACGATGCATGTAAAAGCTGCCCTTCATGAATCATCTGGCAGAGGGTCAAGCAACTGTAAATTATTACAGCCTACAGTTTCATTATAACCAAGGCCCCAGACTTGGTTAATAAAAGACTTTCCCCTTTTGTTCTCTGTTGAGGCAGCTTTCAATTGCAGTGCAGTACATTTAATTAGCTGCATTGTAACTTTGTATGACAATACGACAATGTAAGAGTGTGTATTTAGTAGCCTATACACTATTGTCCTTTTTACAAATTACTCAAACAATTTGACAAAATGTCAAAGTTCTGTGAGCCATCTGCGTCAGAGCAAATTGTGTTTGTGGCAGTTCATTTTCCATAACTATGTAAAAGCCATGATGTAACCAAGTCAACTCCTAGCCAAGAACACCCTGTGTGCGTATGCTCCCAGACTATGAGCAAATACCCACTCGAACAACGCTTCCTTGTTCTGCTGTAACTGCCAGTGCTTGAGAGGATTAAAACAAACCCCTCCGCACTGCTGCCAGTTCCACTTATTCATTTTCATATGTAGAAAGTTCACCCTCGACCCATTCACAAAATTTTGGCAACATGCTAACAAACCTCCCAAAATGGGATATGAAACTCCAGTGGCATTCGAAAACAAGACTTGGAAAAGAAACTTTTCAAAACATTCATGAGGCATTTTCACAAAAAAAAAAAAAAAAGCAGCTTCACTGCTGCTGTAAACACAACAAAAACAGGAATTATTCTTAAAGACATCCATCTTTTCATTCAGAGAAAAACTGGAGTATCCATCTCTCGAGGAGGTACATTATCATGAGAATCCAAACCCATAAAACTTTTACACACACCTACCAGATCTGAATTCCTGAGTAAAGATTTTTTTTATCAGGTGTGTCAGCATAACTGTGGTGTCTGGTGAGGCCTTGGCTCAGTGTCCCAGCTCACTCTGTACTCAGATCATCAGTTCTTTTGTGGAACTCTTCAACTTTTATGTGGCATGAAGAGATCAGTGTATGGCTGGACTCCCCGCAGACATCAAGCCAACTCATTCTTGTGATTGTTGTGGAGAAGCAAACATTTCAAGGAAATTGTGTTTGTGCTGCAATGTTACACTGTTTCAAAGGCAATGTCTTCGTTTGTGTTTTTTTTTTGGGTTGTTTTTTTTTACCCCTTTCGCAACATGAAAAATAAAATCCCCCTCATTACTTTAAAAGGAGAAGAGGTACGTGCGCTGCAATTCAAAAGAACAGCATCTCATTTAAACACTGACAAAACCAGCCATATTGCAGCTGGAATTTCTCGACCAGAAATGAAATGTGAAATACAATACAAGCCATCTGTTAAAAAAAAAAAGTCCATTCAGCATGAATAACTTACCAGCCTGCATGTATTTCTCCAGCTGTTCTCGTCTCTGTTCAACCTCAGCAGGAGTCAGTGTGAAGATCTTCTTTGGAGGGAAGGCAGGCACCACGTTGCTGCCATATTCTTTCTTTATCTGTTGGTGCAAAACACAAGAAATGAAGCTAAACAGAGAGGTTGCAGTGCAGCAGGCTGTACAACCTGTACTTTTCTGCTCTTGACAACAAGAAGAAATTGGGGAAAAGTCAGATGGCTAGATTCTACTTTCTATCTGTGAAACTACACGAGTTTATATCGTTAAACTTAAGAACTCAAACAGAGTATCAGTCTCTTGAATTAAAGAGTTGTGCATTCATTTTTCTGAGAGGTATATTCATGCAGTTTGAGATGAATCACAGGTTTATTTTAAGCTCTGTTTCAATGACTGGTGCTGGAGAGTTTCCGTGCATAAGTCACACACACAGACACACACACAGACACACACACAGACACACACACACACACACACACACACAGACACATCTGGAACCTTGAATGTCTCGTCATTCCAAGTTTACTTTGTCTTCCAGCTTCTTGACTCATTTCTTCCCATTTTCTATCATCTGAGGCCTGGTAGCTTTGAACCGTGGAAGTCTTAAACTAAGCCCTCGCTGATCTAAAATCACACATCATAACGTTGTTTAATTTTAACCTGCTTGCAGCTTGAGGCAAAAGCTGCATATCACACTCATCATTAAGTACATCATTTTTAAAACCCTCGGGTCCTGCACATATGATACAACGAAGGAGGACCACAGTGGCTGCTGGAGGGAGAGAGGTGATTTTCACCTCAACATCCTGCCCTTTGGTATTTTTCAGCACATCAGAGCCAGCACTGGCTACACATACAAATCAGTGCTCATTCACCCAGACTGTATGTGCTATAGAGATACATCAGGGTCCCTTGAATCTAAGACAGACAATTTAAACAGGATCTGGATCTAGCAGAGGTGTGGCCTTGCTACAACTCTCTACACAAGGGAAACAATTAACATTCAGATTTTGTCAGCAATGACTGAGTATGTTTTGGGGTCATTCATACACCACAGGAAGCACTTTAAGATTCGACTATGTCTTCCCCACACCCTGTTGCCAAGCAACGGCAACTGTCTGACCAGATAACACTGTCTTGGGGATAGCCAAGTTTGGCCTTTGCTTGCTTCTTTATTAACTTGAGAAAGCTGGGGACTGGGCAGATATATAAGGATGTGTTTTATGCTGGTGTATACATTTTGTGGTACAAAGAACTCGCAGGTCGTCAGCAACAATAATCCACCTCTTAAAAAATGCATCTCCCTCTTTGAGGAGTACAGTCACTTCCACCGACAGCATTACAGAAAAACAAGTAGAGTTTCCTAATAACAGCTCACTCAGTTAACTGTGGCTCTGTGTAAAGCTTCACTGAGGCTTAAGACCAGGAAACTCTAGACTTTCCGACAACATTTCTTTCTCAGATTAAGTTCCTTTTCCCAGCAGGTGAAGTGAAAGAAAGGCCAAGAACATTCCTTCCATGTCACCCACCCCCTCCAGCCTCCTCTACAATACCGTCTATTTACATGCAATGGTTTGAAGTCCGGGAGGAAAAAAGACCACAAGACGTCAAGCCACCGTGATTGTGATTCAAACTGATGGAAGGCTGGCATATCGACCGTGCAACACAAAGACGAGCGAAAGGTCACATTTGGTGGCTGTTGTGGCATTTAAATGGCAGAGCAATTTGGTGCACGGCGCATGTAGACCTGTCACTTCTGGTCCAACACATATTGACAGCACATTAGTAAACAGTGATTGTGTAAGGCTTACCTGTTCATGGAGGCCAAGAAGTTGACTGTAGCGTACCCGACAGTGCAGCACACCGTTGACGTGGATGTTGTAGGCCTGTGGGAGAGAAATTCAAATGTGAGGAGGAAGACTTTAAAGGTCTGACAATGTGCTGAGGGAACGAACATCAAAAGCTTGCATCGATCTGTTTGAAATGCTTGTAGGTGGAATCACAGACACGAAAATGCCAGCATAAAAGACTCAAATATAGTCTTAGTATAGATAGAAATATTGTTAAATGTAAAATAATAATCTGTCTTTATCTACACCTTTGCTAAAATACTTTTCTAGTTGATAGTAATCTTGCCGTGAAACTGCAAGTACAAAAATCTGTTCACATCCTGTACTTTTAGCATGTTTCACTTGTGATTTCACTCACAGGCACATCAAAACAACCTCAGTCTTGCTGCATATCATCTCACCAGTGATCGTTTCCTTGCTCTGTTGTCATTAAAAGATCAAACAAATGAAGTGTGAATCAAACCCAACTGACTTCCAAAGAGGCTGCTGCACATTTTCCAATCTAAACAGCTGCTATGATTAGGCAGACGAAAATGAATACGGAGAGAAAAGGCTCACATGAGCTCATATCTTTTATTTCACTGAGACACCCCCCTGTTTGTTTTGACAGGAGTTATCACTGGATACTCCCTTCACTAAACCACTATTTGGACTCACCAATTACATAAACGTAAATCTAGCTTCATTAAGTGTTAGGAATGATACTGAACCACATGAAACAAAGTGAAACAACAAATGATACTTTAGTTAGGATCTCAGGAGAAGAAATAAAAAGCTTTTAAGTTTACAAAAATGCAGCATCTCTTACAGAAAAGCACACTTGAACTGTAAAACAATACAATGTTTTCTACACGGTACCACAAAACTATTCAAACACCAGCCAAACCTGCCACACACAATACTGAAAGTGACTTTTATTTGTTTTGTTAAGATAAAACAGCTCAAATATAAGACACAAAAACCTTATAACACGTGATTAAAATCTGTAACAGCTTTGGGGAATATTTTGTTAAAAAAAACAGTAACTGGCTGCTGGTGATTCCTGGAAAATTTGATACAACATAAAAGAGTTTTGAAGACCACACTGTTGCACAAACCATTCACTACTACCAGGGTTCAAAATGAGGACTAATCCTGACTACTACAAACAATCCTGGTTTAAGAATAGGGATCCAAAAAATTGGACTTTTTGCCAAGATTCAATGTGCTGATATATTCCATCTCATTTTGGCTGACTGTCGATGCAGATACCTATATACGCTCATATTTTTTCCCACCTGGCTGAGGCGTGCAATCACAGATCCACAAAGACAATAATTATATGAAGGAGAAACTTGGGAGGACTGGAGTTCAGGAGCTCAGCATTAAAACTTTTATGAACCTGCCAAGTGGGTCAAGCAGTAGTGTTTTCTTTGAGTTTATTAGACAGACAGAATTAATGGGTATAATTTAATATCTGGTTCACAATACAGACAGACAGAAGCAGAGAGTGGTGGGAATGCCGACCATCAGCCAAAAACATTTTTTTCCCCCCGAGGTGCTCCTCTGTGGACGGTCCCGGTACTTCCTCTGCAGGCTCCACTTCATTCAGTTGGAGCCACACAGAGAACCTGGGCTAGCTGAGATGCCAGCATGCATGAGTGGAAAAAAGCACACATTTAGCTAGCCTCCTCTAGCATCTCAGCTAGCCAGCCTCTCCATGTGGATCCAACCAGAGCACTGACCCCCCGGTTTGTTATTCAGGGTAAAGTGGGATGAAGCAGTGGGGTTGTGGGTCAGCTGAGTGAAGCAGAGCCTGCGGAGCAAGCACCAGGACTGTCAGGGTGTAACAGTCCACGGCAGAGGAGAAGGTGATAAATTGACCAGTCATAATTATAGAAAATTTCATTTTGGGTCGATGCCAATATTTAATTTTAAAGCTTTTATCTGCCAACACCAACGACATGCCAGTAATATCATGCATCCCTATTTATGATTATGACTTAACTCTTTTGTTTTAGACAATAATACTTCCTCCCTCACTGGCTTACTAATATCAGCTTCCACCAGGCTGTGTGCAGCTCTGGACCTGAGTGAGAGGAAGTGCGCTATGTATGCTTGTTGAAGCGATTTCCCATTTGGGTGTCAAGGCACAGACTGTCAGTGCTTTAATCTCCTTCACCTTCTGTCTCAATGAATATTTATAGTCAACATGGTGGTGGGTCATCTGTCAAAACAAAAAGTTTTACAGATTCTTAATCACACTGCTGCATGCAGTTGCTGGTACCACTGCTGACCTACACAAGCAATCGATAGGACAAAAGAAAAAAATACAAACCAAAACTTCTAGAGGGAAAGAGGAAAGCTAAAGAATTTGGAGGAAAGCCAACAAATCAACAGTAAGATGTGTGCAGGATCCATGCAGGAAGGATGAGTATGCAGAATGTTTGGCTTTGTTCGAGTTGCCCCCCCTAAAAAAGCAAGCAGTTCAATTAAGGGACAGTTTAACTAGGAGTACTTTGTGGCTCTTAACACATTAATCTCAATCCCAGTGTAACCAGTATCAGAACGACCTGACAAAGATAAGAGCGGGATAAAAGTGTTGTCTAAATGTTTGAGTTGTCAAAAACCTGGGATTAAAATGTTGTTAAGCGTCAGTGAGCAAGTGTTACTCAATTTCACCGCTGCTGTTTTCCAGTTGCACAACACCTACATGTGAGTTGTACTGTAAAATGACCCTGAAGTTCTTATGACCCTTCATTCTTAAGAAATGTTTTGCTCATTAAGAGATGAATGCGGATACAGGTGTGCACGCATGACCAACATGCTTGTAAACCTATAAATAAAAGCAGATAAACTTGTTCATATCTAAGCTCTAACTCTCTCCTAAGTAAATAGGTCACTGTAACACACTGTGAAAAAAAGAGAGAGAGGAAGGTACACATCTACTAGACAACAGGAAGTGTGCATGGCCAAAAACAAAGATTTGTCTGTGCTTGCTCGTTGAATAGCACCATATTTAAGAAGAAGAAAAAACAACTGCAGCCCTTGTTATTCCAAAAAGCCCTGTGCAAACTCGGCAGAATCTGTGGCCTACTGGTTCCAAGGTACACAGCCCATCTATCAGCATTATAATCAAGCAAAGTCCCTTCCTGTAGGCTGGTTACAGGAAGGTCACAATGACAGTCACACGCCTGCCAGCTGAGGGGTGAAAAGCCATCCTTTTAAAGTCCCCACTGCTGTACAGGCAAAAAAAAAAAGTGCCCAGCTAGGTAGAAAAAAAGAGGTGACACGTATTGACTTTAAACAGTAAGAGTAGGCGTTTGCAGAGGAGGAAAAAAAAGTGACAGATGATCAATTTCAACTAACAAAGTATATCACTAGGTTTCATTTCAGAAGCGGTTTCTGTACTTCCCTGTGGAGCAGGGACACTGAAGACAGACACGTTCAAATATTAATAAGCTTATTCCAGGAGTTTTGTATTCTTCTTCTTCTTCTTTGGAGCACATGGAGTCAAGATGGGAAATAGTCATTCACAGGTGTGTGACATTGAGAGCAGCTAGGGTGATGTCACATGGAAATCAGATGTTGCAGATGTTATTACTAAGCATCTGGAGAGTGTGAGAGAAGCTGTGTCCTTCTATAATGCCTACAACTATAGCCCTAATGCTCTACATGAATCCAAGATTATTTGTTGTGCTGGTGTTAGTCATTATAAATAGCTGACAGAAAAAAATAAACTTGAACCCAAGCTGTTCCCTAGCAACATGACGACTTGTGCTCGTGGACGGCCCCGGCATGTTAATTGACACATCCACACGAATGCTGTTGTCTAAATCATCAAGCTATATACAAACAGAAGATGTGGTTTTGAGTTGCCAGTGCCTCTTAGGATCAAGACTGCCACACATTAGCACAAATGTGTCTGTGGCTGGTGTCCAGTGGGAAACATCCACAAAAGGCTCAACATGTTTTATGCTCGTGATACTTCACTACAGATGTCCTTGACCAACCTCCATGAATTATACTCTCTGAACATTACAGTGCGTCTTTGCCAATGTGTATGTCAAGGCGACACGAGCAGTTTTACCTTTCAAAAACAATGGCTATTCAGAGTGCTTGAGATAAGGCATAAAAACAACATTCAAAAAAGACAATAAGAGTGAAAGAAAAATAGACACACAGTTAGTGTCAGGGATGCTGCTATACAACCAAGAGAGACAATAGAGCCACACATTTCTTCTCTTGATATGCTGTCAAGACATGGCTGTGTTTTTTAGCCTTGGCTGTATTTTCATTTCTGATTAACAGGGAGGGCTTGTGATACCATAGTGGTAAGCCTCAAATTTCAGCAAGGACTGAATGCTGACTCAAACCTTTAAAAACAAGAGACTTTTGTTGTGAGGTTAAGGTGAGGAAACCGGAGCTCAGGCCACACTTGAGTTTCCTCAGGTGGCTCTGACACTTTATGACAACCGAGGCCACAACGTTGCAGCCAGTGCAGCATTCAGTTTGTCCACAGCACCATAGCTGCCATGCAAGATGAAGTTGATGTTGAATCATCATGAGAGACAGAGGTGGCGGCTGATGTTTTCAACTGCGTCTTACAATTATACTCAAGTCCAGGCAGGTTTAAGCAGAGGTCAAAAAAACACTTTTGTCCAACTTCCTCAAGTAAATCCAGATTATTCATCCAACCCAGCTGCACCCTTATGAAACATGTTTATTGCATATGGGATTCAAGTTAGCATTTTATGGCTTTGTAGCTAATTTCTTTGTTTTGATTTTGCTTTAAGCAGTTGTTTGCCTTATGGCGACACACACGGGTCGTGCTAATAGATGAGGTTTTCACAGACTATCTGGTAAACAGAAACTCATGCTGCATTGACATTAGCCCGACCTGTGGCCAGCTGAAACACAAGCTAAGTGAAAGCAGGTAAAAACAAGAACACAAATGTTCATGCTCACCACATAGGTTGATCCATTTTCGCCCGAACGAACCTCCGTTTCGGGTATGGAAAAATGCATTTTTAGTTAGTTTGTTTTTTAGCTCGTAACACAGACGACCAAGAAGTCCTTCAACGGCACCACAAACAGCTTACGATGGAGAATAAGACACCACAGTTTCACCCACAAAGTCCACTGCAGTGACTGTCGGCGGTGACTACAGAGGAGGAGGAGGCATTCACGGTTCACCCACTGGTTTGGAAGTCCGGGGGAAAGCGGTGGCAGGCTTGGGGAGACTGCTGACGACTTTATTATGTGGCCAACAACTCATGTACCAACTAGCCTTCGCATAAAACTTCTCCCACGTCAGTGTTAAACTTTTCTCACTGCCGTCCCCGCAGCAGCCATGTTGCAAGTGTCGAGTAATTACACCTTCACCCCGCAAGCGTTTAAAAATGTCTTGTTTTTTTTCCTTCAACCACACTTTTACGTAATGCGTGGTACACTGCCACCGCTCACAGTTGAGTTTCAGCGTTTACAGGTAACTCTCTTCATCAGCGCAACCAGATGAAGTTTCGGGATGAAAGCTGCAGTTGGTTCCTGCAGACCGCACAGCGTCGCAGAGCCGTCGGTGAAACCTTTTCGAAATGTGAGGGAGGGGGGGACAGTTGCACTTGTTGTGGTTTTGCTTGTTTTTTCCCGTCTCCTACATCTGCTGACGAAATATCTGAACGGCATCCACGGACGTACATAGATAAAAGGTGATAGAAACCGCATAAAAGCCCAATGTACCACTGGCGTTAAGCTAGGCTGTGTGTTCAGTGTATCTACTGGCCCATCAAGAGGCATTGCAACAATCCTCCTGGACCAAACCATTTCATTTCTAGCCGGGGGTGCCTCTACACCCGAAAACATATACATGGTAAAACTAAAAGTATCACAAATGTCTGACAGATATCTTTGAAAATATATATGAAATAGATGCCATAGCTTATACGTACACCACGAGAATGTTTTTCTTTGTATTTTGATTTTCTCAACATCGCCAAATTTGAACTCCGCCCTGTGTTTGGTCTACCCGAAAGTGACAGTGAGAGCGCAGCCAACATTCATTATGTCAGAAAAAAAGCGTCTATATTTTGTAATCGATTTCCTAGAAAGAAATATGCGTTTTAATAAATATTACATTAACTTGCTACATGGGCCGCTGGGCTTTATTGTATAAAACATTTTAATGATTAAAAATATATGCTGGAATGCTCTGAAGGTTTCACATAACCAATTAAAGGGCTCAAAACTAAAACATAAAATAAAGGCTTTTGAATTAGCTGTAAAATTATTTATTTGCACATATTATTACATTTTCTGCAGCTAATAAATTGATATTAAAAGCATAATTAAAGCGTTCAGAAGTTTGCTGTATGTAATTACACGCGGTTTGTTTATTTCAGTCACTACAGACGCAGATTATAGTCTACAGAAATGCTCCAAATTGAGTTTCATGCGTAACTGCAGCGCAAAATTGGGCTAAACGTCTGGTTCTGGACAAGTGTTTGGCAGCTTCCTGTCACATGTCTGCTACAGTAGGATCATATGACCTCAGTCGATGAAAATGAAAGCTGGGCACCACCGGCTGAAACCTGCACTGCTTATTTTGATCTTGAATTTATGTTTTTACGCGAGTTACCAGCTGACTGAGCCGCAGGTAAGACAGCTGAGAAATTGTTAAGAGTTGTTTAGTTTAAGTGAGTTTAACAAGAGTCACATCATTTGCTCATATTATTGATTAAGACCGTGTTTTTGGTAGATACACCACACTAGTCTAGCAGCGAAGCATAATCAGGAGTACTGCTATTTAAAACCCTTTCTTCCACCTTCGCAATCATTTGCAATCACAGATATGTAAGCTCTGCAGCGGGACGGTCCTGAATGGCACCGTGGTGGACCAGTTCTGCTCCGCATCCGCTGGTCGGATAGACGGACGCTGCTGTTTGAGAAACGACAACACAAGCGACCCTGAACACATCATCGGGTAGGATTTTAATGTTGCCTTCACGGTGCATTCGGAAATTTAGGGATTACATTTTGTTATGTCAAGTAATAAAGGGTTGATCTGGTAAATCTGAAGGTTAAAAGGAACAGCACAGCAGTATAAATAAATGAGTAAGTTATTAGGGGAAAAGTAGATAAACCATTATATAAAGTGGGGGAGAAAAGGTGCTGAATACACGGGCCTAAGCTTTCACTTCTTTCCAGATGTATTATTACTGTATTTCTTTTTGCATTTTTTAGCAATTATTTATTTATTTCAGTATTTATCAATATGGATGTTTCTGTCACTTTATGTATTAATCGCTCTATTTATTTATATTTGTTTATCTTTCGTCATTATAATAAGGTGTAGTTTTAATATTTTGGAAAAGTAAGGAATTTCAGACTAAGGACACTAAAGGGAGGTTGCTCAAGTGTTTTCTTAAACTCGAGATTAAATGGTGGGGTGGGGGGATCTGCAACCTCACTGCCAGATGCCACTAAATCTTACACATTGCACAGCATTCTAATTTGAAATGCTCAAAATCTTAATAATAACTTCCAATTGCTTTTAGTCGAAGCTTGGGAGGAGCACTGGAAGTACAACATACTGTAGAGTTGAGTTGAGCAAGCTTTTTTTTTCTCTTTGTCATCAATTTCTGTGTAATTTCCCTTTTTTTTTTTTTTTTTTTTTTTTTACGGTTTTTACTGTTTATACTAGCTACCAGTGCCAATGTTGTAACCTTTGTCCCCATTTGACATGTAGCCCATTAACTACAGTATACCAACTATTGAAAGTTAGTTCTGTGTAACGTTAACTTTGTTCTATTAGTGTTTTAACATGTCTTTTGTTTGTGCCAGGTTGGATCTGTCTAACTGTTCACTGACTCATGTGGGGGATCTTAAAGAAGCATCAACAGCGTTAATGATGTACGTAAAGTAAATACATTTTCTTACCACTTTACACAACATATATAATGGAAGCTGTATGTGTAGACAAAATAACAGAAGAACCTAAAACCCTAAAATTTAGATGTTTCTGCTGTTGCTGTATTCATCAAAACAAAAAACACTCTCATCACAACATGTTGATTCTGCATGATCATTTGGGCGTGTTCCACTTGACAAACTGTTTAGACTTCTGCATGGCTACATTCAGGAAAACATACATCACGTATGCGGGTGATTCCCCAGACTGATCTTATCAACATAAGAGCCAGCAGGGGCTTAGGAATGTTTCCATTTCTAGCTTCAAATAGAAACATGTATCTCTCCTACTATCAGGGACTAAAACTCTTCGGCTACTCTTATGAGAAGAGAGAGAGATAAGTAGAGTTAAAGCAAATTAGCTCCCAGAGCGTTTCTAGCACAAGAAATGTACGACTACCTCTCATTCATGTTTATTATGTATACAAAACTCTTTCTTTCCTTGTGTTGCAGAGACCTCTCACACAATTCAATTGTCAACATCAGTGAATCAGTATTTCAAGGATTTATTGAATTAAATTACATGTAAGTACCCCATTACAAAAGCAAAACTTACACTATGACAGCTTCTTATGAGTATCAACTCAATGTTATTTCATTGTGGCTTTTTAGGATTTTGCCAGCAGACATAGGTTGTCCAGGAGGCAATGCGTCCTGGGAAAAGGATGAGGTCAAAGAGGGAAATCGTCTTTGCGAAGGCCAGAAAAATACATGCAACCAGACTGGACAGCTGTGTAAGTCTCTGTTATCTTTGTATCCATCTGCCATGTCATACTTTTTATGTTGAAAGCAGATGTGCACATACTGTCCATTATAAGACATACCATGTAAAACTGCAGTAATCCATTGGTAATACATCTGTATGAGACCTGTACATTTTTAAATTATGGACAATTCACAGCCATTAACTGTCCGGAGAACTCCCTCTGCGGGCCCTACGGCCCAGGCTTCTTTCAGTGCAGCTGTGCTGGCAACTATCATGGATACAAGTGTCTTCGAGAGGTCAGTTCTGTGGGCTGCTTTATTTGAGTTTGATGTTGCTATTACAAATATTCCACTTCATTACTTAGGTCTAACATAAGTAAAGTTACATTTTTTTTAAGCAATGCATTCATTCATTGTGAACAGGGTGAGTTCCCAAATCTCCTGGTGTTTGGGCCTCTTGGAGCATCCACGGTGGTGATCTCTGTCCTGCTGTGGGTCACCCAGAGAAGGAAGGTCAAATCACTGTGAGGCTGAACTGCATTTGACTGGTTTTTATCTTCATCTGCAATGATCTACTGAGCTGAAACTGACTGTTCTGAAAGGGAAAATGCAGACACAAAGTCTGAGGTGACCCCAGGCTTCTTTTAGATATTTTATGATTTTTACACTTCTGTGGGGCAGCTGTGTTTTATCCAGGGACATTTTAAAACTGACATTTGAAAGGATTTGAGAACATTTTGCTCTAAGTTTTAAAATGTGTTTTTTCTTAATAATGACCACTATTAACACTGAAGTTGCGTAATGTTGACTGATACTAAATTTTAGTGAAGAGGTTGTGTTAAACAAAACCCTAAAGAGTTATTTGCTGTTAACTGTGCCAAACAGATAATGAATGTGTGTTTGCACAACAATGGAACTACATGTCTTGAAGCATGTTTGAGATTATTTGTAGATTTTTATCAAATTTGAGCACCACTTTATTGCATGTTGAACATGTCGTTTACTGTGCGCAAAAACCCAAGTCAGCTTCAGTATTGAAATCATGATTTAAATCAAGATCCCAAGTTTAACTGACCTCGGTTTTTATTCTGGAAAAGGAATTTTATTTAAAAGTTGGACGTTATCTACTACTGTGCAGTATATCATTTAGTTGTCACCATCATAGTCTGAGCAGTGTTTTTGTGGTCCGGTGAACCATTAACATATTATCATCCTTCATAATAAATGATTGATTGATGATTGGTTTGTATCTAAACCTGCAGAAATGTTTTTATCGCAATAAATGAGTGTGATTTATACTGTTGCCAGGCTGTCTTACCACATTGCACGAGACACAATACTGCTGAAAATGCTATTATGTTTGTACTATTTGTTCATCAGTCACATGATTATTTGGAAAATGTCTTGATATTGATGGGCAGGTAATTTTGATGCTTCTAATAAAAACTCGAAGAGAAAGAGTCCCTTGATTGCTTTTTCCTGTGCTACTTTATCATATTGACATAATGCATTTACAAAGAAATTCTATATTAGAACAATTTTCATATACTTCTGGAAATACACAGTAACCCAACTGGAAAAGAAAGTAGTATTATCATGGTGTCAAGACAAATATATTAAATATATGAAATTTGATGAACACGTATCATGTGTTGACTTTGGGACGCGAGTTCCTTAGCCAAAAAACTGTTTTACTACCTGGTTAATGTCCTACTTTTCCTTCCTCTGTTCAGCTGATCAGGTCATTAAAAACAAGTATGGAGACTTTTATGAGCCATAAAATCCTTCTGAGATAAAATGTAATTATGGGGTAAGTTCTGTTAGGTTAAAAATTGCACACTGTGGTTGACAAGAGGAACAATAGAACTGTTGCAACGTTGAATGAAATGTTTCCTATGTTTCCTATGCTAGGGGTTGAAAGGACAGATGGACCAAACCTGTAATTGTCCCACCTTACCACAAAAACACACATGAACTCTGTTTAAAAAGCATATGCCATTTCAGATATATATTTATTGCATGCTAAAAGCACGATATTCTGTGTTGTGTGCAAGCTGTCATGCACACAAACTCCCCCATCAAGACACAAACACACAGCCTTGTGGCTTAGAGTGAAGTGAGCTGGAGGTCTTTCACTGGTCCACATTTTTGACTCGCAGCACCACGGGCACCGAGGTGCATGGGATCATTCCAAGCTCTGTGATCACTAGGTCCACGAAATCAGGCGGCGTGACGTCATACACCAGGTTAAGCAAGCCAAGTGAGTGCACTTCCTGCCAGTGTTCCAGCTGTGTCTTCCCTTTACGGGTCACGATGAGGTCGTCTGGGTCATCTGGAAATTACATGAGATCAGAGTTATCTAACGTGTGCGATGACTTTCAACCAACTTCAAAAAACTAAATTGAAAAACAGCTTAACTGAATGTGAAAATTCAACAAATGAAGCCGCTGGTTGTCATTTCCATACCAAGTTCATTGGACACAAAGGAATCGGTCTGCACCCTCTCACAGAACTTGTACGTCTCACAGCACACCAGCACAGGCACGTTAAAGGCTTTGGCCACCAGAGCTATTTGTGACGTCCCCACACGAGACATGACGTAACCGTTGGCCAGCAGAGCATGAGCACCAAGGAACACCTTCGATACCTATGAGGTCCAAGATCAAGTTTTTATCAGGATATGTACACAAAACAAAGAGACTATTCTATTAAGTCTACTGAGGCTCTGATGAGTAAGTGTTTCCATAATCACCTCTGGAAGGATGTAGGAGACGGCCGAGATAAGGACATAGGTGCAGCTAATGCCTCTCTGGACCAGGCGCCTCAAAGCCTCCCTGCCCTCCAGCCGAGGCCTGCTGTCCACCACGATCACGCGGAACTTCCTGCCTTTCTCAAAGGCCTCGCACAGGATGTGGTTGACCAGTGACGAGCTGAGTAGAGGGAAAAAAAGTACGAGTATAGATGAAAATAAGAGGTGGTGATGTAAGGAGAAAGTGTGGGAGGAAGAAGGAGGAAGGATGTTGGGATTTAAGAGACGAGACAAGAAAGGAGAAGAGAAAGTGTTAAGAAAGAGTTTAAAAAAGGATTTTAGTTCTGGATGTGGGGAGAACTGCTTGAATTATGAAGACAAACATTTAAGCAGTACTTGGTTTCTAGTGTCTGCAATTGTTACAGCCAAAACTAAACACACACACCATTATGACATATAATTACATTTTTCCTTCCACGTCTGAATGAAGTGGCTTACCATCCATAAACTAGGATGACATCTCCATCACTGATCTTTTCTATTGAGGACTTTGCGATAGCTTCAGCAGCAAGAATGATCTTTTCGTTAATGTAGCTCTCGATACAGGACAGCAGTTTGCTTTTTGCCTAAAACAGAGAAAGAGTGAGTGAGAGAAATGTTAATGAGTCACTAAAACATTATGTTTATCAAGTATAGGAGCAACAACACATTGAATGTAGGACAAGAAAAAACAACAACAATAACCTCTTCTTCTTTGCACTGACTAGAAATATTGGAGATCTCCTTCTTGATATATTTGATTGCATTACCCATACTGGCTGACAGAGGGCGACATTGATTCAAAAAGCTGCAAAGACACAAAAAATATGATCTCATGTAGAAAACTGCAGAGCTTAAACTGAATATGTTATTTATTCAATAATCAAATTATTATGAGACAAATCAACACTTAGTGAATTCAATAAAACTGAATTTGTACCTGATGTAAGGTTTCAGCTTGTTGACCAAATCTCTTGAAAGCTCCTCGTTTGGAGGTGTAGTGTAGTCCCTTATGACCTGAAGAAAAAGAGCTTTTAGTTTGTTTGCTTATATCTGCACCAAATAAATATAAATATTAACCTCACTGACTTATGCTAACTGTTAAAATTTCCAGTTACATAGTTTGTGAAAAAGGTGACAGAGCAATTAATGATTTCAGTTTTTGCCCTATGAGAAAGCTAACATATTTTCAGAATAGTAAAATTGCAACATTTATGGCTATGAGGAATGTCTCTAAAACCTGTTAACATGTACTGAAAGTATAAAGTAATGTATAAAATAATGAATTCTTGCTTTTTCTGCTGCTGTGTGGGCTTACACACAGAACAATAGGATGACAAAGCATTCAGATTGACAGGTCTGTGTTGTACCTGTTTGAAGGCATGCAGCAGGGCTACAGAGCGAGCGTTGGATCCTGCAACAATGCCCTGCGAATACTGAAGACCCAGTCGAACAATAGCGGGATGAATCACTGAGGAGGGAATGCTGACACAGACAAAAATACTCAATTAGATTTGAGTGACTTGCATGTCATAAATCAAACTGCTCTGAGATAACCATGTGCTGTGCTGTGTATAGTCAGTTCACCTGAGTTGCTGTGTTAGAGGGGCTTTACGGCTGTACTGGTGAAGGTGAGAAAACAGGCTGACTTTGTAGCCATAGTCTGACCGCAGTGGGATCTGAAATAAAGCAGATTAGGGTCAAATACCATCACTTCATAAAAGAACAGAGGTGATGACCAAAGCCGTATCAGCACAATCACAGCACAACTGAAACATATAACAAAAAAACTGACGCCAATGGAGCAAAATTCCTATATGACTAATGGAAGGCAAAAACATATAATATCAGATTTTTTTCATATTTAACTTTGGTACCATATAAAAATGAACTCTAATTATGTTGATTTTGTTGTAAAAGTTCTCCAATTAAAAACGCTTCAACTAGAGAGCAGAATTATAACCAAAAACCTGCACAGCAACCGAAAAAACAAGATAAACTGTTACCAACTTCTTAATCAACTACACGTACAGATAATTAAACACATCCTATCGAGATACCATCTCTGTCTTCATTGACTGAACAATAAGTTTGCAGTTTGTCTTTGCAATGACTGAGCAGCAGTGGTGTGGAAGTACAATGACAATCACAGGTTAGCATACAAAACAGGGTTAAAAGAAAACTGTCGGCGGTACACATGTAGACGAACCAGACCTCGATGGTTTATACCTTTGTAGCAGAATTGTGCTCTGGTGTCTGAAAGAAACGTTAGGTACAATCACATGCAGTTATAACTGATGATGATGTAAGAGGGCAACGACAAACAAAACATGCACTATCATTGTTTTTATCCCTCTGTTTTTTAGAACTGTTGGCCAAATGCTTGTTTTATAAATCCTAATATTGGACAATGATGACTTTGTGTAACTTTTGTTTTCTTGAAAATGGCATCGGCATCATCATCATCATCATCATCATCATCATACTGTACTGTTGTCTTACACTTTCATTACATTTTAAACTAGATAACTAACCAGCTAACATTTTCTGTTCTTGAAGTTCAGACGCCTGCTCAATTTGGCAGCAACTAACAATTATTATTACAATTCATTATCAATTAATTTGTTGATTATTTTCTCGACATACAGATTAGTCGAATGTCAGAAAATTGTGAAAATGTTTCCCAAAGCCCACAATGTAACCTGAAATATCTTATTTGTCCTGATCAATAGTCCAAAGAATATCAGGACTACAGAAACAGGAAAATATTCACATTTAAGAAGCCAAAAGGACCACATTTTTGGCTTTTTTTTTTTTTTTTAAATGACTTGACACTATGAATCAATTATAAGAAATAGTAGAACTTTCTCTTGATATCATTCATTTCTCAGAAAGACAACTTTTTTCTGTCATTGGCTGACACCTGTAACAGCTTGGTGTTACAACAGATGTGAATCTTGTATCTGTGTATTTCAGGATCATTGGAATGGCAAACTCACAGATCCTTATGAGATTTTTACTCAGTTAGTGATTAAAAAAGGTAAGCATGTTGGAAAGTTCAACCGGTTAAGTCCATGTACAGTATGTTAAAATATAGTGAATATTTATTTACTGCAAAAGCCCAAATATAAAAAATTCAAATTAGTTTTATGTATGGCTAATAAAGTAATATAAAAATTACTTAAGTAATCTATTATGAGTATTTTTGGATTGTAGGGTATTTACAATAAATGTACACTTACATTTCTTTATATTTAACCAATGTTTTCTTGAATAAGATTAAGTGTTAAAGGCTTTTAGAAATAGTACAGACACAGTAAAAACTGTAGCATCCAACCTGTTGTCTTTCCAGTTTCTTGGCCAGTTTCTTTAAAACATCTGGGTTGTCCACTTGGATATGTTCAGGAAGCCTCTTCACCACTGAAAACACAACAATAAAGTGAGTATTTTCGGCTGTGTATAACATGTAATTTAATTTAATTTGACTGAATAGTGATTTTACTACACAGGGGTGGAAGTATCCAGATCCTCTACTTAAATTACAACTAAAAAGTGTGATTGTTAAAATACTGTTATAGCATTTTACAGTGTTTATTTTTATCACTAACAAATACATGTGAGAGCATTTTAATGTTGCAATTCATCAATGAGCCAATTTTAGATACTTTGGGTAGATTACTAGTAATAGTGCATTATAATATATAAGCGTGTCACAGGTTTTTTTATACTAATAATAGTAATACACTATTTTTACATTGAGTTTACATTTAATTGAGTAAATGTAGTTACACTCCACCACTGTCACTACATATGTTGACCGTACCTGGCTGCAGCTCACTAGGCAGTGCTTTGGATTTGCCAGCGGTAACCTGCTGGCCCACGTCTCCCTTCTTGCCCTGTTTGGACGCCCTCTCAGCCTCTTGCCGCGCTCTCCTCTCAGCTTTCAGCTCTGCTTTACTCTTAGCCGGCTTGTCTGCAGGTGCAGGACTTTCTGACACAGGCACAGGGACTGGGACTGGTGCAGGAGCAGGTACTGCTGAAGGAGCTGAGGAATCAGAATAAAGATTAATAATATAAGGAAATGTTCCTTGACTGTAATCCATGCATCCAACTGCAGCAAACACTGGTGCTGTTCATATCTTGTGCACCTTTCTGTGCGGTGACTTGTGTTGGGGGTTGGGAGGCTGGAGTAGCTGAACTGACAGGCTTCTTTTCTTTCTCACTCTGCTGTGAAGCCTTGTCATCTTTTTTCTCTTTGTTTTTCTTCTGCTGTTTCTTCTCTTTCCTCAGCCGCTGCTTCTCCTCTTTGGTCAGCTCTTTGCCTTCAGCCTGTTGATTGTCAACGTCCAGAAGTGAAGGGGGAAGGACAGAACATAAGATAAAAGCCAGGTATTTATCCACATATAAGACTATGGAAAAAGTTTTTTAAAAACACACACTCACCTTTACGCGATCAATGCCACCTATATTGCAGGGTCCATCTGTAATGTAAACAGTGGATGATTATATGATTAAATTAGGTTATCACACACTTATGATGCACTTTTAACGGTCTGTCGATGTGGTGCTCCAGCTGTCTGTTGCTCTGAACATCATGCTAATAAAACCTGTGTGTGCTCCCATCATCTTCACATCACAGTGACATCTTCAAACAGTATTTTTTTCATTTATTTTGTTCATTAAAAAATCCTACAAGAAAGGATGATGCAATATTATCGCGTTAAACGGCATAGTCTGGTACTGCTAACATTAGCAGCGTTAGCATCAGAAAATTAACTTTGCTACGAGCCAAACACAAAGACCCAAACACACGAGTTACCCGTTTGAGACATTTTAACGCTGCCCCCACCCTAACATAATAATAAATACCTGGAAAGGGTTACAAAGTCCAGCTGTTACACACTCCCCAAACTCACCTGTCACTCCACTGTCAGCCATGTTTACGATGCTGCTCCACTTCCTCTGCTGCTGCACAAACTACTAGCCCGAAAAATGTATATCGCCCCCTGATGGCAAAGTCACAGAGCTGCAATCCTCACTGCTCCAACATTTGTAAGGTTTAATTAGCTTATAAATTATTGCTTGTTTTCTATTTAAATATACTTAATTGTATTGGGTTTACAGCTCTGGAGGTCCGTGTATGGTTATTGGTTAATGGTTATTATATTTTCATGTTAAAATACAAAAGATTAAATTGAAATACACTGTTTTTCTTTTTCCTGGTCAAAAAGGGATGATGAAAAAAATGATTTGATTTTCTTTTCATATTGAGAATGATAAAAAAAAATTAAAAAATCACTGGCAAAGAAAAACAGCTCGTTTAGCGGTCCTTGTATCTTTTGGTCATTTGATTTTCTTTTCAGGAAGGAGTATTAAAAAACAAACAAACACTGGACACAGGACATTTAATCTTCATCAAACAAATGAATGTATTATTGTGCATGCATACATTATGATATTTGGGTTACAGCTCTTTATATCTTTGTTATATTTTCCTCTGTCAATTAGGGCTGGTCAAAATGTCATGGGGTGGGAATCCCTCCTGATAACGTGTTTCTCCGGGGTCAATCCCAGACCTCCACCTGTGTTCATGCCCTGTCAGTGTGTGTAAAATAATGTTAATTCGTCTGAGGTACTTATTTAGTGGTTTCAGGATCTGGCAGTAGGTTTACTTTGTTATTTTCATAAATTCAGTATTTTCTCCACCGCATTTCAGCTGTAGTGAGTCACAGGGGATCTGTTGGGTTAGGAAGCGTGTTTTTTTTTTGTGTGTTCATGATTTGGCGCCAGCTGCAGCCGTTCTCTTTGATAGATACATAGCCTACATATGGCATGTCTATCAGACCGTTGTGGCGGTTAGTGTTAAACTACTTTTCCCTGACATGGACAGGATCATTTAAAAAAAATCTTGCGCTCTTGCCTTGATGACGACATCTTGTAACAGAATATGAGAAAATTTGTAATGCAACTTCTTCTTCTTCTTCTTCTTCTTCTTCTTCTTCTTCTTCTTCTTCTTCTTCTTCTTCTTCTTCTTCTTCTTCTTCTTCTTCTTCTTCTTCTTCTTATCATTATCATCATTGCACACTGCATTTACTGTTTACTCCTTGTCAATATGTTGTACATTTTATTTAATTCTCTTACATCCCAAACCTGTAGCAGCTCTTGAAATACTCACTCCTTTTTTATTATTATTATTGTAAATGTCTTTCTTTCTCTTTTTATTTTATTTAGGATTATTAAATTGTGTTTATATTTTGTTATGTACCACAAGACCAAGGCAAATTCCTTGTATGTGCAAACCTACTTGGCAGTAAACTTGATTCTAAGTGCAGAATATAACATTGAACAATACAACACTGAACAAATACACAAAAATAGTTGTCTGGGGAAATTCAGACATGTTTTCTTTTTCAGTTCAGTTCAGTCCACATCCTAACAGTTAGGTTACTTCTTTGGTATCAAGTGTCGTTTAAATTATCCACTTTCTTTAGTTCGCATTAATTCAAGACAGTCTTAAAACAACAGTGAGAGACTTAACTAAAAATTGAAACAGGTTTTTCTTGGTGTTATAATTTCTCCTGTTCACACTGACCACTAAAATATCCCCTTCAACTGTGCTTTCAGTAAAAGTGATCAAAACAATTAAGTCAACAGCCCTATCAAGTTTATCTGAAGATAATGACGCCTCAGTTGTCTGAGTTTGTAAAATAAAAATAAAGTGGAGATCCTTCACAGTTACAGCCTATTTTAGTAAAAAAAGAAAATCCTTATTTGTGTATTGACAGACACACACAGTGTTCTCCTGTTTTGCTGCAGCTTAAGGATCATAACAAAAACAGGAAATTTGGCACTTAAGAGAAAGTAACTTCAAAAGATATTGATTTGATTTGACTAATTAGCATTTGAATCATATTGACTTCTAATAACATTTTCAAATACACGATTTAACAAAAGTAGAGCTATGGAGTTTGTACTTACATTGAAAGTGTGTAATGAACGGATCTCTTAATGGTCACTATGAACTGGAGTAATGATTACAGCAAGAAAAATGTGTCAATGTTCATTTGGGCACCTGACTATTGTTTTAAAACA
Source organism: Scomber scombrus (assembly GCF_963691925.1). Lineage (NCBI taxonomy): Eukaryota > Metazoa > Chordata > Actinopteri > Scombriformes > Scombridae > Scomber > Scomber scombrus. Next base: position 14,299,110 of record NC_084986.1, read on the forward strand.
GAATTGAAAAGTTGTAAACTGGTCATTTAAGCTCTGTGCTCTGTGGACCAGACTATATGTAATACATTTGTGTTTTTTATATCAGGCTTAACTTTCTACTACTGACTAACTTGTATGTGTTGTAACTGTAATGACTTCTTCAGCCTCCATACAGTACAAATGAGATTTTAGTCATTTATTTGTGATGTTAAGACAGTGTGTCAATTTTTAATATGCAGGGAAGTGTTTTGTAAACTCTTGACAATGTACCTCATAGCCTTGAACTGACACAGCATATCCTTTTCCACTTTGGGTGTAACAACATTTATTCACCACATCTGAATTATTAGGATTAGATTTGACTCATTTTATAATGAGTGAGCAAGAAGAGAAAATGAACGCATGTGGTGTTCATTATTGAAATAAGCTCAGAGAATTTTGTAGTTACAGAATAGTTTCTTCACATGATTCAACAGAAGTTTTCCCACATTAGCACTGAACAAACTGCCTCACTGACCTCACCTCAGTGTATGCAGATAGATATTTATGAGTTGGGATATAGGCAAGGGAATCAATGTTATGTGTTTATACTAATATGTTTACTGTGTTACTATCTGTATATTTCTGTGTGGAATATGTAAAGGCTGTGAAAACACATTTCCTGCAGGACAATGAAGACTTCATCTATGGAGACCAGCCAAATGTGCAGTATGTTGGCCCTAGGAATTGCTTGTTAACACTTATTCAACAAAACCTCGTTACTGTACAAAAAATCAGTACTGTATCAGGAGCGCTATCCATGGTACTGAATTTTCTGGACCCAGTGTGTACTGTCAGATTCTGGATATGTAACTTCACCTCACACAGTCCTACTCTTTGTATTGGGAAATAAATAAAAGAGAAAAAGAAAGATGATATAATACATGTAAATTCCACAAGTGTGCTTATAAGTGTCTGGATGAAACTGAATTGCTCTTGTAAGTAAAGTGTGAAGTCATAAGTGTTTGCTGATTTGTTGAACATTTTATGAATGACTAACTGAATCACCAATTACACATATTTTTACCAAATATACATTTGAAACATGGGCCAGTGGTCAAATTTGTGTACTGTACATCTCACAACAATCACTCAAACCTCATATAAAGATATAGTTGGCAACGTTGTGTGCATATCTTTCAAATGTTAATTGAGTTTACAATTCAAATTTACATTAATACATTTTTCAACTGCTATTGACTTACTGTAAAGTAACATGTTTACATATTTTGTATCATTCCTTGTTCCTTCACTCACTGATTTTAACACTTGTTAAAGACAATCAGAGGAATATCAGTTCTACAAAGTACATTGTCAGTAATCTTTTATTGTTTTTTCATAAATGCCATAGAAGAAACAACTAATTCCAAGCTACAAAAGAAAAGAAACAATCTGTTATGGTCACTAAACTACTGACTCCAGAATATGCAGCATTACACCACAACGCCTCTGTGTCTTTGCTTCCACGCTGGTGTCTGCTGACTGAATTCACGACGCAGTAGCTGGTTGAAGGGGACCAAACCTCACAGAAACACCTGACTTGGTTCCGTTTGACCAGCCACAGCAAGGCGTGTTGCTTCAGCTGCAAGAGCCAGAGCCAGTAACAGGAGAGAGCGGGAGAAGGAGGGAGGAGGGGTACAGCGAGGAGGGGAAGAGGAAAGGTTGCAGTGGTAGAGGACGAAGAAAAAAGGGAAAAAGAGAGGAGGAAAAAAAAGGAGGTCGTCTTCCACAGGCTGCCAGGTCCTCTTCAGCCTACCTGATGAAACACAGAAAGAAAAAGAAAATCATAAATGACTTAGTTCTGCTAAACATCTGACATATCCTGCATAGTTACAAGATGGAAACAGGTGTCTCCCATGTTACCAAGCAGATAGTTCCTATTTAGAGGCTTGGGAACCCTGACAGCCAGTGACATCTCTCTATATTTCCTTCCAAATCCAGCCAACAGGAGCGAAACCTTCACCCTCAGTGACAGCTCTACATCTCTGCCCTCCCTCCCCCTTCCCCCTTCCTTTTTTGAGAGTCCTGTGGTTGCTATAATGGGTGACAGCTGTGGTCTGTCAATCCTCCTTGACTGTCAGGGGTTGGGGCAGGGCAGGAATTTTTCAAGAAGTCCCTGAGACCCGATCAGCAGCCCCGGGAGTAATGCTAACTGTACATGTGCCTGAGCTGAAGGAGAGGAACAGGCCTTTCACCTGTTGTCTTGGTCACACACACACACTCACGCACACACGCACACACACACACACACACACACACACACACACACACACACACACACACACACACACACACACACACACACACACTCTCCTCTGTCTCATAAAATCACACAAAGGCATGCTTAGACAATATAGCTGGATGTAAATCCATCTGTCATGACTGTCATTCAGTTTAAAAAATGACCGTTACAATAAAAACCCAACCAGAAATGTCTCTTCTCAGCAGTGAGGTTGGTGCTCAAGTCCCCTTGAAACCACACACTTCCTTACATTCCATAAGTGGTGTATTAATATGGGGATATAAGGAAGCATGTCTTCACAAGGGGCAACAACTGGATTCACTGCTCCACGGACACAAAGCACCCTTTCATAGTCACAGTTGCAGAGGAGCGGGAACAACCGGCTTAACAATGGTTAACTGTGACAGAGAGGGAAAGGGACGGGGCAGAAGGAACACGTGATGGCGGCTTCGATCATCTGCGCCACAAGCAGTAGAAATTCAACGTTTTGTCAGATGAAATTGAATTTTTGAATCTCATTTGAGTAAAATATGTTTGTTTCTAGTTACAACATCTTGAGGCTTAATTTCCTAAACTGTGTTCTTCTAAGATGAGCAGAAAGTGTGACTCACCGCAGGGAAAAGTCTGTAATAACAAGCACATGGCAAATTCAAGCTGCTCTGCACCAGCCTTTGATGGATTATGCCAAAGTGATGATGCTGAACTGTCTGTCACAGTAACTTTACACTGCAATGTGTTTGAATAACTATGAAGGGCGAGGCAAAGACCAGTAAACAAAGGTCACCATCTGTGTTGTTTCCTAAACATTATGCCATTTTGATACCAACAATAGTGTAACAATGAAATATATAAAACAGTTTTAAGAATAAAAATGAATAAAGATCAATGTTAAAATTGCACACATTTTAAATAAAATCAAGCTTGAATAGATTTGAAATATTTTACTCACCTTTTTTGTATTCTGTTGTGTCTCCTCCTCATGATGAGTAGCTGAGGTTGAGACGGAGGCCACAGTGGGCTCAGTCAGCGTCTCCTACACTCTAACTGTCTATCTAGTGGTGACTGCCTTGATAAACCTGACCACAGCTACAGCATAACTCCAAACCAAATGGCCATTAGAGAGACTACTTTGATTAGACTGTGACGGCTCCTCTGAGAGACACATGTCAAGTCACCAAAGTCACACCTCAGCTTCCCCCTCACCTGACAGAGGTGTCAGACTCTGTATCGTAAAACTGAGATCTAACAACTGGCTTGATGCCTGATTTTACTCACATGGTGCTGCAAATCAAGCAAACTGAAGAAGTCAAGCCTTAAATGTCTGAATCTAGAAGAAACTGGACTCAATAGAACAACTTCACAGTTGTGCTCATTCCTGGACTTGTAAAATAAAACATTTGACATTAACCAATAAAAGGAAAAGCTGTGTACAAAAGTTGTTCTAAAAGCTACAATCAATTAAAAAGCAGAAAAACTGGAAAAACTACCATTTTCTTCTCCCAAATCTCAGTCAAAACTCATAGACCAACCTTACTTCTTGTCCCTGAAGCCCAAACTCCTCTAACTATCCCTCCACTTCCTGACAACCATTCCCCAATTTCACCCTGCTCCCTCTCCTCTCTTCGCCTCAGCTCTCCTGCATTCAACCATCCTCCTCCGTATCTCGCTGGTGGATTGTGCCCACATCAGGCCTTGCAGATCGGCCTTTTCTATCCCGCCAGGAGCGCCCCCCTCCAAAGCGGCCTCCCACCTGTTGGTGTCCTTTAGAAGCCCGGGCCTCTCCTGCGCCTCCTGTCCGGCCCAATCAGGGCCCTGACAGGGGGGAGCCAGCCTGTGAAATCACACCTCTCAGCTGTTCACACTGGGCTCGAGACACCCTACACCCCTGCCGTTCCTCTGTTCAGCCCCCACCCCACCCTGCCTCTATTTTACACCGTATGTCAATGGCTCCTTTTTGGAAAAAAAAAAGGGTGAAAGAGAGGGGATAGAGAGAAACAAGGAAGCAACTGCAGGATGGGCGTGTTTTATTGGTTTTGGGGGTACAGTCAGAACAGCAGTTACAGCAGTCCATGAGTCACAGCTGAAGCCAAGGTTGAGTTTCATCCCGTTTTGGTTTGCTGGGCTTCACTTTGGTTTCATTGTATTGTTTACAGTATAGCTGTTGTCAAAATCATTTATAGTCTCTCATGAGCTTGTGACCAAAGCATTTTCCAGCCAATTTCATGTCATGACACGATGACTTGAGAGGCAGCCAAAATCACAAATCAAATCTGCCTCACGGTCTACCAAATGCGGTAAATCCTTCTACAAACTGTAACGTAAACCTCCACTAATGAAGCACAGCCAGTGACATGTGAGGAGTGTGAATAAGTTATATGGGTGTTCTTGTGGTACCATAAAAACAAGCAGCAGTGACCACAAGGTGACCATCTTGCCACCATGACACTTACAATACAGCAGTGAATGTAAATGAAGCCATTGCTGAGGGGAGAGAACAATCAAGAGATGTTAAAAATGTTTTTTTTTTTAAATGTATTAACTAAAAGAGTCAGAAATTAATTCCATCAATTTCTTATCAGCCACCCTTTGATGTTGTCTTTATCCTTGCTGTTAATATCTTCTAAGTTGCTATATAGAGTCTGTAGATCCATATTTGACTGTTTTGAAGCATCTGTGTGACCATACAGTGATTACCAATACTGTAGAGGCGAACGGGCCGAGCTCAGGGGTTCATTTTCCTCTGCTGCAAGCACAAGCCGCTCCACTAAGGTCAACACCTGTGTTCTAAAATCAGCCCTGGGGTTGGGTGTGATAGGAACCCGGGCCTCATTCACAGAAAGCTCGAGCTCAGAGAGGGGGGCTTATATTGAAACCTAACGCTCTCGCTATTTTCGAGGCACTCGCCGTCCACAAATAGCACCCCATCGAATCTTTGTAGCTCCCGTTTTTCTCTGTGCCCGCAGGATGTTGTCTAAATTCGACAGTTGTTCGATATTTCCCATGGCCCCAGTCCAGGGTGTATCACAAATGCAACATTTCCACTAATGTCAGCAATGCGCCAAGGCCTCGCCAGATATATCTGGGTGCTAGAAATATCAAATTACTTTTGTTGTTGAGTGAATTCTTGGTCACTCACACCGGACACAATGGTTAAGACACAAATCATAATCCTGCTGTTCCTCTTAACGGGACAGCTGATCACTGTCACATACTGACTCACGGACCAACAAACAGATCAGCCAAAGACTCTCATCTAATCATCTGTTTCTCTTTCATCATGTGTCATGCATCATGCAAAAGATCTCATCTTACCCTGCGATTTTTTTCATCTGTCAACCCCTCTTCTGTTTTATTTATCGGAGCTTCAGTCATCAATCTGCTAATCATTTACAGATCGAAATGAATCCCATAAAAAAAACGTTCTCAAAACAATGAGTGAATGTGATTTAAGTTCTTGAGTCACTTTTTTAAAAGAACAATTAAGCCAAAATGAGAGGAAGACATCTCTGGAGTTCAGTGGTTGGGTTGCATGTTATCTACGAATTGGGTCAGTGGGGTTATTTTTATCCTATGTTCACATACCGGGGCCCCCGTTTGCTAATCACTTTGTTCCCCTCTGTCATACCCATCTTCCCCCTTGCCAACTTACCAATGCTTCTGGGGAGGTCATAACACGCTTTCTTGGCAGGAGGAAATAACTTCCCTTGGGATAACAGGTAAGAGTTAGACTGACTAACCCCAGAGCAGTTTCTTCAACAGTGGATAGCACAGATTTCTATGGTATAAATAAAACTGGCAGCTGACACCAGATCAGGAACTGCACTCTGCACTGGGCAGCGACACGCACAGGGATGGAACAAGCTCGCAAATTAACCCCTGTTCCTTGGAGGAAACTCCATTGCAGGAAGTGAAGAGGCAGCCTAATAAACCATATTTAACACATTTTGAAATCTACTGTCACAAAACATCTCCTTTCTCTCATTTTATCTATATTAGTCCGATACATGACTTAACTTTATGTTTTGATTTGTTCAGAAATACAATGTTAAAGTTTTGCAAAGTAGTTTTTAACACTCAATAAAATGTGTGAATGATAAATCATAAAACATTACATGTATTTCTTTAACACAAGATCTTTGAATTTTAAAAAAATAGCAGCATGGGGGAGAAGAAATCCACAATATGAGGGCGTAAATGCTAAAATTTGAAGTTGGTAAAGGTTACTAATACTCCAACAAGAACCTAAAAAACTGCTTGATCCCAGCAAAGCTCCAAACTGATCACTTTGTACCATGTTGCAGACTCATTATGTGGTATGACATTAATGCCACTCTCTGTCCTTCCCTGGGCACACCAGTTGCCAGGGCTGAGGTTGACACAGCTGTTGCAGGGAGCCTGGTCCCGTGTGTAGAGGCAATGAAGCAGAAAAGGTCAAAGGTCATCAGCATTTAAGCTAAAAGAAAGAACAGGTGATGGAGAGGTGAAGGGGACTAATTTGGGTGATTCACGGAGGGAACAGAAGGATTTTTAGACGGATGCTTTGAGGTCATTACAGTTTTAATGAAGAAGCGCAACAACTCTTGATCTCTTGTTGCAAAAGCATCCATTTATCGTTAATTGATGACAATTTAACAAACAATTGTGAAATGTGAAAACTAGAACTAGATAAAGCTGAATAAATTGCTATCAGAGCAGACTTTGTGTAAACTCTAATGGTAACGTCAGGGTGTTAATGACGGGTGGAGGACATGTAGTTAAACAAAAGGTGCTGGCTCTCTCTCTCTCTCTCTCTCTCTCTCTCTCTCTCTCTCTCTCTCTCTCTCTCTCTCTCTCCCTCCCTCTCTTTTGATTACATTCAAGTTTGATCTCTGGAGATTTCTTTAACGTGGCACCCTAATTACTGTAGGCTCCGATCTGTTACTAAAGCCCCAAAAGGTGTCATGACAGGAAACACATCCCTGACTTCTCTCACCGACCAAACAATTACGACATAAAAGGGATGTGGGTGTTACACAGGCCTGTGGCCTCTTTTAACTGGCCCTGTTGTAATGGTCAGGCGGCCTCTGAGTGACCGGATGACAGGTGATCTGCAATGTGGTGGATCAATACAAAATACTACTGAGCCACCATCATACTTAGATTCTGCTGTCCATTTCAGGTTCTCTTTTATTTTACAAAGTGGAAACTGAACTCTTCATTTAAATGACATAATTAAACATGTCAGACAAGATATAATAGTTTTATAATTACAGTGTAAACACAGACAGACAGTTTGGAAGTAACCTGTAACAGTACACCTGTACAGTAATAGTGTCGCATAATATGACTATACACACATTAGGGTACATACAATCAGTAAGTAATGCTATTTACTATATATAGTTATTCATGTTTAAATGATAACAGATGTTTGTATTGCATCTTCAGTTCTGGGTAGCAGATATATGGTAATATGTAGGCAGTATTTCTCAGTCATTGCTGTTATGTACCTATCAAATCCACTGCTGCTGATGTCAGTTTTACAGTACAATACTCTGAATATTTAATTGTCTGTACTGTATCAGATATAAGAATATAGCAACTCTTTACATAATGTCCTAATATTTGCTGGAATGAGCTATGTAAATTGGTACAGATTACAGAGTTAATAGACACAAAATTTCTGTTTTTGAGGCTTTTGTTGGGCGTTCTTTGAAATACATTTTCCATTTAAATACAAGTAGATATTTATGATTTATTTATTTATGATTGGGAACTTTAGTCTTCATAGAGGTTGAATTGTACACTTGCCTGGGGACAGATTTTTCTCACTTAATGTTTGTTACAAAGTATGATACCATGTATTAAGGTGCACAATCACAAACACATTAGACTTATTTGACTTACATTCAGTTTTATTCGCTTCAAACCTATATTCAAATCAATCAACACACAGTGCACTTCCCTTACAGTTTTATATAATAACACGTTACAGTTTTATCCAGAACCTCAAATGTTTTATCTTGAAAATGTTCTCCTGATGCTATGTGAAACATATTTTTACATGATCCTTTACTGTGGATCCTGACAAATGAATGAATGTAGAGTACAGGCTCTGGACCCCCTTACGTGCTGGTGGGGGTCGTCAGTCAGCTGCCCGACTCCCACCAAAAGGGAATGACAACTGCAGGAGCGCCAGCAGCAACAGCAGCAGCAGTCAGCAGCAGCAGTGACACCGAGATGAAACAGAGATGGGGTTTATGGTCGGCAGAGAGAAGAGGGGGGGTCGGCTAAATCAGCTGCCCAGCTGAGGATGTTTAAAGTGAGAGTCAGCAGGGTTAAACGGTGGTCTCTGTTCTGTCCAACGTGTCTGCTGTCCCCCTGAAACCTGTTCCTTCTGTTAAACAATATTAGTCTTTTCATGAATTATGTCTGTTTGACTGTTACGTATGATGATGATGACATGATTTCCTAAGTAAGCTCAAACTATTTGGTCCTCCGTCCATCATACAGAGACACAAGATGAAGTGGATAAACCATCTGCAGAGAGTGTTACAAAGACATCAAAGAAAATCATGAATTTTGAGTTTCTTCAGAGCAGGTTTAGTCCTAAAATGAGTCCTGGACATCCAAGAAATATCTCCAGCTCTTTCGGGATGAAGGTGGTTATCCTCTTAAACTGTTTTCCGGATTTTCCCAAAAACATGGTAAAGTCATAGAAGTCATACTGGGAAAAAAACAAAAAAAAAATCTGTTAATGTTCAATGCATTTGGATGGGGGGGATATCTCAAAAGCTATACAAATTAAACTAAAATCTGCATGGCGTTTTTTTTTTAATTTGGGTGAACTGAGTCTTTAAGTGTTGCCATAATGTTAGAGGGTGTTCCCCTTGCTGCACTAAATACACTCGGAGGGCAGGGGGTGTCCTGGGGGTTTCAGGTGCAAACTATGAATAGCAGTGTCCTTGGATTTAGTCTGTTCTGGTCTGCTCTCTACCTGTCATCTCTCTTGTGTATCCTCTGTAATAAAGCCCAAAAAACGTGTAATAAAATATGAGATGAGTGCTCTGGGAGCATAAGGGTATGAGATGCTGACCATGTAATTGCAACAGCCTGGCTTCAAGTAATTCTGGGGACATTTTCACTCATGTTTAGTTTAATATGATTCTCCATTAGCATTATTGCAATCTACTCAATCTCTCTCCCCCTCTTTCCTGTCAGCTCTGTGTGCTGTTTTAAATGTGACCAAAAATAATTGATAAAACCCTTGAACTACAGGTCTATGGTCTGTCTAAGGTGACATATGGTGCTGTCAAATTCAAATTGACATACATGACTAAACCATGTACAGGATGCCTGTGTAATTGTTATTAGGCTGGATTATACCCTGTCATGTATAGAGCATCTTGTTATTGTCTGCATCACTCTGTTGCATGCCGTTGGTCAACACTGAGTTCAGAGAAGACAATGGCCTAGTGTCTGAAGCAGTCAGTGAGTAACTGTAGTCACAGTCTTCACCAGCACCATTTGTTGATCCCCATCACTCATGTACAGATGTTTGTTACATCAGTACTAAAACTGGAACTGTAATGAAAGGAAAACTGGAGTACAGACTTACAAATTTTAGTTTTGATTGGATTTATCGCCAGACCATCACCCTCATTCTCCTTTTTCCTTTTCCCTCATAGGTCATCCTGTCTATTGAATAATACATATAAGACCTATAATTGTTGTGAAATAAATTATAATAATATCAGACCTCATATAAGGTTTGTAGTACTGTATGCATATAGGCCTTTCTGCTGTATCCTACAAAAATGAGCTCCATTCAACCCCCAGACCCACCCCAGACCTCCTCTCGTCCTCTCCATCCCCTTCATGGGAGGTAACAGCTGTGGTGTCACCCCAAGTCACATGACATGGGCAGGTGGGAGAAACCTATGTGGGACATTCATCCCCCCTTTCTTCCCTCCTATTCTCTCTCTTTCTGTCTCTCTCTGAATGTCAAACCACACACACACACAATCTACCCTTTTCAAGGGTGTGGCCATTTTGCTTCGCTGGAATGTGCTCCGTGTTTGTAACTCATACTGTACGTCTGATCCCCCACATTGATGAAATACCACAGACTGAGATCTTTCTCTTTCGGGTCCCTGCTTGTAGCTATCGTCTCGTTGTTTCTCTCCAGAGACTGTCAGCTACTTGAGAGGGCAACAAGTCATTAACAAATCACAGTAAATTTCAATTTATGCCAGTGTCCATGTTTGATGATGATGATGAAGAATCATGAAGTCACATATTTTAGTCTTGCCCTTTTGTGGCACTGTTTTGCATCAAAATTCATATATTGTTAAAAGAAAATAAGTCACATAAAGGCAGAATTTGACATTTAGACTGGAGACACGTTTGATTTAAAACATGCAAAAATAGTGCTGGTGGGCATGATAACCGTTGGAAGAAATCTCCACAACAAAATGGAGAATAACTTACATTCAATTCAGTTCAGTTATTTATTTCTGTACTTTGTCGCTCGATTGACTTTTTACTTGTTTCAGTTATTTTGGTTTAGTTGGAACATAAACAATTTCATAGTAGGATTAGAACAGTTAGGGGATGAAAAGAAACAAAAATGATAATCATAATTAAGATATATTGGTTTGTAAGATAAGCATTTTAATGTCATTGTGACTGTGATTTGTCATTGCACTGTCAGTGTTTATTTCATGTGTTCTGAGTGTGGAACGAACACAAGAAGCAACCTGGTTATGATGACAAAATCAAAGATGGAATAATGAGGTGTTATATGCGCTATGTGGTGTGCTAGGTATCCTTTAACATGTTTGTCAATTGGTCTATTCCTGAGCATAAATGATCTTTTGAAGAATTCTCCTTTTTCTGATATGGTACGCCTATTCATGTTACATAAGGAGTGATGTGGCAAAGATGAGCAGCCGGTTATTGCATTGAACAGGAACAGTGCCATTAAACTGCAGGACTGAAGCTCTCATACAAGAGGCTTCCACCTTGTTGCAGTGCATTTGTGCAAGGCATTGAATCCCCCTATAGCCCCAGCACACTGCTCTGTTATGACCTGTACCTTGTTGTGGAGGGGGGCAACCAAAAAGAGAATTTCCTCATCCATTTAAAAATAAACACAATAATAATGTATCTTTAGAAATAGTAATATAACAAACAAGAGCCGGAGCAATTAATCATTTAGTCCAGCAGTTCCCAACCTTTTTTTTTTTTTGCTTGTGTCCCCTTGAAACAAAGTGTATGCCCAGGACCCAACCCCTCATTGCACTTTGTGATATCTACCAATTAAATGAAAAGGGGATTTAAAAAAAAAAAAAGTTAAATAACTTTCATAGGCTTTTAGGAGGGGGAATTCAGTTATTTACAATAAATAAAGCAAAGGTGTGAGGAAAGCTTGAAAAAAAAGAATAAAATTGTTTGTCAGAGATATGTTTTTTCCCCCTCTTCTGTTGTTCTATTCTATCCCATCATCTTGTGGCCCCTTAGATTAATCCAATAACCCATTGTGGGGTCCTGACCCCCAGGTTGGGAATCGCATTACTCACCAGAAAATGAATCAATAAGTATTTTGATAATGGGTCATTTTTTAAATAAGAAACAAAAGCCAAAATGTACTTGTTAAAGCTTCTTATTGCACATTTAGTATACTTGCCTTGTGCATGTTACTGTTGTTTTTTTATACAACAAGCAACTAATCAATTAATCGAAAAAATCATATCAAAATTAATTGATAATAAAAATGTAATTGTTAATGTCCATCACAACTTATATTATTATTACTCATGTGAGGACTTATTATATTATTTGCCTCTTCCGCTGGGGGAACACAATGTTCTCGTTTCAATTTCTGGGGACAGTTTTTACGAACGGACCGACCGGTGCGAGGAAGTCATTCAACCGATAGTTACATTTTAACATTGAGTTCACTTTTATATATTAGTCCGTAACTTCATCAAATCTCATATTATATACTAGACTGTTACACTTTGCAGAGGAGGTGACTTGATGTTGAAGTCAGTCAACGTGTTAATATTTGTAACAATATGGCGGCTGAGCTTCTCTCTGTAAACTGACCTATGTTTTGGAGACAAGTCACAACAACAAAAAAGGTCTGTCACTTATTTTTAATGAATTATGTTCAAGACGTTTTGTGTCCAGGTTATAAAAAGCATGGTTAATTTATCTGTGAGGTACATTAGCAGTTAGCTTGACTGTTTAATACTGATGTAACCAGCTGAAGTGAGTTAGCTTCTTTAGCTTATTGCAGTTTGGTTTAATTTGAGCTGTTTGCAGTAAAGTTATGTGTATTATAATATGTGCCCTTTTCTGCAGACAATGTTACTAACAGCTGGTCGCCTGTCCAAAGTGCTGCAGCTCACCCTGGCGGTCATCAAACCAGATGCTGTCGCTCATCCTGTGATGTTAGAGGTGAGTTCAAATTACCTCTGTTACTTTCTATTATTATCTGTTATTTTATGTTATTGTTATCAATCTTTACGACGCTGAAGTCAGCTTCCGGCTTGGGAAAGTCAAGGGCAACATAAATATTAATATTTAGCAGCTGATTCTCCGCTGTTTGAACCAACTTACAGATTTGTGAACCATTTATTTTGTCTATGATAGCTTAAAAAAGGGCGATTTCACTGATATTCTTCCATTAGATCAGACTTAGATAAAATACCATTATATTTAGACCTGTTTAATCTGGACTAGTTTACCAAGAAGACTTCAGAGAGTCATTGACAGACCGTTTTAGATTTGTTAAACTTTAATTCTATTTGTGAAAACTGAAAAATTGACAATTTTACTAATATTCCTCCATCCAGACCACAGTGGACCAGGTCCAGATCAAAAACCTCTACACATGACTTGTCAAATATTAATAATAATAATAATGATCTAGTCCAGATTTGACACGTTTAAGTATAGTGTTTGTTTTGAAATGTATTTATTTAATTTTTTAATTTTTATTTATTAACTTAACTTAGTTGTTTTGTCTATAAAAAATTATTTTTGCCCATAAACCCATAAAATCCTCACATTTGAGAAGTTCAAACCAGCAATGCCGAAATCGATAATTCAATCATCAAAATAGCTGCTTATTAATTTTCTGTCAGTTGAATAATTGATGAATTTATTACTCATTGCGGCTCTAATGTTCACATAGTTGAGGTTCTATGTGCCTTAAGTTATGCTATAAAAAACTGACTAAACATTTGATTGATAAACCAAATGACTCTGTTATTTTTCTTGACATTGCCTGAACATGCTCCATTCTCTTTCATTAATTTCAAACTGTAATGAAGCGTAATTTGCTGCAGGTCAAACATGAAATATTCCTTTAGTTTACGGTCCTTTTTCAAAGACTCATAACCTGTTTATATCTGCAGTCACCTGAAAGAGGAGAATAATGTCTTTTTTTGCCAGAATATTTTCCCCCTTTAGTTTTTTTTGGAAGAAATCTGCATGCAGCACCCTGTGGATACATTTGAACAATATATCTGGACGTAACTCACTGAATACCTTCATTTAAACTGTGGCACAACTTTGTCCTTTTCCTTTCAGGCTCTTCACAAGAGAATCCTGGACAACAACTTTGTCATTGTTAGATGCAAAGATCTGGTGTGGAGAAGACAAGACTCTGAGAGGTTTTACGCTGAACATTCAGGTGTGAAAACAACTCCTCCGTATAGTCAGGCTACAGTTACGCAGTGACTCTGTTAGAGCAAACAAATGAGTCAGCAGCCCATTTTAGCAGACGTGTGTAAACAAGTGAATCTAAATAAAGAGTATGGTCTAGACCTGCTCTTGATCATTTCTGTTGTGATTTTAAGCTATATAAATAAAATTGTAAATAAAAATGTTTAAACTCTGATTAACGTGCTTTTGTTTTGCTTTATAGGACGATTCTTCTATCAAAGACTTGTTGAATTCATGTCAAGGTAAAACTTCATGCGGACATTATCATAGATATACAATAGAGATACTGACACAAATAGCTCAATCAGGTATCAGTAACAATGGGCTGATCTGGTTACGTATCCGATACCATTATTTTAATAAATAATAATTCAGTAAATTTATATCTATGTATTTATTTGTTACATTTTGTTTTACAAAGTTGGAAGAGTGATTTTTAAATGAAGCCTGATGTTGCCTTACACATAAAAGAATGATCCCAGCGTATTAATGAAACACTGGTATCAGATCAATACTCGGTATCGGCCGATACCCAAAGCCAAGATATTGATATCGGGACTGAAAAAGTTGGATGGGTGTCTCCTTAATTTACAATCCCCAAACCATGACCGTGTTAATTAATTACTGAGGCCATTATGCATTTGGATAAATGTTGTTTTCTGTCTGATGCATTAGAAATGGAGTAACTGCACAGCCCACTGGGCTGATAAAGCAGATAAAGGCCCCTCAGGTTGTGGTGCTCCTATTTCATGCTCAGCAAGTCACCAATTCATAATTTTCTGAAACATCACAGCAGGAGTTTCAAATATCAGCAGACTGCCATATTTAGCACAACCCCCCCGGAGCAATTGTTTTTTTAGTCTCGTCACAGCAGTGAATCAGTAGTTGCTACAGCAACCTTTCTGTGGGTACTGTCACAGTTATTAAAAACATAGGAAGCATCTTCAGTGTGTCAGCCAGTTAAGCTTGAATCAGCACCGAGTTGCATTGTTTTGTTTAAGTGATGATTTGATAGCTGTGTATGCCAGGTGTGTATTTATAGCTGAGCTCTCTTTCCTGGAAGCTCTGCACTGAATAGATGAAAAGTCTATTTTTTAGAAAAAATCCAGTGCTCAAAATCAAATGTCTTCAACAGCCAGACAGACCAGTGCACGGTCAATGTGTAGCTACTAGGATATAATATTTAATAGTGATTCATGACTATTCAAGTCATTTTTATTTATAAAGTTCAATATCATAAATAACAAATATGCCTCAGGGGGCTTTACAGTCTGTAAAGCATACAACACCTTCTATTGTTAGACCTTCAGTTTGAATAAAGAAAAACTCTTTAATTGGGAACATTTTGAATAAACCTCAGCAAGAACAACATAAGAGGAATCCCTCTCCCAGGATGAACAGAAATGCAATAGATGTTGTGTGTACAGAATAAACCAGAGAGCAAAATGACAGCATTTAAACACAGAATGACAAAATGAGCTTGATAACAAATAATATTTTGGGAGGATGTCGATCAACTTCTGGATGCCATAAAAAAGATAGGCCCTGAGTCACACGACCTCCTCTCAAACTTTTGTTCAACTCTTTCCCACAGTGGTCCGATGCGTGCGTACATTTTAGCCAGAGAGGACGCCATTCAACACTGGAGAAACCTGATGGGACCTACCAAAGTGTTTAGAGCCAGATACACCTCCCCTGCCTCCATCCGGGGACAGTTTGGACTCACAGACACACGAAACACAACTCATGGCTCAGGTATGAAGTTATATAACTGTACAATATAATATAGAATTTAAAAGGGTATAACTCCACAACATTCTCCGTAGGTCAGCAATGCAAAATATGTACCTGGTTTCTGATCATAGAAGTCTGTCATTTGAATCCTTTGTTGTCTTACTGTATAGAAAGATCTATAGACTGTGGTTAAAATCCTGGTCAATGTTTTGCTTAAAGCTGATTTAGAAAACATCGCATTGCTGATCTACATTTCTCCTTTTCCAGATTCTGTTGAGTCAGCCCAAAGAGAAATCATTTTCTTCTTCCCAGACTTCAGTGAGCAGGAATGGATGGAGAAGGAAGAGCCAGCGTTCAGATCAGGACAGATCCATTATGACCATCAGAAACAGATCCACACACTCTCAGCACAGAGCTGACCCCACAGCTGCTGTTAGGCTTACTGAGCAACAGCAGCATGAGGACACTGCAATTATTCATCCATTCATGTGACAATGCAAGCTGCCAGAGATGATCTTAAATGTTTTTTTTAAATGTTGATACAAGAAAAGTGCGTGTTTGTTGGTCATCTGAATTCCTCCAAGTGCCATTGTGGTCTTTTCATGTTTGTGTTATTAGAACTGACTTTCCTTAAACATGTAATACGAAGTAATTTAAAATAAGGATTATTTATTCTCATAATAAAACACAAATGACACGATAAGAAAGTCAGACGCTGTGTTGTACAAATAAAAAACATAATTTATTAAGACAAGTTTTACATTAACACAAACTCCCGTCCACGCTTCACTGTTAATAGTGCAATCATCACAAACCCATTCAGCTTCCTGAGCCATACAGATATTAAGAAAGCAGCGACTACAAGTTGTTTATCAATGTAACAAACTAGAATATATTTATTATTTGTGAATGATCAGGAATGTGAAATAATACTTTATTTCCCTCAAAAGCGTCTTCAAAAGATTTCATGTATTTAAACATGCTAAGTAATGATTTTTTGTCCATGATTATTATGAAACAGGCTGTATGTTGTGAGATATATATATTACATACTGTGCTATGATTTCCTAATTGGGAAATGTCATGTTTTGTATTTTCTGTTACCCTCAAAATACATTAAAACATTATAACAGGCACCATAAAAATACATCTTACAGTATTAACTACAGTACAGCCTATTTTGTTAAAAACAAATTAGCCATGATTTAAAACATTCAATCTAGACTTGTACAGTTTGAAGTCTCAGAGCAAAGTCACTCATCCGTTTTGTGCTTTCATCCATCACACCTTGTCCACCAACAGTTTTTCACAGTCATCATTTTTCTTTGGCTTCTTCCCCTCTTCCCTGCATTCAGGTGTTTTGTGCGGCCACCTGTTTAAGGGTCTCCACAGGTTTCATAACCTCGTAAGTGGTGAGGGATTTTTTCACTTTTCCGTTCTTGTCCACCTGATGGATGCTCTGTGTTACTGTGATGGTCACCTGCTTGGTGGACATCCGATTGTCCTGCCATTTTGTCTGTTAACGATGAATAATTAAAGAGGGCATGTTGTTAAAATTCAGCACCTGACACTTGTAAAATTTATTTAAATTGCAAATTGTGGCACAATGCAACTGTACTATACTACCTGAGATACCTGTTTTTTCATGCATTACCTTTTTTTTTTTTAAATAAATAAATAAATGAAAAGTGTTTTGATATTCTAAACTTTAATCCTGACATGTTGTTTAGACAAATCTCTCCGATCTTCTTCTGCCATCCAGCTCTCAGCTTCATCTGCCAACTTATCCACCATAGGGTCAAGAGCTTTCAGCTGATCTGCCCCCCGCCTTTGGAACTCTCTCCCACCAGACATTCACACTTCTGACTCTGTCTCCACCTTTAAATCCCACCTGAAAACGCACTTATTCCGTGTGGCATACTCTGTCTCACACTAACTATGTAATCACATTCTTGTTTATCCATTGTATATTGCACTATGTAGTCACATTCATATTCATTTATCTTTGTAAAATTATACTAACTTCCACATCAATGTTACCTGATTTATATTGTTTGATGTACTGTTTTTATTTTATGTGTGTCTTGTAAGGTGTCCTTGAGTGCTTTGAAAGGTGCCATTTAAATAAAATGCATTACTATTAAAAATCCAGGAGACAGGGACTTACAATCTCCTCAGTGTGCAGGACGCTCCTGCGCTGCACTGTGGTGCCAGATGACGCTAACACTGCCTCCTGGGCCGGGGAGGCCAGTATTGCAGGGGGGCTGCTGGGTTTAACGTCGTTCAGACTGGCTTCAGATACAGCTGAGCAGACCTTCAGATATGCCTGAGCAGGAGGAGGGAGGCCATCCTCAAAGAAATCTGGAACTGAAACAGAAGGGAACCTCAGTTTTTACCCTTCAAACCACTTGTAAATGAAATAATTGACCAGCTTAATGACTGATATGAACCTATAGGACCAGAAAATACTGTCCATTCCTTCAGTTCATACACCCAACATACAACCTCTGTTCAAACAGACCTCACCTGCAGTCTATGAATACAGTAGTGGTGTTTCCTGTTAAGACTGTTAAGTACGTGAAGGATTTGCGGAGCACACATGAACACGCTCAGTTAAAGAGGCCCACAGGCTTTTAAAAAATATATATTTGCATGTAAAATAGCTACAAACAAGACAGGAATATTCAAATGATGTTTGAATTATTCCAATTGGATAACAATAAAGTGAAAGTGAAAAACATTCAAGGGTCTGAGGGAACATTACAATCAATAAAACATGGAGCAAGCTGAGAGACAAATTGTTATGAAAAAGAATTAAAAAAGACTAATAATAGGAGAGATGTTATGATATTTGCCTGTAATAATAATTATGTTTACAGGTAAGCCTTTTGAGAGATTATTCATTTAGCGATTTTGATTATGGAATCAGTGCCATTTCAATTGCTAAAAACTTTTTCTTTTTTTTAATGAATGTCTACAGTAAAGAAAACAGCTAATTCATTCTGCCTCTAGAAAAATGAAAATAAATGATTTTCTCACAACCTTTGAGGCAGACTAATTGCCATTTTATTCATTTATTATGCATTCTTTCAGCTTTGGGCACAGTTGTTATGTTTATGTATGTGAATTTAGCTTTTATTCATCATTACTATGGTTTGATTTGGATGATTAGTAAACCATGTCACTATAAATATTGTATTTCAGCCCTATTTAAGAGACTAGTGGAAATTGAAATGAATGTTTTGCATGTTAAAGCTCATAGAAAGCTTTTGGGTGCATTACGGTCACCCCTGCAGTCAACTGGACTACAGGTGGGAAGCAGTGAAGTGTGAGGAATTAAGGGGAATGCTGAAGTGTGAATACCTCTTAGAGACAGTATTCAGTGGGGGTAAGTTTCCTGAGTCAGCAGGTAAACGTCGGTGAGAAAACATTCATTCATCTTTTTTTTTTTTACAGTGTGACATTCTGCAAGGTAGGAAAATAAAAAACATTACCACATCTAACAGATTTACATAAATGTTAGATTATTGCACCACAGTTTGATACAGCTGCTGATTACATCAAGGCTCCTCTGCCTGCATTGACTAACAGCTGTATCTGTTGCCATGAGAGCCAAGTCCTGTTTGAGCACAGTGGCTTTTGATGTTGTCTATTATGCCCATTTACTGAATAGCCACCTCCAGGCTTCATAGTAAAACACACCAACAATTCAGGAGAAAATACTGAGTGACGACAAATTAACAAACAACAATAGAATTAACGCTGTACATAGAGAGAAGATATTGAGGGCACAATAGAAGAACAAAGGTTTCCAGAGCAGATGTTGGGTGTCACACACAAGCCTTCTACAGCACAAGGGTCACCACAACCATTTTTCATCTTCAGTTCAATTTCCCGTCCGCATAATGGATTCTTGTTGCAAAACCTCTGAATGTGTTTCAGGATTTTTCCTACAGGGGAGAGCAGATAGACTGACACATACAGGTGTCACACTTCACTTTGATGTTAAAGAGTAAAAAAAGGCCGAGTTCTGGATAATTACTGACTCTGACTCTGACTGAACTCTGCCAAATATTGGACTGTTTTAATGTAGTCTCTATTAAAAAAAAAAGAGAAGAAACTAGTGATTTCCACACTGCAAGTATACCATATTCTGCTTAATTGAGTACTTCATACAATCGGAATTGTATTATTCAGTAGTTCATCGGTTAAATTACTATCTGTTTCTGTCTGGAGATCAATTATGTTCTCACTCAACCACACATGAACATTTTCTTCTTACCAGGACTGATTGTTTTCTCAGAAGTGAAGCTGGCCTCCGAGTGCTCAGAGGGGATGCTCTGGATGGACGATAGGGGAATATCAGTGTCTGTGTTGGTCAGCCATGTTGACTCGGTCTCTTTGGTCCAGCTCTCCAGGTAGCGAGGCTCCAGAACGTCGGTCCTGCTCCCCCCGCAGCCCATGGCTCTGCCCCAGGGCACCTTCACTTCCTAGCTGGAGGCTCCTCAGAACTGAGAGAGAAAACTGGAACGAGATTTACACAGCTGGATTTGAGAAGCTGTGATATTTACTGAGTGAACTGACCCAGTTTTTTTTTTTACCTCAAGACAGAGAGATTCAGTTCATTAAAGAAACTATTTGCAGATGATATAAATAAATTTAAACAATTGAGGCAATTAATAGATTAGTCAACCATTACTTAGTTCCAGTCTTGTCCTACATGATGGTAAAATGGATATTTTGAGGTTTTTGGACTGTTGGTTGGGGAAAAAAGCAAGCAATTTAGAGACTGTCATCAAATTGTTTGGTGGTTTTCTTACATTTTATGATTAATAAAGAAAATAATCATCAGAATAACCAATAATAAAAAGAATCGCCAGTTGCAGCCCTAAATGTCCCATACTTACAGCAGAGCACACAGCTGAGGGTAAAAACGAGCGCCCTCATAAGATGTGGCTCCAGTTACGTCTATACTTCACAGAGCAGGTTGAGGGCTTCCACCCATGTTAACTCAGTCACGTTTACATTTCTCCATGTGTGCTTGACACCAGCATCTTCTGATTGTCAGTCAGGTCAAGGAGACCGTGTTACAGAGGAGGCGATCACCAAAACATACAATCACCTGTGTGAAAAAAAGAGAGAGGCTAGTGGTAGACTGGGCTTTAAGTGAGAGCATTCAAGGATCAAGTATTTTTTTTTTGTCATTCAAGCCACGTAGATACATGGGGCAAAATATTAAGAACACCTTTTTACATTTCTGACAATGTCAACAAAAACTGAAAACATTTAAGATTAATAAATCCAGAATTTATGGCAGAGCTGTTGTATTAGATTGCACAGGTGTTCCTCATAGAGTGCCCGATGAGTGTATATGGTGTTCTAGTAATAACGTGCACAACTGTATGTCTATCTATCATGATTGGATAGCACTGAAAATCATTATAATACAAACACATTCACAGCCTAAACCACGGCTTAATCACCGATCAGTATGTGTTAATGAACGCTATTGAACCCTGTCTCCCTTGAATTACACGCTTGAATTTTATTGACATATTAAGTCTGAATTATCTCTACACAAGCAGACCATTATATTGCCTGCTTTTCTTAATGAATTGGTTTCTCCCCGGATTTTCCCCCAGGTAGGCTCAAATAAAGGAAATCAGCACATCAATAATGTCGCTCACATTGTAAAAACGACGGTAACAGGCGCAGTAAATGCACACATTTTCCTGCAGTAGCTGTCGAAACACTGTCATCACTACAGGCCATTAGAAAGCAACAGTGGCAGCGTGAAATAAACGGAGATATTAAAACAAAAAACAAAAAACAAAAAGAAACGCTGCGATGGTTTAATGACAAACACGCACACGACGCGGCAGCTGATGAAGAGAAAGCAAACAGCGCACAGTGACATATGATGAGACATGCTTACTGATGGTGGACACTCAGCGTGTTTTTGTCTCGCCCTGGTGCTCCTCCGTGCCGTCTGCCAGCCTGCCGGACCTGTAACATGTTGTCAGTAGTGGATTACCTCAGCTGTTGCCAGGTAAATTTAAAATATAGCCAGAGGTCCACTGAAAGGTGCTTGCGCAGTGATATATGGATACCTTAACGAAATCCATTTATCGAACTGTTTTTTTGACCCAATTGCATGTATTAACAACCAAATAAGACTAATAAGAAAGTCACATGATAATGAGTAGCTATCGAGAAATATTGATTTATTTAATCTAATTGCCAGAAGATAACATGGATGCTCTCATACTATGCTCACGTTAAATTGATCATTATACTGAATTGAATTGTGGATATTCAAATTCTGAGCATCTTCCCGGGTCAAATATGACCCGGCCATCACTGGGTGGTACGATGGGGCAAAGAGTAACACTATTGTGCTCTCCCCAATGTACTGTTTTCAATTAACTGGTCATTAGTGTGGTTTGTGTGTCTAAAAGTGATTTATGTCACACCAAATACACACACACAAGAAAATGATTTCATCACAATATTTGATGTGCATTCCCCCGTTTTTCTTTTTTTGTTTACTCAAAAACGAGGTATAATTTCATGTAAATGAGGTTTATTGACAATAAATCCCAGAAGGAAGTGTAAAACCTGTGGTAATGAGTTGGAGTTGAATAAAAGGTGTAAAGCAGAATTGGGTGATAATTCATACTTAATGCTACAGTCATAACAGACCTGGGAGGACAACAATCGCAAAAACCCCAAAATCTTTAAAGATCCCCCAGACATGTTTGGAGAAAGAAAGAAAAAATCGATTTGAGCAACCGTTGTTGCTGAAGTGGTTTTTCCTGATAAAAGTTCAATTACTTTATTAAAAATCCTTTAAATTACATTTAAGTCTCCTCCCCTGATTAAAAACCCAGAATCTGAGAATATGCAAATATTGTCCATTTATAATGTTTAATGGCTGAACACATTAAAGTCACCTTCATTGAAAAGTCCATTCTCAGTAATGTAAGTTGCTTACTGGACCACAAAAATGCCAAATTATTGTGATGTCACAAATCATGGTTGTATACCGCCTCAAATCATGTTTTTTTTGGTGAGCACAGAGAAACTTTCCACTTTCAGCAACAGTGTAGTGTCAAACTCAAACTCAAGCTCAAACACCCAACTAACTAACAAGAAGAAAAATAGATTTTTGGCTGCAGGGTGACTCAAACATTTCCCCAAGAAATTACATTTGCTTTACATATTTCAGGCTTGAAGTTGAGCCCTGTGGCACAGCAACAGGAACCTGTGACCTTCTGACTTTTCCCTTAGCATAGCAATGAGATGTTCACCTTTCTGCCCACAAGGGGACAGTCACAGCCTGCTCCTGTACTTCATGAACAGGGCTGGTAAATGACAGAGTGATTCTCATATTCATAATCATAAAGGGTTAATGTGGTAAATGGTTCCTGTTTGTTTAAATATCTGTACATCTCAGCAAAAGCTCACAAAGCTGGTGCTGCACATTTAAAGAAGTCACAAAGATACAAAGATGATGAATAATAATGATGGATCAAAACAAAACAAAACAGTGAATTAAAAGAAGTCAAAATATGCACCTCTATCATAGTTTTGTCTTCATTGCAAACATCAAGTTTACTTCCAAGTTTTTAGTCACACAGATATTCATCAACGTTGATACATCTATAAACCTCAGACACATGTGAATAGGTTATGTGGCAGAAAAGGTTAGCTTAGATTGGTTAGGGGACCATATGTATTCCGTATTTAAACCTAAAACCAAAACAAACTGAAGCAAAGATCAATAGCAAACATAATAATAGCTAATAATCAATATGATAATTGAGTTACTACTCAAGCCTATTCAGTATGATGTGAGATACAACACTAGTCTTAAACATTGCTTGATTGAAGTTACAGTTTTTGAGCTGCTACAACTGCAAAGAAGTAGAGCTGTACTCGTGTACATCAAGTTCATTTATTTCTAATTTCAGCTGTCAATAAAGTACATTACAAAAACTAGAAGAAATGGAGCCTCAACTTTAAGATCAATCCACTAATGGGAAAGCTCACCACTTGTTCCTGTCACAAAGCATTTAATGGACAACATTATACAGTTTATGTCCAGGTCAATTAGTGATGGACACTTCCTATAAGTGCCAAGACTAATTTCATGAGTTGTTTTACTTTCTCAAGACATGACTCACTAAATACAAATAGAAATAAGTGCAATTTGCAATTGAAGATCTGTTTTTGTATTTCAAACATAACTCAAAAGGACTCAGTGAGAGAAAGAATCATTCTCTATGTTGCTGGGCATGCTTCATTTAGGTAGACACCAGGTTATAGTCCACTGTGTGAACTTCCAGCAGGAGTCTTCCCCTTTAAATATATATTCAGCCATTATTTCGTGCAGGTTTGGCAGGGTCTAAGCTGAATCAAATGCCTTCCTGCGCTCAGCCCTTGTTTCATTCCCCCGTCATCCAGCTAATGAATCTCGCTTCCTGTGGACAGTCTGGTCAATATGAGGCTGGACAGCTTTGATTTGTATGTCCTGCCCCTCTGTCTTATTGGACTACTGGTCAATAGGCCTGTCTTCCCATTACCCCAGCGATTAATGTGGCGCACTGCCAAACGCTGCACTGGAGTGAATCATGGGTAAGCTCTCAGCGGTTTCTGCCGCTAACAAGGATGCATGCCGTGGAATTATATTGAAACTTATCTTTACTTCAGTTTTAATGCAAGCAGCAGTCTTCTTTTTAATGTGAGCAAGCCACTGGCACACTGAATTGTCTTTTTGGTGCAAGCCCAAGTTAACTCACATTTTTCAATTCATAAGACTAATAATTAAAGGAATAGTTCAAAATTTTAGGAAATACACAGTGTTCTTTTGGAGAGAGTTAGATGATACCACTTTCATGTCTGTTGAATATGAAGCTACAGCCAACCATTGACCACCACTGCTTAAACTCACTAATTAACATCTTAAAGTGTCGTTATTGTGCTGGACTATTTTGTGACTGGGAGCAATGACTGGGAGTGTTAATGTCGCTGTGAGGTTGCCAGGCAACCACTGCAGAGTTTCCAGTTTATTTTATCTATATAGGCCTAGCACTTTAAAAAGAAAACAGATTTTGCACCAAAGTGCTTTACAAAGGCAGGTATATGTATGCCCATACATGCATAAGGACGTTTATGTACATAGCAGAGACTCAAGATCGTCACTGCATCTAGCCAAGTAATAGTCCTGTATATATAGCAACCCACCCATAAAACTCTAATGTGTCATTTTTATACTACAGATTGGTGTGGATTTAAAAAAAAAAAAAATTTAGTTAAATTTATTCTTAGCTTTGGAGGTGCTAGTAGGCAGATGTATCACATTTGTACAGGATTAGGCTAGCTCTTTGTGCTAAACTAAGCTAAGCTCACTGCAGCCTCATATTTACTGTACAAATATGACAGTGGTAGTGATAGTGGAGGTCTTCTTTAATGCTCTTTAAATAACTGTTTTCCCCACAGGTTTAAGCTGTGTGGCTATAAAAAGCCTGATCGTCTTTGTATCCAGTCTGTGTCCTTCACAGGAAACGTGCAGGAACCTACGACAGGATCCTTTTTGTGGATTTCAGCTCCGCCTTTAACACCATCGTCCCGCTTGTGCTGCAGGACAGGCTCTCCCAGCTGCATGCGACTGACTGCTCCTGCAGGTGAATCACCGATTTCCTGTCTGACAGGAAGCTGCATGTGAAGCTGGGGAACATGTCTCAGATTCCCAGATCATCGGCACTGGTTCCCCTCAAAGCTGCATCTTTTCCCCTCTGCTCTTCTCCATGTATACAAACAGCTGCACCTGTAGTCATGAGTCAGTCAAATTCCTGAAGTTTGGAGATGACACCATCCTCACTGGGCTCATCTCAGTCCGCCTACAGGTGGGAGATTAACCACCTGGTGTCCTGGTGCGGGCAAAACAACTTGAAGCTCGACGCTCCAAAGACAGTAGATACGGTTGTGAATTTAAGAAGGAACACTGCCCCACCCACCCCTATCATCCTGTGTGACTCCACTTCTGCAACACCATCACTGAGTCCATCCTCACCTCCTCCATCACCACTTTGGTATGCTGCTGCCACTGTCAAGGACAATTGCAGACTGCAGAATATTATTTGCTCAGCTGAGAGGGCGATTGGCTGCAACCTGACGTCCCTCTCGAACCTGCACACCTCCAGGACACTGAGGCAAGCATGAAAGATCATGGCCAGTACCTCCCACCCTGTACACACATTTTTCAGACACTCCCCTCAAGCAAGAGACTGAGGTCTGTCTTTACTAAAACCGCACATCTGACTACAGCTGGCCTCATCAACAAGATTCTATCTCAGATTATTTTCTATTCTCAGATTCAATCCCACTCATAGACCATACACATCATATTAATGTGAAATCTATGCTCTTATTCATCCCATCTAACAGTTCGATACATTGACGCAATTCATTCACATGTACTGTTTATACAACCTTCGCAGTCAGTCAATATCTTTACATTATATTTTCATAAAAACTCTATAGCTCTTGTCACATAGTAGATCATTTTTACTAATTCTTTATTGTAAAATGTTGATTGCATATTTACATCATGTCTTTTGTATTAGTTGTATTTTTTCACTTTGTATAGAATTGTTTTTCTCTTACCTTCCATTTTTTGATTGTTATGCACCTACACAATCACAAATTCCTAGTATGTAAAAAAAAAAAAAAAGAAGCAATAAACCTGATTTGGATTCACTATACAAACATTTTCATGTTTGAGGCTGCATGGTCTTCTTTAAGTTTGTATACAATATGTGTGACTTCACCCCAGCCCCCGCTCAATTTTTAACAGCTGGTCGAAGTTGATAGTGGATAATATGCACTCTCCGTTGGTTTGAAAAGTTTTGCGGCAGGGAAAATAACTCTTTTTCTGGCATATTCTGTCATGAGTGGGAGTGAGTGTGCCAATGTACAGCGGCAAAGTGGCCAAATCCAAACTTTCACTGGGATTTCAGTGACAGGCAGTGATTTAGAAACACTGGAAAACTAATTAGGATGCTTAGGGCTGGGAAACAGAGAACGTTCCTCTCCGTCACACAAGATCACTGGTTTTGATATCATATATGACATTTCCTTACTTTAAAGTAGTATGATATTTGCAGTCATAACATACTATTATAAAAGACAAAGAAATGAAATGAAATGTAAATTTGTACCAATTACAAAAAAATGCTTCACTTTGAAAAAGCAAGCAATTTTCTAAACAATCACACAGTAAGTGATACTGAGATAGTGTCACGCCCACTTGTCCAGATTTCATCAGCAAATTGTTGATACTGGAGCTTCCAGCGGAACAACGAGGGACTTATTCAGATTTTGTTTGCCTGGAGGTTGTGGATCAGTGGCATCAATCACATCTTGGGGCCTTTTTTCTGGCAGAGACGCGGCTTCCTCCTCGGACTGGCAGCGGCAATCTCTCCCTCTTATGTGAAGCCGTGCCAGCGATCTCTCCGGAGGTTGTGTTCCTTCAATCCATCATGGCGTGACCTAACATGACACCTTTTCATTAGTGCAAAGTGCTCCAGAGAAGAAGCAGTATTGCCCAATATAAGCAGGCATGGCTAACATAATTGTATTTATCAGCTAGGAATGGTAACGATACGTGAATGTGTTTAGTGCTTGTAAGTTTATTAAGCTTTTGGGGAACAAGAAGAGCGTTATGCTATGTTATGAGCTCAGACATGTTCATCCATTCAGTGAATATTAAGACTTTGCATTTTTATACTCTCTTGCCTTATTTTTTGCAGACAGCTGACTAAATTCCCTTTTTAAAAGAGCTTTGATGGCGTAATTCATTAAAATTAACAGTTATATTTCAAGAAAAGATGTCTTCTGGACTCAGCCCTAATGGAAGTTGGAAAAAGAAACTGCACAGCACAGCGTGATTAAATATATATATCCTCCTTCCTGCTAAAAAGCCTTCATTTTAGAACATATGAATGAATATATTTCATTATATCTTAATGAAACAGCCTCATCTCTTTTAATTACATAAGGAAACTGCACAAATTTTTATACTCTGGAAGCCAAGACTGTGTCAAAACTTGTGCAGCACTGAAAGTCATGTTTGACCTAAAAGTTATTAATATTGCCTCCATAACAAAGTCATTCTCCATGACTGATTTATGTAATTCCCCTTACTGTCATTTACATTATCAGGGGAAGTGCTAAATCGATCGTCCGCTTCTCTGGCCTCAATTGATATTTGCGCCTTTTAAATTCTGGTGAAGACTGACCCACAAATGCAGCCTTTGCACTTTCTGTGCCTCATTCGTTTTATCCTGCTAGACACACAACTCTAATCCTATCAGAGGGAAAGGAATATTCCAGAAGGGGCATTAGAGGGGGCTTATGATGCGAGAGACTAAGCATTAGTATTCATGGAATTTCTTGGGATTGACTCTTTTAGTTTTAGGGAAATTATCTTGGGAAACTCTGATGGAGCTCACATAAACACTGAACTATGAACTACCACAAAGAGTAAGGCTGAGTGTTGGAGATGAAGCCAAACTGCAGACCTAGAGGGTGATGAAATTTGAGCGTATCTAAGGAAAGGAAAACAAGCTGTCAGCTGAATTGTTATTTTCCCATATGACCTAAAAGAAATCTGACATTAGTGTCATCAAAACTCCCTGGATGTGAGGTATTGTAACATAAGGTATTGTAATTATGAAAGAGGTAGTCATGTAACTTTCTAATACATTAATATATTTGATGAAAATTCAGTCTAAAAATGCAAGGTCTGTCAAAACATTTTCAGCTATGCCTCAAACCAGCAAAGATGTATCAAACTGGATGAGTTTTGGTTCCATCATGACTAATGCTTTAATATCCATAGAATTGCTGAGAGTGTTGCATTCATATGACATTCAAGTAGTTAGGGACCAGATTTGATGGCCCTCATCCAGATTTTTGATTTGATTATGCTTAGGAAATTAGTCTATATTTTGGAATTTCTTGTAATAATTAGAGGAAAACCTGAGTCATCTGAATGCTGATAGATTACACAAGGACTCCTAAATGTCACATGGAAATGATCAAATTCACTGCTGTGCCTAGTAAATCAATGTACTAAGAAGGCAGAAGTTAGACGAGTTTTGCTGGCACAGTTTGAAATGTCAAAAAAGTAAATTATTTATTCATGTTCTAATTACCTGGTCGGTTGACAGCATTTCACACATGAAGTGAGATAGTAGTGCTCTGCCATCTGTGGTATAGCTCAAAAAAGGTTTTGCCGCCCTAATGATTTTTTATTAGTTTATTAGTTTTATTGCTATTAACAGAATACAAATACCAATCAAATTCTGATAATTTTGCAATGAAACCTGGTAAGATATGAGTTGACTTTTTGACATGATGTTAATCATGCATATTACTGCATATTTTTCAATAGCCTTTAATATGAGAAGTGAAGGCTAAGCCAGCTATCCTGTATTTCTAATTCAAGAGGGCAGGATCAGATTGAGAAATGTAACTTCTGAGAACTGCTATTCTGTGAGCTGAGAGGGTGAATCAGGATGACACATATATACATATACATATTAACTGCAATACAAGGTCAAGGACAAAAATCCAGTTATGATGCATGATGAGGTACCATTCTCTGCATAGATTCCAGTGAAAATTTAGGCGCAATCACATTTACCAAGATTACAATTTTTTTTTAAAATTGATTTAAATTCCCCCACAGAGATCAGCTCTGACAATTTCAGGTCCTTCTGTGCATTATTCCAGGAAGAAGGGGCAACGTATTTAAAAGCTTTTTTGCCTAATGTTCTAACTCATGGGACCAACATCTGTAGGATATCGTGCAGGCCGTGTTGCTGTGTTTTAAACCGCACAGAACACACAACATAATGATAATTCTGGAGCTAAAATATAAAGATTGTCTCAGAATGAGACAAAATCACGTATAGTAATGGACTTCCTCCTTCAGACAGTAATAATAGGCTTAAAAAATGCTGTGGCATCGCCCTGTTTTATTGTGCAATATCTATCGAAAAGGCCATCGGAACACTAAAATCAATAGACGTGATTGTCTGGAGACTGTAAATATCCAATCCTCTGAAATCGTGCCTCTAGTTATATTTGCACACAATTGATAATTGAATTGGTCAAATAATGGCACTATAGCTCTTGTACTGACTAAGAGGAAAGCAGATCCTTTGGGGAACATGAAATTCTTCAGTAAATGTCACGTCCTTCCCTCATTTTGCTTTTGAGATATGAACATGTAGAATTTTCCGCCTGGTGATAAATGAAAGGTAAAGGACCTGCCACAATCAAAATGGTTCAGGGGAGGCTGAGCTGAATAGAAGTGAGAAAATATTACATTAGTGATTACATCAATTATCAAAAGGAGATCATGTAGAATTGCCTAAATGTGTGTGATCTGGTTAAAGAGATAGTGCAGAGATACAGTAATTTGGAGGAATTTTACTGTTTTTCTCCCTTTTCCAGAGTCGGAAACAAATAAATGCCTTAGGATCTTATTATGTTGCAGAATATTAAAATGTATTTGATGTATCTGGTATGGTCTTAACTACGTTAGCTGTCTTGGCTTAATTTTTGAGTGTCTATGGGATCAAATAACAATCATGATCCCATAGGCATCCACAAATTGAGCGAAACTCAGCGAAAGAGAGAAATGTCATCTTTTCATCTTAAAAAACAAGAACATTTAATATTAGTTTTACAAAATAGTAATCCCATAAGGCTACTGAGAAACATCCCTCCAATGACAAAACGTCCATATAACATTATCTGCGATAGATTGTACAAACCATCACCATTTAAGGCCTCTTTGAGCACAGCTTTGAAACAAATGCACAGGCATGAATGTGTAGGTGAAGGTCTGGACAGTTTGTCTGACATTATCATTAACTGTGATGGACAGTGACATTGAAGTAAACATCACTCACTCTCTGTTCATGTGCTTTATGCCTCATTAACAGGAAAAGCCATATAACCTATTTAGCAATATTACTGCATGAATCAAAGGGTAATCTATGAGAAATGACTTTCAGACCGATTTGCCTGTTTGTATTGTACTGTATGTATTAACATAATTCTACAGCTATTCTGTACAGCATGCTAACCTGCTCACAATGACAATGCTAACATGAAGCAGGTAATGTTTAACTTGTTCACCAAGTTGTTAAGCATATGAGTATGTTAATATTTCCTAATTACCAATAAACACAAAGTGCAGCTGAGGCTGATGGGATGCTCTTTAGTTTTGCGGGTATTTAATCATAAACTAAAGTACTGAATAAAGTCAATGTTCACCTTAAAATAGTGCCAGATTTATTATCTGGCCAGTGGATCACCAAAATTATTATAATTTATCCTGAGAGGGAAATAAAATTGTGCGCTAAATTTCATGGCGATCCATCCAATAGATACTCAAACATATCTAAATCACAAATGTGAACCTCATGGTGGTGAAAGAAGAAACATATTGGTGCTGTGGGTATCGGTAACAGATGTCATGGCCACCCATTAAAATGATATTTCACTAAAAGCCAACCGACTATCTTTGTTATCCTATGGCTAGAATCTACCACGTGAAAGAGCACCCCTTCGACTGCTTTAAGTGGATGCGACATTTTAATAATGTGATTAACACACATCATGTATGCACTAGTATTGATTTAATTTTGAGTCTGATTAGTTGCACAGCTATTTCCAACACATCCTGATAATTAAATGACCACATAGGTCAGTTGCACCTGCACTCCAGAGCGATCCATAGGAGCGTTTTTTCAATTTCAACAACTGGTGGAAACCGTCTCAGCAGGGTCAACTGCCATCAGAATCTAATGAGCCAATGGAATCATTTGGATAATCAGCTGCTCAGGTTGTTTATTTGTTTATTCAGGTCCACATTAGCCACTGTATAGTAACAGCGGCTACTCTTCCTTTGGTCTCTATAAGCATTTTAACAATATTTCGTTCTCTACACATTGAGGGATGATAATGTGCACTCAGGATAACACTGAGGCATATTTAAAGTCAATGAGATAGATCAAAGAGCTTATTTAGATAGATTTTTTGCCATTGTTATTAGAGAGACAAAAAATGAGCTGTGGATTCTCAAATAGCAGGTGAACTAAATTTGAATTTATTTGTATGACAAAATAATCTTTCAAAAACATACTTTCTTCCCACAAAAAAATTATCAATTTAAGTGGCTGTTGACTTTCTTTCCCATGAAAATATTTGTCACATTTGTTCAGCAATGTGCGTCATGCTGATACCGTAGAATATTAAATAAATGTGTGAGCGTATGAAACAGAGCATTTGTTTGGTTGGTAAAAGTCAAAAACCTGACCAAAAGCTGTCATTTATTTGAATAGCAGCTTCCATGTGTGTCATTGACCGGATACTCATAAAACATATTCCCACAACGGTAAATAGAAACAAAAACATCACCATGAGTGTACTAAAAGAGATTACCATCCAACTCCAGGCTGTTCACTATCTCATCATTCTAATTAAAGTATGAGTGGTGTTGCTAGGATACTGTGATGATTTGTTGCCAGGGGACCATCCAGCAACACTTGTGAGTGTCAAGTCGTCCTGGGTCATTGTTTGTTTTAATCCCTGCACTGACAATACTTGCTGATTAACAGAGTATATATTTTTTTATTTATCAGAGTGAATTCTGAGTCAGAGATCTATCTAAAATCAGTCTTAAAACATACTGTGCTTTCCCTCCAGAGATGCAATAGCCAACTAAAGCCTCTCTCTCTCATATAGAATCAATACATACCAAAATGAATCCACATTACAGGGGCAGAAGTGTGTATAACAATAAAAAAGGAGCAGGCGGTGCAGCAGATGGGATTGTTTCATACACTGCTGATTCACCGTAATGGGAATAGGGACCATCCATAGCTTACAGTCTGATATATGCTTCTCACAACTCAAACCGACAGGACAGGTAAGGACTACAAGTGAACAATATTCTGAAAATAAAGCAAAATCCTCATAACCATCTCGCATTGTTAGCACGTTCCCCAGATTTCGCAACCAAAGCCTTTGTTTATTATTGTATTTCATGGCTGAACGCATTTACAACAGGACTAATCTGCAATTCTTTGGTGCATAAAAGGATGGGAGGATTTTTCCAACTGCTTTTATGAAACAAAAACAGTCATAAGGTGTAAACACAGCACGTGTTGTAAACACAAGGAAAGTAAGTGAGGTAAAGTAAAAGGTTGGAAAGCTGAAGACATGTTTGTCAGGAGAGTATGTGCCTGAGATGATGTCCCCCCTCTAATCATGAAACTGTCAGGGATGATTTAAAGTGCAGGCAGACGAAAGGGTCTGCTGCTCTTACGTCTCTGACTGTACGGTTTATCACCACTGCTAAGGTAAAATGTATTAAAAAGTGTCGCTTCACTATGTGATGTTGAGTGCAGAAAATATGTTTTGGTGAAATGTGACATTCCTGCTGCATATGAGTTGACTCATATATATTCTGAACACAGGTGGTATGTACAAGATTTTGAGTGAAAGAATAACAAATCAATATAAATGTGTTTTAGTTTGTATTCCTTTAAAATACAATGAATCATCACCTGTTCGTACCTCCTCTGAAACATGTTGTGAGTCTGACATGTCTGATTTAAAAGGCCAACCGCTTTATTATTTAACAAATTATAATCTCCGTCAGTGGTCATGCTAGTATTTTATTGTATGGGAAAATGAAAACACTAAGATTAAAAGAACAAAGCAAAGTTTTCCCTTTTACCAGCACAACCAAAAAACAAAACAGTCCTGATGCCAAAGTGTGATGTTAGTCCTCTGATTAAGTCAACTCTCTCCATGACCGTCCACATCCAACGTTTATCTGACATGACGTAAGTGTCAACCTTCAGCTGCTCGCTGTGTTAATGAGTGACTTTGTCAGTCATTTTGGCAGCCGCTACTGCTGATTTACGTCTCTCTATACAGAACAGTTTGCACCTGCTGACAAAATCAAGCTGCACACATCAGTTCAATGTCAACTACCACTTTTGTGACTCTAAAATTTAATGATGATCCTAATTGCAGGTGATGATGATAATTGATCTGATGCTGACACGTCATCAGCTTTGATTCATTGCACTCTAAGTGGTACCATAATGAAATTATTGTTGTGCTGCAGAGAATTCTAATGTATTATTAATTAAAATTCAGGAGATGACAAAACTAGTGTAATTCAATGTTTGTATAATTTGTGCTTAGAGGATAATAGTTCACACATTTACAACCTCACATCAATTTACAGACATGCTACTATGCTAACAGTTGCTAATTAGCACTGAACACAAAGTGCAGCGGAAGCTGATAGGAATGTCATTAGTTTTGCAGGCTGTCCTTCATAAACCAAAGCATTGAACAAATTAAAACTTTGACCTGATGATGGCGCTAGATGAAAAGTCAGAGGATGACCGAATTTATTACAATTCATCCTGAAGGGGTCAATGTGTGTACAAATGTTCACTGAAATCCATCCAATATTTGTCGATCAGATGCTGTTCATATGGTGGCACTAGACGGAAAGTCGAGGGATCGCCAAAGTCAATAGGATTAATCCTCTGGGGATCATGAATATTTGTACAAAATGTCATATCAATCCTTCCAACAGTTATTCAGTCTGGACCAAAGTAGTGGACTGACTGAAAAAGTAGTGATACATTTAGTAGTTGCAGAAGTTATAACCCTAAATCCAGGCCAGCCTGTATCTGTATTATCCTCAGTGTCTGCAGGCAGTAGCATCCATGAATTCAATTTCTTTAGACCAAATGAATGCTGGGCAAATATTTGCCTCCAGTAAGAAATATGAGATTAATCTCTGAAACAACAGATTACTCATTCACAGTAATAATATTGACAAAGGTCTGAAAATAACTAATTTCGACACAGACAAAATGAGTCAATGATGCAAATGAAGGCAGCGTTGTTGTGAATGTCACTCCACTGACCGAGCCAATTAGGCCAGTGATGCAATATATCATGTCTCTCAGTCTGCTGTCTACCAGGCTAGACATGACTTGACACTTTTTATTGCACATTTGATATTACAAAGAGGGTCGAGCACAAAAGAGGGAACACTACGAGGACAGGGTGGGTACAATGAGAACGGAAATGTGAGAATACCATGTGGGAGATGGACCTTGCAATCTAGGCAAATTATGAGGCGAATCAGTAATTTGACCAAGGGGTCTGTTTTGATTAAAGAGGCTTATTGCTGCTATCTGCAATCTGCAGCTTTAATCATACTCACAACTTGTAGCAGCCACAAATATCTTTTGATATTCTTTGGTGTGGAAACATATTTATTCATTATCAGGCTCAGCTGTTTAGAAGTAGGTTTTTAACTCCATCATCATTTTCAATTTGTTGTTTCCTGTGTGTAGTGACCAGCTTCAACAAGTTACTATACACAGCGTAAAATTGAAAACAATAACAATAATATAGGAAAATAATCTGATTTCACAGGGACTACATGGACCCGTTGATGCCTTGCTTTATGGTTCCAGTTTATAATACAGGTGTGTTTTCAGTCTGCTCAAAACAGTCCCTGAATCTCACACATCCCTCAAAGAGCCACAAGTTCATCCACTAATTACTACAGATGCATGATGCGGTTTCCATTTTTCTGGTGAGGTCACGACCTCTCAGCCTTCTCCGAGGGGTAACGAAGATGGGAAGGAATGGGAAAGATGGATGATCTGTCAAGGCTGAGGATGTGATTAGTGTGAGTGTGCAACACGAGGGAAGGAACAGCAAGAAGACCTTCAGACCTCACCCTGAACCCAGCTGTCCATCACACTTCCAAAACCATGGAAACACTTGAGTGAGGGGTCGCTGGGTGGCTCAGGCTCCCTGTCACACTCTACGCTTCTTGCACATGAATGATATACAAAGTCTAATCCATGAAGCTTGAATTTCATCCTTAGCTTCCATTTTATTTACCGGTTTTGGACATTGAAGCTTCGCAAGCATATGGTAGGAGTGCACCAAGTGAGAGCTCTACATTTGTACGATGCTGAGAGCTGCTGACTTCTGATGAATGAGCTTTGTTCTCTGTTCTGCTTGAACATAGTGTTACTTATCTTTGCTCTAACAGTATGCAGTGGAGACAAGGATTTACAGAGATAAAAGTATGGCCTTGTGTTTCCCTTTGCAACCTTGCATTTTCTGATTTTGTTTATATCAAAAGCCCTGACACATTTTTGTCTGTATGTTCTTGAAAAAGGCACATAAAACAGCCTACATGAGAGATTTTGGCTTGCCGGGTACTCTATCTCCTCTTTATTTTTGCAGTAACAGCTTTCACAAATCTTGGGCACTATTTTCCCACACCACTTGGTGGCAACAGTGTCTCACCTTGTTAAATGATTACTTTAATACAAGTAGAAATAAATAGAAGTAACCCAATGATACAAGATACGTCAGCTGTACCTCCTGTCAAAAAGCATTACTGCTGAAGTTGCTACTGAGGTTGGATGACATTTTAGAGCCACAGCACCAGACATGTTTTCATATCAACATTTCCGTTTAAAGATTACTACATGCATGCATGATTCACCCTATGAGCAGGGATTAGGGCCATTGTAAGAGAATAGTGCCATAAAAACACAGGAGATCATGAAGGGAGTTTTATGTTTTCCACTACTGAGAAATAAGTTGTGCAGTTGGGCCAGAAATGACCCTTTTCCTCACTTTTTACTTCTTCTTGGGTCTGTGTAACTTCTGAAACGGAAATGTACTGCAGATCTGAACTGAAGGAGCACATTTTTTGTGGTGACTGTTCACATTTTGGAACATTTTCCCAGTTCATTTTACTGTGTGGTTTCCTGTGCTGGTTTTCAAAGTGGTTTTGGGACCAGTTAGTCTTCACAGATTCACATTCACATTCTCTGGTAATTGCACCAATTCTGCATGACTTTGTTTGCTTTGTTGCTTATACTGGAGTGAGGATAATAATGATTTTTGAATGCTTTTGTAAAACTTTAGGATTTAATGGGTTTGGCTTTTATGTTGAATTAACTAATGTCACTCTGTTGTTTAAGATTAAAGACAGTAAATGTGACGTTAGAGTTACAAAGTAAGCACAGATAAGGCTGAACATCAGTCGTCCCTTTAAAAAAACATGATATTAAGCTGCTGGAGCTGATAAAAAAGGAAACAGTCTGACAGGAAGTTTGGGATGTTTGCTTGGGCAAAGAAAAAAAATTCTGATATCATGTGCCAAAAAAGTGGTATGAGCTAATTTTATGATATTTTCTTGAACCTTTTCTGAACCACTGCAATTTACACCGAGAATAACATTGAGCTAATAATAAGAGCAGCAGACTTTCAAGATGTCAATAATTAACAGTGTGTGGATGCAAACAATTATCTTTCACCTCTCTGATCTAGCTTGGAACATCACTGTCATTTCATTCATTTGGCAAACTTAAATGCCAGTTCATGACATTTATTTCCAGTTCATCAATGAAACATGACAACATGATACCTTACATGGTCTGAGTTCAATGTCATAGTCACTAGAGCTCAGCCCTCTTTCATTTTGTTATTTTAAATTCATTAGTCACCTTCATTGTTTTTCACTGTTGATCCTCAGATCCCTTGCCATCTGACATTTGAATTTTCAATTATGCTGCTTTGTCAAAATCCTCAAGAGAAGCTGAAAACACTATTTGGCTTTGTGTTTAAAAAACTGTGGCCTGATGTGTGTCAGATCAGTCTCGTTGCTCTTGTCAGTACACTGGTGACGGACCACCATCACATGCATTCAAACTCTACTTACAAAAGTTTCAACTTGCAGCTAATTAATTGAATACACTATTTACTTTAGATTTAGACTTAGACAAAACGTTATTGATCCCTTTGGGCAGGTTCCCTTAGGGAAATTGTACAGTACAGTTTATGCAAAAAGACCTATCAATCACTCAGATTAAAGGGGACCCTGGTTTATCTTGAACAGGTCCGGGCCTTAAAATCTCAATGTTTTGAAAAATTGGCTAAACTAAAGATTGACGGTGGTCAAAAATGTTGGTTACAGAAATAGTTCAACATTTTGGGAAATACTTTTTTGCATTATTGCAAAGCAATGAGACGATTGATTCCACTTTCATATCAATCTGTTAAATATAAAAGAGACAGTTTACCATTGCATAAAGACCATAGAAATTGGGGGAAACCGCTAATCTGATCATCAAAATGATACTCTCTGGTCAAATCTATGTTGTCTTACTGGAAAGCATTTATTCTGGGCTCAGGAAGCACTGTGTACACTCAATGGAACATACATACTTAGAGTCCACTTTATACACACTTGGAGATGACTGTGGCAACCCAAACCAATACAAGAAGATTCCTCCTTCTTTTGGCTGGGCCCAATGAAATATTTTAGGAAACATATATGAGCATCATGAATGACCCTGACCTAACAGAGACTAAGCTTCTTGCTACACAGTGTCAGCATCTCAGTAAATTTCCATCAGACCTGACTCAGTCCTAAGGTAACAAAATCAGCACCTTTAAAACTCACTACTTAACATGTTATATCTAGTTTATTTAATCTGTACACAAACAAATTTGGACACAGCAAGGCTAGCTATTTCACTCTGTTCTACTCTTTGCTAAACTCTCTCGCTGTTAGCCGTAAAGTCATCCTTAATAGACTCTCAGCAAGAAAGTGAATACATGTATTTTCCAAAATATTTGACTGTTTCCTCCAAGGCACTATGGCAGTAATTTCAGATGGAACAGAGTCATGTTGCAGGAATAACAAATAGGCTACACGTATGATGCTAATCTTAGACAGCAGCATTGGTACTGTAAGCTATTTCTGTCTTCAGCCTACTTTATGATTCTTATTTAGTATTTCTGGCCAACTAGTTTTAACTTCAAATGATTAAGCTTTAAACTTGAAACAATCCAATAATAACTAATGCTTAACAATATCCAATTTTCTATGTAAATGACAATATCAGTGCAGCTAATTTAAGACTATTTTATTATTCACTCCATACACTCCCATGTGGCTTATGGAAAGGAGCTGTTTTTCATTTGTGTTTTAATTTCTGCACAATAGCATATTTGAGTGGGGGCAGGGAGAGGCTGTGATAAAGGAGAGGGTGACATGAGGTAATTCAGGAAACCTTTTAAACACGTGGATCTATTGCAATCAGCAACTGTAGCTTGGCCGAGTCTCAGCAGCCTCATTGAGGATAGTTCCTTGGCATTCACAAAGCAAATTCAGACACTGTGCTTTTTCTAAACTTGTGATAGGGCAGAAAGTCCATTTCTGCAGCAGCTATCTGAACCTTTGTGTGTGCATTTCTTGCTTATCAGTATGGTTTGTGTGAGAGTGAAGCAGAAGAGTGTTGAAAACAAGAGGGACTGATTAAAAAAGAGCTTGCTGCTTGTTAAAGTTCACTCATCTCACAGGAGATTATAACTTTTTAAAAGTTGAGCTTTTGAATCTGAACTTGTGAGTTAAAATGCCTTTTGTTTATTCAGTCCCTGTTCCGGGGGATTCTCTTACTCAGTCAGCGATATTGATCAAAACTTGAATCAGGCAGCATGGATGTCCAGATCACTTTGAATGGGGCAGCAAAGGTGGAGCACAACTCGAGTGAGCATTGTTTTGCAGAGTCACGATACAGCGGCTGGTGGCTCCAAGCTCTCACACACCACATTTAACATTTTTAGTTCATCACTGTCTACAAAAGGGACAACCAGTCAGAACAAATAATGATATTTTCCCTTGCATTTAGGTCATTTTAAGAGGACTGAAAAGGTAAATTATTCAGATAATTCATGAGGCAACATTTTATTCTATCCTGTTAATCTTCTGCTTACACCTCAGATTTTTGAAGTGACCCATGTTGGGGCTGCAGCCAAGCCTTCCCATTCACTTGAATACGAAAGTGTGACCTGTGCTGTACTAGGATTGAACAATTAATGGAAATTTTATTAAAATCACAATATGTCCTATTGCAATTTTCAAACTGCAGGAGGCATAATATTTGTTAAATTAAGTATTGCTGTGCTGCAGAGCTGTCCTATCACATGATTTTCTACAGACTTCAGAAAACATCTTACAGATCCCAACAAAATAGCACCTTAATCTTATTATGTTTTCAGTGAAAATAATGATGTAAATATTATCATTACTTTGTAAATCATATCACAGTTGTAATATCAGTCAAAATAATCTCAATTACAATTTTTCTTCAAAATTGGTTTGCCCTGCACTGTACCTCAAAGTGCAGACAAGGTGGTAAATGGTGGTAAATAAACGTTTATCGCCAGCTGGGTGCCATGTTTGTTCTCAAGACTCACTGTTTGGTCAGATACACTTTGTGACTCTTTCTTTTGCAGAAAAAGCTGCTCCTTCCATCTTTTGCCTGTGTGTGTAATATTAGAGAGTTGATATCTTCTGTATGTTTTCAGCTTCCCAGGGCTTTTGTGATACAATTACATTTAATTGACTTGAATTTTCCATACACGTCCCACATAATTTGCACTGACTCGAGACTGCAATTGACACAAACATAATCTCATCATGCTGGCAAAGAATGATTTATAGCTAATTAAAAAAATTATAGCCCAGTGCATAAATATTGTTAAATGGCAGAACCGGCAGATTTGCGAAATTACGGGAAGAATTTTAAAGCATACATCCTTCTCCAGGGTGTAATAAAGTTTTATTTCTCCTTTAAGATCAGCAGATAGTGTCTGATGTTAGAGATGCCTGTCTCTTATGGCTTAATGAGGCTACTTTAGATGACTGTGAAGATAATTCACTTTTACATCTACTAGTATTGACTATAATGGCGGTGAATTATGTTGTAGACTTGTTGCACTCTTTCTTTGTCACGGATGTCAGCAGAACAAAACATCCCATCCTGCTCATACACACAGAAACAACAAGTGCACACTGGAACAGCAGTGTTTACCTCCTGAATGCCAAAATGACTAAAATCATTCACGTCATATCGACCCCATCTGCCTAAAAATAACTTTATTATTCACTTCAAACACAAATTAAAGGAGAAAATGTCACTTTGAATTGTAGTATTATTTGTGTGCTACAGATTATAATGTTCCTATTTGATTTGTAGAAATGTGTGTGCTACAAATATGACTCATAGTTTTAGACATAGAACAGAGAAAAAATGACAAAGCATTGGTGAATGTTGCGATTGTGGAAGACTTTATCTTAAAATGGCAGCTTGGCAAGCATTACAAATACATCAAACATGGGAAAGATTCAGTTGGAAGGAATACTGTTTTTTTTTGTCCTATTATTTTTAAACAAAAGTCATTTTTAAACTGCAGGAACACTGGGAAGTATATATCCTGAATAGTATAGCACCTGAAACATATTAGAGCTCAAATTCAAACACAGACAGCCAAGACTGTCTGTCCATCCTGAGGACAGAGATTGTTTTAAATGTAACAAAGTAAAATAATTTAGGGGGAGATAATTACACATCCAGTCCATCAATAGCACTGCCAAGTACTTTCAGAAAGAGGTGAATGAAAGCATAGAAATACCTCAATTGGGCTCCACTCTGCCACATTTCTTTTTTCTCAGCCCTTTTTCAAACTGCCAATGCACCGCTCGCACTGCAGGATGTATTATCTTTGAATAGCCATGAAAAAACAAATTAGTCATACAGCAGACAGAGGATGTTCACCCTAATCGCATTGTAGATTTCATAGTCCAAATGGCTCTGCTTTGACTTTAAAGCAGGTTAGTGCAATGGATTTAGGACAAAAGCAAAGAGCAAAACAAACTGAAGAGAGACACTCTCCTTAATGAACTTCTGAACTTTGACAAAAGAAATAAAATAGATGAAAGTTATGGATTGTACCTGTGCTTGGTTATTCTATTCCTTTGCAGGAGTAAGTATTACATTTCCACTACTACTGCCTCAAAAGAAACTTAAAAATGTACTGAATATAGTATGATTAAAATATTCTCTCTCTTTTGTTCTCTCAAAGACGTATGCCTCAGTAGTTCAACATTTTGTCAACCATTATATTACAAATTGACTTCATGGAAAAGATTATGGACATTGGAAACATGAACAGTGTGTTGATACTGATACAGCAGTTAGTCTTATCAAGTTAGGAGGTGAGGGGGAGTACAGGGACACTGTTGGAAACTTTGTGGACTAGTGCAACCGCAACCATCTACAGCTCAACATCTCAAAGACAAAGGAGATGGTTGTGGACTTTGGGAGGAAAAGGCCCAAACCAGTTCCAGTTGCCATTCGGAGTACTAAGGTGGAAATAGTCCAACTACAGATACGTTGGAGTGCAGCTCGACAGCAAGCTGGACTGGAAGAGCCACATGGAGGCACTGTACAAAAAGGGTCAAAGCTGACTGTATCTTTTAGGAAGGCTTAATATCTGCAGGCCCATACTGTGCTCTGTTCTTTGGTGCGATGTGCTGGGGCGAAGGTGCTCGCACAGCAGACAGGAACATGATCTACAAACTGATAAAAAAAAGACAAGCTCAATCATTATGACTGAACTGGACATGATTCAGCAGGTAGCAGAGATGAGAGCGCTCTCAAAGCTGACCTCTATCACTACTTCCATGCCTAGGAGGGGGCTCGGCAGAGCATTTTCAGTCACAGGCTGATCACACCAAGGTGAAGGACTAAACGCTGCAGAAAGTCCTTCCTGCCAACAGACTGTTG
This sequence comes from Scomber scombrus, assembly GCF_963691925.1. Lineage (NCBI taxonomy): Eukaryota > Metazoa > Chordata > Actinopteri > Scombriformes > Scombridae > Scomber > Scomber scombrus. The sequence continues at coordinate 14,341,608 of NC_084986.1, forward strand.
TGCTTAAGAAATGACTGCTGTGTATGTTAGATTGTGTGCTGTGTACACAGGTTTTTAGGTATGCATGTGTATAGGTGATTTTATATCTTTTAGAAATTTTAGATAATGCAGGGCACTTTTTTAGATTTGCACACTGAATATATAACAACATTTTTTTTTATTGTTAATTTATTTGTGTTTTCCTGTGGATAGTTACAGACATGTTTTATATTATGTGTTGTTATCTTGACTGTGGATGTGGAAGAGATCAATAAAGCGTCTGTCTGTATGCTCATGTTGTTATTTCCCACCCATTAATTGCATGGAAGATGGTTAGATGTAAGTCAGAAAGAAGATATATAAGAAGATTAAAAAAAAAGAAAAAAAAAGCAAGCTGAAAAGATCAAATGGGTAAACTTTCTAAAGTTGGATGTGTAAATGAATATTGATTAAATTGTCATTGGCTAACTGCTGAGGATATAATGCATCTCAGTGGACTGGAACTCTGACCCCCCCCCCCCTGAAAAAGATAACGAATCAATGGATTTACCTCCCGCCGTGTTCCAGAAAGGATTCTTCATTGTGAGAAAATACCTGCTGCTTTCAGGAAGATCTGTGGAGCTTTTATTTATGCCTTGCATCTAAATGTGATGCCTGACATTTGACAACAGTGTATTTATTTGGATCTACTTAGTTTTATTGACATTGATATAAGAGTTTCTTTTTGTTGTGATTGTAAAGTATTGCTTTTTCACTTCAGTGTTTTAATTTGAAAAAGTTTTAGCTTCTTTTTTTATTTTTTTTATTCTGTCTTCAAATAGTGAGAATTAAATGTCTTAAAAAGACATTTTTATTTATAATTATTTATTTATTTATTATATCTTTATTATCTTAACTTTACTATATCTATATCTTATCATTTTTGATTTGTTTCTTATATCAGTTGCATTGTTATTAGTGCTGCTTTTGTTTTCATAGTTTTTCTTTTTCTTGTTGTTAAGTGTGTGATAATGAACTTTAATATAACACTTAACTTGACTTAATTTGACTTGTTGGGTAATTTCTCATCCAATGAATAGATCTTTACAAAAACAAACCAAAAACCACCAGTGGCTATATGAATTTAAAGTAAAGAGTGGTATTTTCCGTTCTGTATGAGGGAATACACAGATGTAGGTGCCATGGATGTGTAATACGGATTTATGTACTTTATCCAGCTGTATGTGGTCATAAATTATGGCCCCACCTTATGTCATGGCACATTTTTCTGTGTCAGTGTTGTAATATATAATCTATATATCTATGAGCAAGCTCCTGCCTGCCTTCTTGATTTGAAAATCAACATCAATATTTTATCTTAGAAGTGTGTTTACACAAAGAGGAAACCCACAGAATCAAATCCCACTATCCTATCTACACATCACAGTGACACAGACAGGAAAATGGGATTAAACTACAAGATCTGATATAACAAAAAAAATATCAAACCAGCAGTTATCGGCCGCTGGTGTCGTTTTTGTAGATTTGAAGTCACTAAAGCTGTAATCATCATGTTTGTCATTTTCTCTAGTCTGCCAAAGAGTGTAAAAAGGTGCAGATACTCCTTCCTCTTTGACAGACTAATAAATGACTTCTAATAAAGCGGAAAGGAAAAACGATCCCAGTTGTGATAATAACAGTGTGTAGTGCTCTTGGCTGTCATGTTTGTCATGATCGACTTGTAACCATGACACTGTGTAAGGTTGTGCTGATGGCTGAAACCAGTGAGTTAGGTATTTCCATGCCACAGACACCTGCACACAGTTCTCTTGGGATTCAATCATCTTGAAAATTGAAATTCTGTGCATTACATCATCTTGGAATATATAATTAGGATTTAAAAGATATTCTGTTTCCTTCATGCAAGCAAATGGCTATGTAACACGAGTTGCTACATAACAGCAAAACACAAAAAAACATTAGACTGACACAAAACAGATTAATGTCAGAAAAAGAAGAATAAATGAAGCTTAGTTATCAAACAGATCATATATTTCAAGCGTGTCCCTCAAATTCTGACTCCTCATTGCTCTGGAATAACTGTGGCACCACTGGATCAATACAAAAATGATCCCTTCATAATCTCTCTTATTCAGACTGATCTCGGTATGACAATTTAAAAAGCTATTTAATAATGCTGCCATCTGTGGGTCAGTGCTATATGGGATTGAGAGACGTCTGTAGCCAGTTAGCCATCAAATGGTACGAGTTAAACCCTCTCACTGAAACCACAGAATCTATTGAAGCGGTACAATCTTCACCTTATCTCCCCTCCTCTGTATTCCAGTAACCGTCAGATGAAAGGAGGCACCCACTTCTCAATCTCCCTCAGAAAGATAAAGCAAATGTTGAGGAATGTATACACTATTCCTCTCATAAAAATGTCATTGACCTTTTCTAAGGATAACAGACTTTACTGCAGTCCAATTTTACTTTGGTGAAATATCTAGATTGTAGAAAGGTCACTGGGGTATTTAACTTTAGGACAGACCGCTTCAAACATTAAAGAGAAAAGTCTTTTTGATCATCATTCAGTATGAATTATTAAATAAAAACTTTTTCCTTTGTATTCCTTCAATATAGTTCCTTCTGTTACTTTCATGAAAAAAAAGAAAAAACCCACTGGCGGATTTTTTACAGCAACACTGAAAACTTCATTGTGGAAGCAGAAACATTTGTCTTCTGTTCCCATGCCCATTTTGTGGTTATCATTTCCAAAACACAACAGGCCAGAGGACATACTGTGTTCGTGCTACAGCGGTTCTCATGAGGAGTGTATAGACTTTGTATGTTTGCTTGGCTGAACGCAAAACTCCTCAGAGAAGAGCAGCTTTCAGACTAGAAGATATTTGTTTCAGTCACCCTGTGTGCTGTAGAAATGAACTCAACTGAACCTCAGAGAAGTGAAATTTGAAAAATGAAACTTAACATAATACACTGAATGTTACTGCTTGAATAGGTCTTAATTCTCTCCCAATAATGCTAATTCTTTAGAAAACAATTCCTTTAAATGATTAAAACACATTAGTTACATACCAGTCACTTGCATTAGTAATATATGTTTAATAAACACTACATATGTCCTAATATGAAAAACTACAAGTACAAGTTCATGTTTGAGTAGAGGAAAAAGAGGTTGGAGAGCAGGTGAAGAGCTCCCTGAAGAGAAACGTTTTCATGCTACAACAAGGGGATTTTAAGTCACTGCAGCTGGGAGGTCACTCCATCACCAGTGAGCCAGGAGGAAGAAAAGTCAAGTCTGACAATAACAGCAGCTATAGTTCACTTGGCCCTTAACAGGACTGTGTAGTGACAGGACACACGCCGTGGTTTAGGGTTCAAATTGGTCATACAGCTGCACAGTAGGTTTTAGTAGCCATGTCTGTCACCAGCAAGACTTACAAATGAATAGGAGCAGCTGCAGGAAGCTTCAGGACAGTTGACAGGAGAGAACTGCACCCCCAAATTCAACAACAAAACAATGAGACAAATGTAGTGGAGCAGAAAGTACAATATTTCCCCCTGAAATGCAGTAGAGTGGAAGTATAAAGTAGCATTAAAAAAAAGTAAATAAATATCCGCAACCTCCACCTTCTCCCTCTGTAAATTTTGTGTCTCTATAACAACATTACACTAATTCCCCCTTTTCCCTTGGCGTACAAAAAGTCATAATTCCTATAGCTGCTGCAGGGCTTTTCTAGGCACATTTTTGGATATTTGCTAAAACAACAGCCGGTAATTTTTCTTGAGAAGACTTGGATACATCTAAATGGTTGCCACTAATTACCCAATTACTAGTGAGGAGCACACAATAATATTTTTGCTAAGATACCTTTCTGAGCTTTACTGCTTTACAACCACAGCCCACAGCGGAGAGAAATTTGTCACTTACTGCATTCATGTCCTCATCATAACACCTGAAAAAAGCTTTTATCCACAAGCTGTTCCCACCATCTTTATGCTGTATACGCATGGATACCTAAAGTACTGGCAAGGAAGAACAGGACACACTTGTTCTTTAAACCTGGAATGAAAGCACTTGAGTGTGCATAAATAAATTCAGCTCGTCTGGCTGGCGGCTTGGTGTGGTACAAAAGCCAAGAGCAGCCGTTTTCAGTAATGAACAAAGGTGCTGCTGAGGCGAGCTCCCTCCTTACTGTGCCAAGATGTGTCGGCACATTTGTTGCCATTCTAATGGCACTACTTAAACTAAATGCACAGTCATTTCAGACAGTTAACTAATAATAGCTCATGAAGGAAACTGAAAGAGAAAATGCTTAACTTTGCTGGTTTTGACAGCAAAGTAATATAATAATGAGAAATTATTCTGAGGACATGACAAAAGAATCAAGAAGCATCTGGCCTTCATTCAATGGTCAGGATTCAATTCAGATACAGACTCAGATAAGAGATAATGTGCCAATATTATTAGTAGACATTCTTATTACTTAAATGCTGTCAAGCCTGCTGTAAAAGACCGAAAAGAAAACGACCCCTAAGTGGCAAAAAAGATGGACAGGTACACATGAAACCCCATACACAGTGAAAATTGTGAAAAATATACTTTTTAAAGGAGACATATCATAGAATTCATCAGGTCTATATTTACATTCTGGGGCTCCACTGGCATATCTTACCATGATTACAGTTCAAAGAAACTCTTTACCTATCTAATACTGCCCCTTTATGCAGCCCCTCAGTTCAGTCTGTGAAGACAAGTGGAAGTGGAAATGAATCGGGTGAACGAACATGTCATGTAACATCAAACAAAGTACAGATTGGATTTTGATGAGTGGACAATAGACACTGATGCAGATCAATTCCTTTATCTATTAGGTACAATATTAGCTAATGTCTTTTCAGCTTTCACGTGTCAAGAGAGCCAGTAGTCAACCTCTAATCATACTAATCATGCCCTCCTGGCCTCTATTAAAATCTTTTCTTAGCTCTTATTTTATCGTTTTTCTTAGATCATTCTTTGTTGTCCAAAGTATCATGACATGAAGGCTTTAGCCCTTTGACTTTGGTCCTAGGGTTAAAGTGGTACATAGGCTTTTTGTAATAACACTCCCTGTAAATACCAGTGTAAACATGTAAATGTTTTCTCCTCTAATGGCGCAGACAGAGGGTGAGATTTCCGCATCTTAAAAATGTATTGCAAGACACACTGTGTGACACTGATCTGATATACTTGGATATGACATAAAGTTTGAAGAATATACAAGAAAATGTCATCACTGTGCATCATCCATCTGCACTGCTATAGTGGTAAACAATGAAGCAAAGCAATGTCCTTCTTGCCGTGGTCATGATAACAGCTGGCACGTTATACAAACAAGGCTTCAGCTGCCACAACAGAGATAGAGTTTCTTCATTGTTGGAATCCTAAACATTTCGTTCATTGGGATTAACGCCAGTATCGCATTGATCAGTGTGTCATTTATATGCTGCATTCCTATTGGTTGGTTAGTAGACATAGGCCGTAGCTGCAGTCATGTTGTGACATGGTTATCTTAAATATCTGAAACTTACAGAAATGTGTCCCAAGCTATCACTGGTGACAAGACTGTGAACAGCCATCATTGAACCTTTCTCACAGTTCGAAACAGGAGCCCCGTTTTGAAGTCATAACCAAAGATATCACTACGTTTTTTCACGTTGGTCATCTTACATCTGGGACAGCCCAAAATCACAGAGTGTATACCTTGCTTAAATTGTTGGCACCATCATGACATTATTACTTTTCCTTAAAATACATGAGTTCCTATACACTATGCTAACCTATCCTGTACCTGCTTGACTCAACAAGTCACCTTCTCATTTACAAGCATTTCCCCACAGACGCACAATCAATATACTACAGGTAATATGCTTCAGTTTAAAATGCCACATCTCAAACAGTCTCAGAAATCCTCACTGCAATCTGAGCACCAGGTGATCATTACATGAGATCTTTCCCTTCCCATCAATGTAATTTGTGGGGTCACACTGATCCTATACATGTATTCATGTATTCTGTAGGCAGACACATGTAAATGGTCCCTTGTGGAATTTAAATGATGCTCTCATCTCGCCCTTGTTTTAGAGAGATAAGTGCTTTGATTGCTTGGAGTGTTTCTACATCAGAGAGTGGCTGGTATAGTTTAAACTTTGAAAATGGTGCTGTGTTATACGAGGCGATACATTTACTATAAAAGTTGAGCTTTATAGTCTTTAGAGAATGTGAGAGATGAGAATAATGTTTGGTTTTTATTAAATTGTTCTGGCTCTGTGTGACCACCTCATTTCCACTGAAGTGTTTTACAGAAAATATGTCTGAGTATTAATTGAAGCTGCTTCTGAAACCCTGTGGGAGTGCTTAATAAATGCAAATGACTGTTGAAAGTGAGAGCCTAGATTGTCACTTCATTGGTTAACTATCCTGCAATTACAAGGCTCTATAAAAGCAGGGTTCATCTACCTGTGACACAAACGCTCTTATAAAGTTGCCATGTGACCGTGAAATACGACCCGTTTACGTGCAGATCTGAGAAGAGCCATCACTCTGTGTGGTTCAATTAACCTACGCAAAGAGGGGAATGGGCCAAGGGAGATGTGCAAAGGGCACAACGTGATGGAGCTCAATTAACCATACGTGTCTGCATGGGAGAAGCGCAGCTGCCTTGATATCCACATAATCCATTATATACATCAACCAGGATCTATTTTTATCTTCAAAAGGATAACTTAACTTATTGTGCAAAAGTGAACTGGATTCACTCCCTGTGTTTAAAATGTAATCTGTCTTTCTAACTACTATTTCAGGTTGAAAAGGCAAGATTTCTAACTTGGGCGCACTAATCAACTTTCACACAAAACCCATTAAATAATGAACACTGTGCACATCACCTATTTATATGCTCTAATGCAGATTACAGTGACAAACAGGGGCCAGTTTGTAATGTGACAGTTTTAATGTGGGGTGGTTTGCATACAACAGAAACTAAAAGCCCTAAAATGATTATTTTCAGTTAACATCTGCTTTAAAGACACTACGCTTTGGAAAGGTTTGTCTTGCATCCATAAATTGCTCAACACGATGGCATCATATGAATAAAACGTCATTTAGAAAGTTTTACTGTGGTTTATTGCTCTCCATATCCTTCAGAGCAGCTGGTGAGATTACAGAAAATACCGGCATGTGACACTCTTATCCCCTTAGTCTCTCTGTCAGAAGTGCTCGTGAACAGCTTCAGGTCCTGCACATCTGACAGTACTGCATAATGTTACCCCTCAGTGTGACCTGGAGCGACAAAATGTAACAGGCACATCCAGATTAAAGTCACTGATAGCAGAATGACACATAACTTGTAGCTTGAAATCACACATCGCTCACAATATTTGTCCTTCTGCCCCATCTGATATTTGCTAAACTTTTATGAGTTACCATCACAGCAATACAAGAAGCAAACCAATATCTGTGATGGTTCTGTCCCAGTCTGGCTCTGTGTCCTCTATCAGTCCACCAGATGCCCTCAGACTTATTTCCTGTTTGTTGAACTGGACTGAGTGGATGGACAGATAAGATATGTTGCTGAAGTACCACTTGAGAGACTGTTGCTCATTGCATTGAACCTTTCTCCAAATGTAGTATTAGTTTGTAATGCATATGTTTGTTTGGAAGAGACGTACAGAACTGAAATGAAAGCTGGATTACTTTTTCCTTCACCTGTCAAAGAAAGCATATGTTTGTTTTATGACCAGGTTGTTTAGAGAATGTGTTTTGGGCTGGTTTCTCTGAGCTGCCAGGTTTCATGCTTTCCATGTTATTTACACTCCAATGGGTGATGTATCACTTTTTGGGTAATGGAAAAAAAAACATGTTTTGGACAAGCTCAAGAAAGCCCCAACTGCCAGCCGGCCAAGTACAAATGCAAAACGCTCTCTGCCACAGAGCCAAGTGGGCTGCAAGACATACATTTGTGTTCAAAATAATAGCAGTGTGTGTAAAAAAGTGAGTAAATCTCAAAATTCTTACAATGGCATTTATTTCAATACACGCAAATGCATTGGGAACACTGCACATTCTATTCCAAATCAAAACATGAACAAAAAAATATCAAATTTTTCATTCCTTTACAGAAAGTGAAGAAATAATATGCTGTTCAAAATAATAGCAGTGTCTGCATTTGTCTTTACAAACTCAAACATTTACTGTACGAACTGAAAAATGTTTGAATATTTAGCTTTCCTGTGAATCACTGAACTAATATTTAGTTGTATAACCACTGGTTTTGAGAACTGCTTCACATCTGTTTGATTTGTAATAGAGATGCAGGGCAGCAATGCAGTGTTCCCGATGCATTTGTGTGTATGTAAATAAATGCTATTATAAGAATTTTGAGCTTTACTCACTTTTTTACACACACTGCTATTATTTTGAACACAACTGTATGTCTTGCAGCCCACTTGGCTCTGTGGCAGAGATATTTGTGTTTGTACTTGGCCTGCTGGCATTTGGGGCTTTCTTGAGGTTTTCTGTGTTTTTTGTTGTCTGTTTGCAGTGTTTCCTTCCTGTGTTTCTGTGCTCCTCCCAAAGGCTGCTTTTCTCTCACACTCTCCCTACACACCTTCTCGGTATCAGTCTCGTTAGCCATGCCCTGCTCCCTGTGTCTTCCCGAGCCAATCAACCCTTGTGTCTTGCCACCAGTTCCTTGCTGTTTTATTCGTTCCGTTTGTATTTAAGTCCCGGTGAGTTTTCAGTCTTTTTCAGTGTTGTTCTGCTTTCTTCTCTATTCTTTCTTTCTTTCTTTCTTCTGCTGTGCTGTGCTGTGCTGTGCTGTGCTGTGCTCAGCATTGCTCAGTTTTGTTTTGTTCGGTTCAGTTTTGCTGTGCCTGCATATCCGGAATAAAGACTTATTCTTCAGCTGTTGCTGCTCCTGTGTCCTGCATTTGAATCCACCTGCTCTGCTCCACATAACAATATCTGGCTGCTTGAAAGTTTAAGTCTCTTTGGTTGGCTACACAATTTGGCCTAACTATAATAATAGCAGAGTGCCAAGTACACCGTTGAGCAATCAGTGTGATGCAATCAGAAGTAAAATCAACGGTATTAAAGCTCATCATGCACAGCCCTAAAACTGAAATTATAGATAGTCTGAGTGTGTGTGAAGATCAAGGTCAGTCCTTTTTCACAATAGCTCATAATAACCCATTTTCGGGGTATATAATGATGAATTTCCATACAGTTGGGATATCTGCACCATGAAAAACTGAGATCAGAAGCTGTCATGCTAGTATATATGATAGGTTTTCCATATGACTGAATGGTTTAATAAAATGTGATGAAATTGGATATTTAAAGTTCACTCAAACTGCATCTTCCTACTGTCTGTTTACCCAGTTCACTTATGGCTGCATCTGCTTTTAACATGGCGTCCTTGAAATATTAAAATTGATCTGTAAGCAAAAAGGAAGAGTTGGCTCTTCTTGTGGTTTCTTCACAACAAAACCTCTCATGATGGAAAGCTTAAGACAGAAAAGTGTTAACACAGCATGGCTGAAGTCACAGGCCACAATATCAGTTTAATTCTTGATGGTGACTCAAATTGCATCTCATCTATCCCCCAGCTATTCTAAAGTGTGCCAATGAAAAGGAATATTATTAAAACATAATCTATTGCATCTTTAGTAGTTAATTACTTATTAATGTGTACACTTTTCTGTTTATTCAAAATAATGCTGTTGCCATAGAGTGTTAATTAATGATACTTTATAGCATTCATATCAAAAGATAATCAAATAACTCATTTTAAGCTGAATTATTCAAAATGGGCCCCCCCAACAGGAGCCCCACCATACCTCAAATTGAGGTACAGTATAGGTAATTATGTGTGGATGACACTCATCACACATTTAACTCATGAAAATGACATGAAAATATGAGCTGGAGTGTTATAAAAATTTACCAATTTTAAGATTTAAAAAAAAAAGAAAGAAGAAAAACACTGGTGGGAAGTGAGGCTGCAACTGAACTTTCAAGTTTTTTTTCCCAAAGCAAGGTTTTCTTTGGTACGGTTTGCTTTTATAAGGAGATGTCTACTACTGCCTTGAGTCCTAAATCTACATGCATGTGCAGGTGGGCTTGGCAGAGGTCAACATTTTAGAAAGTCTCCATACGCCCTGCAGTCTTTTCTTCTATAGCCACGAATTTCCCAGAATGGCTGGATAATTAAATTCAAACATGTGAACTGGCAACTTCATGGTTTGACCATTACACTGAGTGGTGACATCAATCAAATCCATCATGGGTTTTGGTTCTTTACACTGTGTCGAATATAGAGTGCAAAAAAAAAAAGAGCAAAGGATCAACTGATGTAATGGATTTCACATGTGCTCATATCAATCATAATATTTCAAGTTAGTTCCACTTTTGCTTCTGGAAAAAAAACTATTAGCTGCTTTAACCTCAAAGTTGCATACCAATTAGTTAACCTTGCTATAGGACCTGACGCTTTATATTGGACAGGAGTCACTAATCCACATTAAAGATTCAATTCATTTGGAAGAACTGATTTGGCTCTTACGATTTGATAAAAAGATATGACTTGCCTGCCACAAATCATCAGCTCTGTGTATTGTAACAAATTCAACAGAGCTGGACCCGTCTTAGGTTGATCTTTTCTTTTCAAAATACAAAGTTTCAGTAAAAAATTAAAAAGAAAACTTGTTATTTGAATAACACAGGTCAAGCAGGGTCACAAAGACATAATAAACAAAGACGAAATTGTCTTTTGAATGTGTATGGACATAAATTGAATATGCTGCTTGTTGTCAGACAGTTTGAATGACTGTGACAATGGGGCAGACAATGCTATTTCACTGCAGAAATGAATGTGGACACTTCAAGGGCAGAGCTGCAAGCAAGATTTTAAACATATAATTGCCTGATTGCAGGACTCAGTGAGGAGCAATCTACCAGTTTTACCATTTTTCTACCACATAGCCACAGTCAAATCTGTCCATTTATTACTTTCATATGTAATTATATATATTCTTTAGTTAAAGATTCAAGAGTCTATACTGGTGTGCAAGGTGCTGCAATTAGATACTTTTATATATATATATATATATAGATATATAGATTTATAGAGTTTGGATGATTTTCTTTTCTTAGGATTAGAGCAAAATTGAAAGGAATGGAGTAAACAGTGTAATCATCTGCTTTAGCGTATAATGCATTACCTCCAAATGCTATCACAGGTTTGGGTAATGTTAGCAGCTCCTTCCTGTTGTTTGTGGGATTTGGGGAAGTAAACCTGTTACCCAAGATAGAGATACATTTGTTCAACTCATCGGTTAGTTCACATCACACAAACCTTTTCCCTTGAATTATTAAAAGTGAAAACATGTTTGAAAACATGAACAAGCATATAAGATAAACAGCCTCAGACTTTAGCACAATATCATGTATTTAGCCTGTGTGCATATACAAGAAGCATTTTACAGAATTCTACTTTTAATGTGACATTAGATGTGCAAAAATTTAGAGACAGAATTTCCATGCAACTTATGAATTTAACAGCATTGCTAGCTCAGTTAGCTAGCTAGCTAGCTGACAGACAGTTGAGAAGCTGTTTTTGTCTCCTTCTGTCTGAAATCAAGGACCCATTGTTTCAAATAGGTTGACCCATTGTTTGACTGGTGTGAGAATGTAAAGCTTGACGGGAGAAGCAACAGTCACTAAGTGGAGCGGGGGCTTGGTCAAAGGTCAATTTTGGAAGAATAATTAGCTCTCAACACAGAAACGACTGAATCTGAGCTGACTATTTTGCCAATGGTTAACAGGCAGGTTTTAGCTGCTTGTGGAAGATGGATACCCATCAGTGCACATTCACTGTAGTGTTTCATGTTCCCAAATTCATATTTGAGTAATGTGGCCCCTCTGATTGCTGGTAAACATGAAAACAAGACAAGAGACATCCTATCAGTGGAGTCAGACCTGCAGGTTGTTCTCTCTCCACATAAACAGCAGCTCACGTCCCATTAAAATGCCTACAACAGTTTGTAGGGTTTTGTTTTTTTGTCTTAAATATAAGCTAATTTTAACTGAATTTAATTTTAATTGAAATACATTATATCATATTATATAATATATTATACCTTTTTTAAAAATCACCAAAATATGAATAGTCAAGGAGTGCCCAAACGTTTGCATACAATCGTAGGCTTTGCAAGTTACTAGGTGGGTTGGGTGAGTTGGGTGGCATTGGGCGCCATGACAAAAAATTTCCATTGTCTAAAAATTTTGGGGACCACTGGTCTAAATCACTGAGATTAATCCTGTTTAGATTTTCTTTTCTCAAATCAATCGAACTATACCAGAATTAATTGGCTAGTCGATGTGAGCCAATTAATTCAGTCAATTACTCCAAGTTTCTAAACTGAACTTTAGCAGGAGTTACTCTGCATCATGTCTATATTCGAGTGTCTGTTATATATTGCATCCATCTCCACAACATCGACAACAACATGTTATTGCAGCTTTATCACACCATAATCCCCATTGTGGAGAGAGGAACTCCATACAATGCTGCCGCTGATTTTACTGTTTGCCCACAAAGCTTTAACTCTCAGAAACAGGCAGATTGTATTTCTGAGAAAAAGAATGACATCTAATTCCCCTCGATTGCCCAGTGGGAGCCCTCTAAAGCTGCTTTGAAAGGGCAGCGATCTGAAGAGCCTCTCTGATAAACATGCTCAGGCTTATTTTCTGGTGTTGATCTATCTATTGGTCACAGTGGGTCTCTATGAGGGATTTTGTACATTGTTTGAGTTCACTGAGCAAACGGTCTGCCCTCTGGGTAATACAGCGTGCTGTGCTGGAGATGGAAAAGCAGCTATTTTCTCCTTGACTTGGAATTAAAACTATAGAAATTCACATTTTAGCACAGTTATTTGCCTTAAGTAGAACATTATAGCTTTTCTTCTAACTTAAGCATCACATATGTATTTCCTACAGTGTTTAAATAGTGTTTAAATACAGCAATAACTTTATAGGCAAGGTCTATATACTGTCTCTGTCAATCAGTATACTATTTCTAATGTAGAATTCAGGATTTTTCATGCTGCATTGGACCCTTTTAATCACATTAACATAACTCTCCTATCATATGCACCACACCATGGCATTAACACTAATACAGTTGCAGCAGGTACAATACAGCTGCACAACCCAAATTGAGAAACAACAGCTACAACATTTCTCACTAATTTTAACAGATTTCCTTCCTAATTATATGTATAACCAAACTTGCTCCTTAATAGAAAAAGTACAGTGCTACACTATGTGATCAATGATGCCCACTCATTCTAAAAATACTAAGTGCAATGTATCCCGAGAGACTGTAGTCAAACTTCAATAATAACTATGGTCTCATTTCTTATTAATACGACTCCCTGAGTTGGATCCTAAGTTAAGGGTAGAGTCCGCCAAACATCAGAGGAACTTTGATATTTCTTGCTACATTTAAGCTGCAGTTTAAGACAAAGTAAAACTGATTAAGAGAAATAATTGCATATACTTTGGGGAGAAATTTAAACACAATAGGAGTACGCTGACATTTCCAGTGGTATTTTCTGATTCTTCCTTTTAGCTGTGACAACATGCATTCATAGTGTCTTAAGCTACAGCTGTTTAATTAAAAACAACCCTTACAGTCTTCTACAGTAGGTCTATCAATCGCATATGCAAGGTACTCAACAATATTCAGAGATCCTTGGCATTCTGGTTGAAAGCTATTTCATATGCCTTTGTATACCTAGCTTATGATACCTCAAGTTAATTTAAGTTGAGGTTAAGGTTGCTTCCTTTGTCAATGATTGGTCATAAAGGTCTTTGCATCTTTTTCAAAATGGGCCTGTTTTATCTGATTTGGGTGCAATCATCTTGTCTTGTAAATATATCTCCTCTGTGGCAAAAGATGGAAATTATGCCTCTTAATAAAGCATCTCTCTATTATCTTCTTTTTTAAAGACTAAAATCTTGCACCAAACAGATTATTAATAACTATGGTGTGAACTTTTAGAGGATCTTCAGTCAGATAAAGCTTTTACATGATCAGTTCTGTTTCTTTCATCTCAGACTAATGGAGCATTAAGGGCAACAGAACTGTGCTTTTGTACAAGCCAAAACCAAATGTCTTTTTCAGTCACATTTTAGTTGTTATTTGCAAACAGAAATAATGTTCAACCCAGTATATAATTTATAGTAATTTCAAGCACAAAAGGGTTTTTCTAGAAAGGTTCTCAGTAAAAATTGAAACTTGAAAGTCCTTTGGACTACGAGAAAACATTTAAACTATTATTTGTCTTCAATATTGTCAAAATGCAGCAATACTTAAAGTCTTAGTATCCGTATCACAAATGCAACAGTGTCCATATTATGCAAAAATCTAGGAATTACGTAGCTAGATACGTTTATCATTTACTTACGGTATCCTTACTTATAAAAACATCTGACAACCACTAAATTTGTACAGAAACAAAGCATGCAGCTCTTTGATAAATAACTAAACAAACTGACTAATGACTAAATACATAAATAAGATACATTTTCTTTCATAAGTGGCTCCCTCTGCTTTGAAGCCAATAGATGTATTTTGCCACAGGGCCTTGATTTTTTATTACAGAAGATACATTTCATACTCAACAATCTCTGTACTGCACTCCTCTATGACAGCTTGAATACAGTAAGTATTGCACCAAATCACAGAACTATGGCTAGTTGTATCAAACTTTCACATTTGTTGTGGCCTCTTTACTACTTTTAAAGCAGGGATGTGTTTCTCTGCATGTACCCGACTACCTGACACACTAAATATATAAGTGAATTGTACTAAATATGAATCCTTTTGGGGGGTTTTTTCATTAAAAAAATAAACCTTCATTTTTATTCCCTGCTTGATCAGATGAAGTTTGGCAATCTGGAATTTTGTCAAACTTTAACATGAGACAACAAGTTTCTCCTTTCCCTGCCTCTTTACTGCGCTTCTCTGCAGTAGGAGCGAGAAATGAAAAGACCTGAAATTTAACAGCTCATGGTTATGAAGTTAATGATTAGTGCTTCACATCAACTGCAACAGGTTAGAAATACAGGTGGATATACTGTAAAAGTGCTCCAGAGTCTGTCAGCTTTTAACTTTTTTTACAGTTTATGAGCCACTTCAAGAAAATATATTGTTTTAACTAATCCAATAAAGCCGAACAAGGTTTTCTCCTCTATAGCCAGAAGTGGGCAGCTGTGCTGACAGCAGGACAGTGTAAAATAGTGCAGGGGTTCATATCAGCCTCTGGACCCTCCAAAATCAATCATCATTCCCTGGAAGAGAAAAGGTTTGACTCCTCTCAACCTAGAGGATATTACAGACTTGTTTTTGATCAAGGTGGGGCCACATGATGAATCAGTATGACTTGGAGAACCATGTCCGTGTTGAACTTTTTTACATTTTTTGACAATGATTATGATCACCCAAATGTACACATGCACTCAAGGTGAAAGAAGAGGTTTGTTATTTTATTTCTTTTGAGAAAGGTTGGGCTGCTGTGCCTGCAGGACATGATCAAAGCCACAGCCTATCAAATACCAATTAGAGTGTCCAGTGCAAAGACTGTGCAGAGATCAAAGATGGGGCTGCATTACATGACAGCCACTGGGAGAGAAAGTAACTGGATCCCATTATTAGTGTGAGCACATACACTAATGGGGCTTTGCATAAAGCGATTCATTATTATTGCAAGGATGGTGCTGGTGCCTGTTGAAGTGCCGAGGCCAATCTCTCGCATCAGTGAAGCAGGTGGCAGTTTTTTCCCCCTTTTTTCACAATGCTACCATCTAAACTATTATTTTGGTAGACCTGAATCAGACAAGCCAGAGTTAAAGATGCAGCCTTTATTGTGAATGGCACCACTATACATAGAAAATAACAGCATTATTTTTGATGAATGAAGCAAATTTCGTAAAAAGGCTCAAATGTTGTGTGATGTAAGCCCTCAAGAGAACAAAATATATGCACAAGTGGATTAGAGGCTGCCTTTGTTTCACTACTGGCGTGAGGAAAGAACAAAATGACATGGCATTCAGTTTGAAGCCACATTATTTTCCTCACAAACAGGTGTGCAGGTGAGATTTTGGCAAGGTCACATAAATTGCAAACTAGTCAAACAAAAGCAAATTTACTTAAAACATGGCCTTGGAATTAGTATTGTGTGTCTTTTTTTTTTTTCTTTCCTTTTTTTTTTTTTTTACCTCAAAGAAGAACTAATGTTATTATATTTGCAGAGAGCATATTAACTCAATTGCTCAAAGCTACTTTTAACCTCACCTCATCCCTCCCTACCATAGACCCATTTTTAGGGGGGGACAGGGGATCGCAGGAGATAGCAGTTCAACAGTATAAGCCACATACAAGTAGTATACCAGTATATCATCTTATATCTGTAAATCTGTAATAAACATTATGTTTTGTTTAAGCGCACATTCAAATTTTTGCTTATAAAGGCTTTGAACATCATGATGGAAATAGATATAAGATAAGATAAGTATATATCTTTTATAATTTATTCCAGCGATGTTTGGGTCGATACCATTAGTTGCACAGATTTGGTGCAACTTTTAACCATTGATTAAAAATGGTCAAAAATTCCCCCAAAATACCACTTTAAGACAGCAAAATCTTGAGGAAAATCATAGAAAAAGTCATGCTGTTATTTGGTATCATAAAGCTTTGAATGATTTCTGTAAGAATTGCATTTTTTGGCAATTGGATGGTGAGCATTTCTGCTATCTATTTCTAGAAATTCATCAAAACTTACAACCTCTGAATGCCTGAGGTCTCCAGTCTCTGGTTGTAAAGTTTCATGATGCTGTAATTATCCTTGAAGTCACAATAGGTTATACAGTGAGGTGAAGTTTCAAAAACTAGTCTCACCACAATGAAATGGCTATTGTGGGGTTTAACACCATCACATATGAATTCAATTGTTGCTCTTTGAATCCACGAGAGTCTCAGCTTTCCAGCCATACCCACTTTATGCAATTCAAAGACTGTTTAGGGAGCCCAGTATGCATCAATATTCAAATACACTATTTTTAAAATAACACACATAGGGCCTGATATACTAAAGGTTTGCATGTTTAAAAACGTATGCAAACTTGACATCACCCGCAAAAAATGTGCAAGCTGATCAACTAACGCAGCACACTGAGGTTTGCGTCTTACAACTGTGCAATCAATCAATCAATCAATCAATCAATCTTTATTTGTATAGCGCCAAATCACAACAAACGTATCTCAAGGCACTTTACATATAGAGCAGGTTCTAAACCGTACTCTTCAGGTTTTAATTTTAAAGAGACCCAACATTCCCACATGAGCAAGATAGTACGCGCTGTTTATTTGGTACGTTTGCCATAATAAATATGTAATATGGGGCGTTTCAACCCCAGTGTGCAAAATACAGGGAAGAGAAAATGCAAATATGTTATTTAGCACACGCATTGTGATTTACCAAACCTGAAGGTATTATTTCTGACACTAACTGCATCTATAAATAATACCTTTGAAGGGCAGGTATTAACCGGCTAACACTGCGCACAGATGACTTTTGTCACTGTGGAGAGGAGGATTGTTTGATCAGTAAATCAGGCCCTTATACTCCATGCAAAAAATGCATGGTTTTTGTCCAAAACTGCATGGGATAAACATAAGGTGGGCATGTCTGTAAAGGGGACATGCCCACATTCAGATATCTTGACGTTAGAGGTCAAAAGACCACTTTAAATATGTCCATGCTAGTTCTCCAATATTTAGCCTACTTTTGAGTGTTATTTAGCCCCTTTCCTGACGAGCTATTATGACATGGTTGGTATCAATGTATGCCTTTGGTCATCTAGTTTCATATAACAGTATCTTTAGCTGAGGACACATGAGTCCTCGTGGAGTTTAAAAAATTAAAACAGAAGCCATTTCCATTCTAAACAAAACAAAATGGTCAAAGTGGATGGTAAGTTATTCACAAATCTGGTTTGCTATGGTAACATCATATGGATCTTACTAAAATTGACCATGTTGGTATGATCCTCAACAGATGGTAATTACAATATAGCTGCTGTCCCTGATGCAGCTCAGTGGTGCCTTCAAATTAACATCTGGCTACATCATTAAGTTGTATACACAAGTGTCAGAAAGGACCAAAATGTTGATGCCAAGTCATGTTCCTCTGCAAAGGTCTATGTTGGCTATGTCAAAGGCAAAGCACCCTCCTAATTAACCACTTTACAAGAACAAGTGTGATCTTCACTCACCTCTAAAAACCCTGTCATCCATCATGTCTACCATATCAGAGGGTGTAGTCACTGCTGTAAAAAACAAATGCAGGTCAGTTAATCAGTGCAGAAACACTTCACATCTGAATTTCGCCTCAATTAAACTTAAAAGCCCCCTGAAGTTTCATAGTGGTATGGTACCCTTGTTCGGGTGCTGGTAGTACACAAAATAAAAACTTAACCTTTAAATAGTCAACTTTAATGATCAAAAACTCCAGAGCACGTAATCAAACGGTAATATAAACTATTATTTACACATAGTGTCTAATTTTACTGACCAGGATCAAATTAGTAAAACTGAGAACATTTGATATATTTTTTATATAAACAATAGTTAAGATGCATTATGGCTGCAATACAACCCAAATATAAGAGGCTCTGAATATTGTGTGTGTGACCGTGAGAGCGAGGCAGCTATGAATAATGCTTCTTCAGTGTGCCATCACAGATGAGGAGCTCTGTCAGTGCCTGTGGCGAGTCCCCGCTCTGAACACATCAACTGGCATAAAACGCGCTGGCCACACTTAACACGCCACAACAGCCGCTGTCGGGCAGCCGCCCATCAGCCTACGAGGTTACTGGAATCCATGAAATGTGAACACTTCCAAGTTTCCCAGACAGAAGATAATTAATAATTAGATCTCAGAGGAAATTAGTCCTTCAGTCAACCTCCATTATTGTGTAGAGTTTGGCCGTCAACTCACTGTGACTGATCATGCAAGGAACATAATTACTATCAAGGGGAAACAACTGCTTGCTTTTGTTTTGTCCACCTCCTAACCCCAAATATCTAGAGAAGACATTTATCACTGGACTTCCAGTTCCAGTGATTCAATTGTTTTCTTATTATTATACATCAGATAAAAAGAGGTTCACTGCTGTCAAGTTGTTATTTTATAGAGATATAATCACTGTTATAGAAATAAGGTGCTTTGCTTTAGCAGCACTAGAGGCGTTACTCTCAATGTGTATAGTATGGTCCTATATGGTGCATTTTTGTTTTTTATACTGGTTTTACTACTAGAAACATTAAATAAAAAACTACTTGAATTGTAAGAGTAAAGAAAACTATACAAAAGCACATTTGAAAGATTGTGTCCAAGGTTTGGGAGCTATTACTATACTTGATTTGTATTTGAGGGTGAGAGTTTATTGTTGACATTGGAAAACAGTATTGGAAACAATAAATTAACCTTCTTGATTTTCCAGGGCTTTCACACTCCTGTCTCTCTCCAAACACACTCTGTAGTGTCAGATGAAAATAGCCTCTTTATGTGCTTGGTTTTAGATTTTCTAGATGTTTTTGCCTAATTTTTTTGCATAAAACAGTGCATACAGTATATAGTTTGTCATGTTAACCAGATTTTTGTGCTGTGGCATCACTCCACGGGTCACCCTCTGTCTTAATTTAGTCTTTCAAAATACAGCTATCCAGACTAGAAAAAGGTACTGATAATAGTATAACTGTCACCAAGGGAAAACATGGTTAAACAACAGCTCCAGTGACTGTGTTCCCTAAAAATAGCTACAAAATGGGAATAAGAGTGAATTCCAACTGAAGCCAATCCATTTGCCACACTTTGATAACCGTAGAGGACGGGTGGCTCAGCTGTACAGTGAAAGGGCTAAATTTATTTAATCTGTTCTTCATTGTACTTGTATCAAGCAATGTCTGAAGCAATCGCCTCTCATAAACACATTGTCCATAGAGGGGTGAAAGGGTAAGTCATGTTTAACCATGCAAAGTCTCACCTGTCATTGTATTATTTTTGCAGTTAATTTAAAAAAGAAATGTTGCTTTGTCCCGAATTACATCTCAGTTTAAAAGGATGGCATTGTTGTGGGTCTGAGTCTTGATCGTCGTCTAAGGCACAGGGATCAGGGTCAGAGTAACTTGATGGTTTCTTAGCTTTACAAGCCAGACGTGACACTGCAGGATTTAAACCAATCATAATTCCATAATAATAAATAACATGACTTGCATTTCCAGCTCTCCAGTCTCGGTTAGGAAGATGGTTGTTTTGATGGTTGTTTCAGTCTGTTCAAAGGAAAGACCAGTGAGAGATACAAATAATAACAGATTTAAGGCTATAATAACATCATAATAAATGCAACTTTTTGAATTGATGCGTCAATTCACATTTTGGTAAAATACAATAACAAAACTGTTAAAATAACCAAATGAGACCAAGTCTGAAAATGACATAACTCCTCATCTGCTCTAATTAGTACACATACTACAGTAAATTGTATATTTAATGTGTTCTGTCTCAGTAACATATAGCTTAGAACTGCACTGAGCAGCCTGGACAAATTAATTTCTTTAATACTCGAGTAGCAGTTAATTTTATGAGTATGCACTCCATGATTATTTACAGCTCAGCAGGCTTTGCTTTTGCTTTGCAGAACAATTCTCATCCAACAACTGTAAAGACCATATCATCCTCTGGGTAGCAATCTATTTCAATTCATGTAATTTAATTGAAATGGTGTTATTAACCAAATTCAGGGTAAGGAGGATATCTCATAATTTGAGAAATTGGCACTATATTCACTTAACAACACATGGCCTTTGAAGTGTGAATGGTCGTATTTTTGTTTGAGGCTATCAACACATAATGAAGACCAAACTGGAAGCTAACAGTTGGGGAAATAATATCTTTGTCCCAGCGGGCTCTTGGGAACTTAATTTAATTTTTATGTTCAGGTAAACTGTCATCACTTGTACATCTACTCCTCCACAGAGCATTTCCTACATTAAGTTTGACAAAAGTTTAAAATAAATTGCAGTTGTTGAAATTAGATCAAGGATAAAAATGATCATACAGCACAGTGTCTTACTTACAAGAAAACATCTAAGATTACTCTCATTACAACCTCTTATTTTATTTGTTGAAATAAGCCACAGAGCGTCCAACCTTTCTATGAAGGTTCCCAGCAAGCCTATGGGTCAGTTCACAGCTGTCATCATACACATGTGTTTGACATAAAGGAACAGCCGCGATCCATCTTGTTCCAGTATTAACAAATGAGTCAGTAGATAAGTGAAACACTGTAAAGTCTCCTCCATTAAAGAGTCATTCAGTCGAATGTCATTATTGACCTTCAACACCCATGTATAGGCTTACAACATTCATCAAGTAGCACAGAGAGATCAATACATGGATTACCTTCAGAAACACTAAACTGAGTGACACATTCCAAGGTCATGCTATTTTTACTTGTATGTTCCCTTACAAAGGCCGCACCTTTTGTACAGTATAAAAATAGTTTATTTGGTTTGATGATAGCATTCGGGAAGGGTCGGATGGGGTCATGTATGCTGGGATAATTGATGGTCGAGGAGAGGGATAAATGGGGTCAAGTGCGAGGGGATGAATGGGGTCTGTGAAGCGTCTGAAACATCAAGGACCCCAGGGAGCGCAACGCAGGATTGGGGGCAAGTCTCAATGAGTTTAGGCTTCATAACCTCCTGTGGCACTTATAATAGACGAACAAGAAGTATTCACCCTAACACAAGCGTTTTTGATGGTGGGAAGGGAAAGTGGAGAAACCGGCGGTAACCCACGTGTGAACACAGCGAGAACATGCAAACTCTGCACAGACAAGATCTGCGGTGGCCAGGGTTCAAATCTAGGACCTTCTGTTGGCAGTGAGGCAACAGTGCGAACCACGGAGCTATCATGCCGCCCACTGAGAGGGAAAAAAGGGGGAAAGAACAGAGTTTGGCTTAGAATGAGAGCCTTTGTATCTACAGTATATAGGTAGTGGGTCCCCCTTCAACAGAGGATGCCATCTTGCATCGATATGTTTCTACAGTAGCTCAGAATGGACAAAGCAAACCACCGTAGGTTCTCATACGCAGCGGAAGGAGGGGAGGGGTATTCGGCTGGTTGCAATCTGCAAACACACCATTAGATACTACTAAATCCTACGCACTGATCTTTCTTGACTGCATACATGAAGGTTAAGCTCTTATACTGATAAATATAATGACTGTTGAGGTTTTCATTCGATTTGATTTTACCTTGATCTGCATTCAAAATAGGAAGGTGGACAAAGGGAGGAAAAGGTGTGGTGATGCCACGTGGCATCAGTTTGGGAAGTTAAGAAACAGAGAGAGACAGAGACAGAGAAAGGTTTAGTTCCATCTATCATCCAATCAGGGGCCTCTGCTCTCTTTGAGCGCCAGTCTCATTTGCCAGTCGCCAATTCAATCCAAGCATAGCCGCTACATTCAGAGACAGGCAACCAGGTTGTCACTTTGAATATGTTTATTTATTCTCATTTCAGGAAGTCTCCTGGAACATGAAGACAGCTGCTTCAAATTGATTCTCCCGCACAAAATAGCTGGGAACCAGAACGGGAATGAACCATTGAGAATGTGTGTTGTGGCTCCATACGCTTCAAATTTATGACCCAATATGTAAAATAGTGTAACTTTATGATGCCACACTTTATAAATAAACATATTTTTCTACAAAAATCAAGCAAGTCATGAAGCTTGAGTTGATTTATGACACATACTGTACCTATATTGATATTTAATATTATTCAATTATCTCACAGATAATAATATATTTATTTCTTTTACATGAACTCATAACATGAACAAACATGTTTGACTGGTGACACTATTAAACACAAATATAAACATCTTATACCGTTGGTACAAGTAGTGATGATGATTTTTATGTTAAAATGTAAGAGGATTGTTTCTTTAATACTCCTTACTAAGGGTATAAGCGTACAATGTTAAATATCTATTATCATTTCCTGCTTTTTTCCTATTTTCATGCCATCCACATAAACCTCTTGATGCTGCCTGAGAAAGAGCGCCAAGCTTGAGATGTGTCGCAGTCCAAAGTAGCTGCCTGCCTAAGCCTTTTTGTGTTTTTCATGCCAGAAAGTACTTTTGTGCAATTTGTGCAAACATTAAGCACATATATTTTGTCACTTCTATGCATCATATGGCTCCCTTCTAATTCCTTGTCCCTAAGTTGCCTTCAACATATTTTTGGCATTTCTACTAAGTCGTCGGCTCTGGGAGGAACAAAATAACACAAAAACAAGAAACATATCATATAACCAGGTACAGTTTTCGGTTGCACAATTTGCAAGGGGTGTGTATTTGTACTCATTTATCTATTTTCTTTCTGACTTTTTTTTTATATGTTTACATATGAAGTGCATTTTATTAAAAGGAAAAATGGATGGCTACATGCTTTGAAATATTCTTAATTTGCTGTGTTTTCCATACTGTTTTTCTTCACACATTACTTTTATGTATGACTGATGGGTAAATTATTCCATACATACATGCAACAGCAACCATATTATGATGTTTCAGACTTGATTAATTCATTTTATCAGACACACAACTGTTGCTTTCTTCCTACACTGCATGCTGTGTGTGGCTTTAGTAATGTAAAAATTGATAGGGGTGACTTCTGAAACCCTGAGGGCATTTGATTTGTGAAATAAGCTTCTTATGGGCTGGCAACTGAAATCCAGGCCTTTCATTACCACAAACATATTGATACTGTCCATAATGACATTAAAGCTTTATCATCTTGTCATTTCTGTTCATGTTGGTATTGAACAGCTAGTCAGTGTGGACAGCAGAGAGGTTTCATTTGATGTACAGTATCATTATGCATCTATAATGATTGGCGTTCTGAGTGGAATAAATAATGTGTGTTCTTCGAGAAATAAGATAAATAATGGCATTTCATGCATTATTAGCTGAATTCACAATGATTGTTGTCCTTGGTTTTCAAGTTATGCCTATCCAAAGTCCAAAGTTTTTAGAACAGCAGCAAGTCAGTCAATACACAAACATTTCAATACTTATTATTTATTAAAAGCACCAATTATATTCATAACGTGAATTAATTAATTAAACTTTTTTTTTCTGCCTAACACTAAATTTCAATCCTTAACCTGCTCTATTCTTACTAAAGGCTGTTTTTATAATGTTATTTCATATGTTATGAATTTATATATCCTCAGAGAAAAGTCAGGCTGGTTAATAAAAGTCAGATCGGTTATAGGAATGAGCTGTTAATAGTCACTAAGGGCATAATGTAGCGAGTAAATATGATGAAACTGCAGCTATATTTCTTCATTTAAATGTTCAACATTTTGAATTCCTTACAACAGACCTACTGGAAGTTCAATGATAAAATATTAGGTTAGATATCATAGTACATCTTTTGTAATCTTCTATCCACGCATTTAAGCAATCTGCAAGCTTGTTTGATTGTTTCATCCAAAAAGTTTTAATTAACCTGCACCTCCACTTTTTACATTACAGTGAAGTGAAGTAAAACAGATGGATATACTCTACAGTGGCTACAGTGACTTCAGTGGCAAGAGAATAAAGAAATGTAAAACAGTTCATAATATGGTTATATGAGTGCAAAACTGAAGGAACGCCTTCCCCTATTTGACATTGTCGACTTGGCAGTCCTGATAGACTTCAGGAAAGACTGCCATGTCAAATGACTCAGCATGGTGACTCCTGATTAAGTAAAGTAAGTGTGTGTGTATCTGTGTGTGTGTGTGTGTGTGTGTGTGTGTGTGTGTGTGTGTGTGTGTGTGTGTGTGTGTGTGTGTGTGTGTGTGTGTGTGTGTGTGTGTGTGTGTGTGTGTGTTTGTGTGTGTGTGTGTAAGGCGTATTAGAGTGGAGAGAATGTGAAGCTATAAAGACAAAGGAAAAACGATAAATCAATAGCAGCTATTGATGTTGAGCCTTGACAAAAACCATCCATTTTCATTCAGGTGCACTGAGTCTTTTAAGAAGCTACTGTGGCTGCAGGCAATCATTGATCACACTCAGTAATCAGTGACTGAAAATGACAAATTAGAGCCTGTCAATACATTTCGACTGATGCAGAGTCACATGTGACTTCGTTATAGTGAGGGAGAAATTACGGAAGTTACAGGTCTATAATTAAGTCCTGCAAACTACGTACAACTTAATATAGCCTTCCACTACCCAAAACTGACAAAAGAAAAACTTGATTTCTCAGAATCGAAGGAGAGATAATTAAAATGGCCATAACATTAACCTATTGTGTTGTTGAATTATCAAAGAGAGGTTTGTGTTTTTGTGTTGAGAAATGTTGAAGACCTCAAAAAATATGGGCATTGACGGTGAGGAAAATATTTCCTGATGGCGAGTCCTTGGTTTTCCAATGGGATTTAAGCTCACACCGTCTTATACTGCTGCATGCAAGTTAACATCATAATCAATGACAGGCCACAGCAGTTGCTCTGAGCATCTAATATTGTCGCAGATGGGTCTACATTGGAGTCGAAAGACTCCAATGTAGGTGCAAAGGTAGCAAAGGCCACCTTCTGTGTCTGCATGAGATGCAGAGGTACGTGACAAAGCATCGGTATTTGACCTGGGAATGAGAAGGGGTTGTTAGACAAAATCATTTGAATAACTGGCTGATGCTGAGAAGGATTCTCAGCAGAATGTTTCATGTGATCCTCAGATGTAGAGAGAAACGAGCTTCACCCTAACAGATGATAACTGGCTGCTGTCAGCGTTACAAGGTTGTTAATTTATCTTTGTAGACTTCCTCCGACATGCGGGTCACAAGACTCCATCACAGGAACCGTGTTTTCTTAAAGCATGGGTATCCATGCACACAAAGGAAAGACACACACACACACACACACAAAAACCATCTTCATCATTATCTCACCTCAGATCAGTGCTAAGAGCTGCACTAAGTGTTGTAACTCATTCTTGTTCCATACACAAAAACATGTATTCCTCTTTGTAAATTTATGCCATGTGAAGGATTTTTTTGAGGGACCTAAAATTACATACTGGTCAACATCGACGCGGTCATAATGATTCCTGGCACTTTTCTGAATTGTGGGCTGGAATAAAATGCAGTGACAGTTTGGTCGTAAATCACGGCCCTAGGCAGAGGAATTATAAGTGTTATTTGGGGCGTCCGCAGAGGTGACTCAAGGCTGGGGCCTGACCTTGGGGCTAAGCAGCACTCTTCTGTACATGTCATCCTGGCATTACCAACGTGATGGGTTGTTTGTGTGTTGTGTGTGATGTGCTCGAGACAGGTCACGACACCTATTTTTCAACCTAGAAATGCTTTGACCTGCTCTAACCATGTACTGCATCCAGCAAGAAGATATTTTCTGATGCCAGATGTTTTCTGGACTGCTATACACATGAAATGGGAAGATGTGGTACAAAAAAATCATTAAAAAACCAGGAAAAAAAGCAGGATTTAAATCTCACAAAGACATCTATTACGTTTGCCTTTTATATGACATCAAAACAACCTTAAAAAAGTGGATCTCCGTTCCCAGTGATGTTCAAGTCAATAGGATTGTTTATCTGTTTATACTCAGAATAGGAATTCTCCCATTTCCTGTGATTGCATTTGACAGATTTCAGGAAGCTTCCTGTCAAAGTTGATGACATATTTCTATCCTTCTGGCAAGGTTATAGGTGCTGTGTCTGTGTATTAAATTACATATGGGGTGATGCTCGTGAAAGGGCAGTTGGGAATACAGATGACTTCTCCTTCTGTCAGCTTGGGCCTGTGATTAATACTGATATGGCCCTGCTGGTGTATTGAAGATATTGGTTTGTACATTGTTTCATCTGTTAAGTGAATGACTGATTAGGAGCTGTCAATGTTGGCTCATCTCTGAGAATACATGTTAGTAATAAACATACAAAACACCTGTTTCTAAGGGAAAGAAAAAAATATCATGTGGCAAATAAAAACAATGGAAATCTTGTTGCACTGTACAGTGTATGTCATAGTTTAGAGTGGACATGTTCCTGAATTCATCTATCCCTCAACAATATCTATATATGATAGCGATACTGAATCACGGTACGTACCCATTGATTGTGCTGTAATATACGACTCCTCTAGTTAAGTCATTGATTACTGTCTCAGCAGAAATGTGGGTCTGGAGATAAAATATGCCATCATCAACACATTAATTATACTTCTTCCCAAACAGGCTCCTCCTATTCAGGCTATAACTCATATCACAGCCACAGGACATTACACAATGTCACATTGGTGATCAATAACAGCAAACAGCTGCTTCTGGGGTGATAAATATCAAGACATGTAAGTTTAAGAAGAATGTTGTTACATTTAAGAAGAAAATTCTTGTTGCAGAAATATTGTTTTGATCACAGATAATTTTCTTTCTCCATTGCTTATTTTCCTCCTAACAACAACACTTTATTGGATGTGACACATTCTAAGTGTCCAAAATCCACTGCTCCTAAATAGCTTTGAAAGCAATGCTTAAATGTATGTGGTAATTGCATCAGACAAATAAACATCATGAGTTTTATTTGGCAAGGTTGAGCAGGTGAAGTATTAAGTCACTAAATTTCCCCTTGGTGAATTTCATTCTCCCTGTCAGCATTGCAAACAAAATGACAGCTAAGCATCTCACATACCTACAGCAAACTGCAAACAGCAGCAACATTTTTAAACAGCCTTTAGACAGGGGGCAGCTTTGATGTGGTGTGTTGCTATGACACCAATCACCTCACTGACTGACTGTGATGCTGCCCGGATGAAGCGAGCTGCTAGTCAATATCAACAGCTTCCCCCCTCTTTGAAAAGAGCAATTACCTCTAATTGTAATCACAGCTTTCTGCATGTCCAAGTGAAGCAGAAGAAGAAACGAGTGGCTGGCGACTCTGGGTTTTCCAATTTACAGCAGCTTGAGCTTCAAAGGTAAAGTGATGAAGATTACAAACAGGTAGGATGAATTACTTGGATCAAGATTAATCCTGGCCCCCCAGGTGATGAGGAAGAGTGGCCTGTGAATCAATCATATGTCTGCCCGGAGCTGAAAAATTTGTTTAGGTCTAAATTCAAGATGTCTGAGGTAGCTGCCGGTTGGTGGCGTTTATGGAAAGTAGCCACATATAAAATAGGTGGCGGTGGGAGGGAGGAATAATTGACATGTCACTTGTGAGATAGTACCTCATCCTCCTTCTCTCCACTGAAGTTATGAGATTTATTGTGCAATGATTCACGGACATTTACAGGTCAACCATCATGCACTTACTTCTTTTTACAGAGAATAAGCCTCTCTTAAGGGTCCACAGTCCAGTTTGCTTTGCACAGAGAAGGTGTCATGGATCAACAGAGAGAGAGTGCAAAGTGTTTCAAAAGGAGCTTTCTCTTGAATATGTATTATTATTCAACAATGCTATACCCTTTGCCACTTCAAGTCTGCTAATTAGACAACCTTCAAGTAGATTGAAAAGTTTGGGTTCGTTTGCAGTAAGAGTTACCCAACACTCTGTCTCATTTGACCTCTTGCTACTAAAAATGCTCAGACATGTGTCATTATATTAGTATAAAAAGAGTACAGGGTTGCAATTTGATGAGTAGTTTTTGTCAAGTAAACATCCGCTGACATTCTGTCCTTATTTGAGATACGATATAAATCAGTTATTGATTAACAGTGTAAGATGTATGTGTGCCGATTAGCATTCTGTGCTCTGTTTAAAGCGAGAAGTCCATTTGATAAAAGCCATTATAACCTTCATGCCTGACATATATGGTATTGAGCATAATGGCAAGGCTATTCAATGTTGACCGCGGCCATTAAAATCAATTGGGAGATGGCGTTTGGCCATATGACTGGAGAATATAGCTGTTTTAATAGCTCTGCATATTACAAGGGAGAGAGAATGCAAAAAATCTCAATTTTAAATTATGTTAAACAATTTCAGGCAAATGACGTTGATAATTAATATTAGATTTGCATGATGACTTCATTCTGGATTAGACAATTATAGTAGCACTGAAAAATAAAACAAACGATTGCATCTTCTGCTCCAATTAGGATTAAAAACAATCACTGGTGTCACATGAAGACTTTGCATTGGTGATTGATTTCATTAAATGTCACAACAGTGCGACACTGTGAAAACTGTTATTGACAAGAAACTCAATGACAGTTATTATGAACGATAAAAAGTTGAAATACAATTCATGAACAAAAAGTATTGTATTATTAGTACAACATAGAATCAGGATTCACAAAAGTAAAGACTTTAGTTGTCAAAATTGTTACGTTGTCCCTTATGTCAGGAAGAAATAACATCCAGTAAAGGTTAACATGAAGTCCTGTGAGAGAGTTTTATATAGTGTTTATCATTTGATGTATTTCTTGTATTATGTATGTTACAAATGCTGTTTTCAAACTAAGGGATCAATGTTTGCTCTCAATTCAATGTGATAGTAATGTCACTGTGACACTGTGGTATAAGAAAACCTACTCCTCGGCTAGTTGAACTCTTGAACTTGTTTCTATCTGAGGGCTGTTAACTGACCCCTGGGGTTAGCCGGGGATATCTTTGCTGCAAGTTTACTGACTAAGAAACTGTTTAGATCATGAGGTACCTAAACAAGCTAAATTTGAAGGATGTCCTTGTCAGAAGTCACGGATCATTCTGTCTTTTTGGGATCATCCTTTGACCATACCTGTTTGTAAGAAGGTGTTAACGGTTTGTGAAAGTGTCCATTTAGGGAGCTAACTGTTTTTAACCTTGCTTCTGCAGAGGTATAAAGCTGTCTGGTTCACAATTTTTGGAGAAAGTGGCCGGACTAGAGCATTTTTGAGAAATACGCTGGTGGCAGAAAAGCAAGCAAAACACAATTAAGACACTGTAACTAAACTGTGCTACACAGTAAAAAGGAAGTGATTTAAAACACATCCATGTTTTTCATTACCTGCTATTAATGTAAAATGTCACTGAGCCTTCATAGGTGAGATCCACAGTTGTCCAATTTTTAATATAATTTAGACTAATGCATTAATGATTCAATATTATATCAATTATTTACATAGTCAGATCCCAACACTATCATTACTGTCACTCCTGTAAGACCTGCTGGCTAAATTCATCCTTTGTAGAACCTCAGAATCCAATTACTATACATTTTACTCATCGCTTGTCTTATGGGGTTAGTTTCTGTATAACAGCTACTATTCCCGTCAATGACAGCTCTCATTGATCAACCAAGAACCAATGAACTGGTGTCATTAAAGGACATATGGGCCACACAGGTTAGGTCCACTGGTAAAGGAAAAGGACTCAGGGTTGAAAAAGCTACTTAAGTCTTTATTAACATGTTATATTGTATTTCAAGACAATAATACTTTTCAAAGTATTGCCTTCTTTGAAAAGACTATACTAAGACTTGTGTCCTTGTCTGGGATTTTTCTGAAATATGTTTTGATACACAAACAGAAAACATTTACTAGGATGTAGTTAATGAGATTGCGACCCTTACCCAGCCTCATACGCATTTAATTTATGGTCTGCAATATTATACATAGAGTACACCATGGTGCAAACAGAGATATGATACTGAGAAAACTATTTCTAATTTCTGCTTCTGATTAACTTTTTATATATATATATATATATATGTATTCTATTTATTTTTCTTCCACAATGTTCCTTATTTACATACCCACTGACCGTGGAAAAGACACCTAGCTAATGAGAAACCGTGCTTGCTATTCTCCATCTCCACTGCTCGAGGCCAGGTTTAGATGACTTGTGTGTCACATTATTTTCTGGGAATTTTTAGTTCACAATTACATGGCTAAAAATATAATCCTTTTAAATGTTGATAGCACACACACCTATGGATAAATTAACTTGCCACAATATTGGCTAGTTTGAGCAAACGCTTCTGCCTCATTCATATTGCAATTGGGCACAATTCTGATCCAGTATAAACAATGGAAAGGACAGCAAAGGGGATTATAATTGCACCAACCCTGCATCAGCAGGAGAGAGGGCACTGTGTGTGTTTTTATGATTTTGTGAGGAGGCTCAGAAATTGGTTGCGTGTTGAAGAAAGACAGCAACTACATCTCCGCCTTTGATAAATAATGTGTACAGACATTACTCTTATGTGCATCTGAGGTACACAGAAATGTGTTGTCAAGTGGTTCAGGAAACTGCTTTCAAGATAACTGAGAAAATCTATGAGAGCACCCACGTTGTGACATCCATTGTGGGCTAAGCCAAATATAGACAATTCAAAATAAAAATGGGCATGTTTACAAAGGCTTTGGTGAGGCAGGTCCTCTCACATTTGAGCAGGTTTTTTTTATTTTGTTCAAAATGTTCTGCAAACCCTCAGAAAACAGAAATACAGACGAGATGTGCATCAAGTTCAACTATAGAAAACACTTGCACTGCTTCCATGCTGAGCACAAAACGTGAGTGCAATACAAACCAGGAATTTTGAGAGGTATGTTTTGCAGAAGGTGCTTGCAAGCCTTGAAGTACAGCTTGCCTCTTGTGATTCAGCTCCAGATGATATTGACAGGCTGATTAAAACTTGTAAATCTGGAGCACCTACTTCAAACAGATTTTGTAACACCAATGTCCTGCAAATACTGTCAACCAGATTATGTTTTCAATGATAGATCACTTCACAAGCTCAACAAAAAATATCTAACTATGTTAGAAATACATGACAACAGCTGTGATACTATCAGTTATACAACATAATTAGAAAATGAAAGTATTCCCAATCTGAGTTGCCCTCAAAGAGTGAAGACAGATTACAGCAGTGGACTTCAGAGCTCCTCATCTCATCATCTGGCTATCAACACCGGCTCATTTTAGATGTACTAACAGTGAGACAGACTATAGCAGTGTGTTCCTCCACTACAGAGAGGTAATACAAAGTGGCATCTTCACTCACAGGGCACAGGAGAAATGTGAAAATTACCCATACCACCTGCCCATGGTCTTTGCCACACTTGCTTTCAAGATAATGAATTCCTGCAGGCAGATTCAAGGGAGCGCCACTTCACCACACTGCACAGCTGCAGCATTTCAGCAGTAGAAATATTTCTAAATAGGCTCATTTGGCAGTGGTACTATGACATGGAAAACCATTTTGCTACACTGTAAAAGACTTTGGAGTCATCTTGTCTGAGAAAAATTGAATTAGAAGTTAAAAAGGTCAAACATGCTTCATTATATATTAAAAAAAGACTTTCCAGAAAAAAATGTTCTTCTCATATACTTATTTTGGCTCATCCTCTATTATTACACATAGCAGTTTGTTTTCAATTACAACTGGTTGTAGTAGTACATGTTTAAGTAAAACACCACTCATAGTGGGGATGAGTAGAGAATAAATCAAGCCCTGACACTGAGTTGGAAGGTATGAAAAAAAACAACAGCAATTTTTCATGCCGTTGTAGAAAACTGACTGAGAGCAGGATGTGCTGATGTTAGGCAGAGAATAATCTAAAATATATGTATGCCATCCACAACGTCACTGCCAGTGCTCTGGGAAGTTTGATTGCACACTGAGCCCACAGAAAACTGCAATGAAATGTGTACCCGTACTTTGGTTTGTCAGTCTGAGAGCCGCCTTAGGCCTCCCAACACAGATAAGACTGAGGCTCCAGAAGCCTGCTTAGTTATTCAACTTGTGAAACTTAAACTCAACCAAGAGGCGAAAAACTGTTTAGGGTATTCTAACATTGTCATGGGGCTCTCAGTTCAATTAATTTCTCCATGTTAGGAAAAATTACCTCTCTGGGGTGCTGGGAAACATCTCTATTGATGATGAACACTGGAGGCTATCAAAACTGTCAGTCATAAGCAAGACTTAAGGGCTAAAAACATTATTAGTCATGCCCCCTGTGCCCCCCCACAGTGGAAGTACATCCTTCACTCTGTCACTGCTTTCCATCACCTTAATCTTGGCCTAATTAGCACCTAATAGGTCCATTTGTCACACTACAGGAGCATGGAGAACTTTGATAGACTGTGATTAATCTGTTTCAAGATAGCAGTTGTGGGTTCTTTGTGGTCTACATTTATTCTAAAATTTGACAGAATGATCAATTATTTAATCACCAACTAGCAAACGCATTTAAAAATAACATTATGTTCAGTGTGTAACTTGGTTTCTTCATCTGG
Source organism: Scomber scombrus (assembly GCF_963691925.1). Lineage (NCBI taxonomy): Eukaryota > Metazoa > Chordata > Actinopteri > Scombriformes > Scombridae > Scomber > Scomber scombrus. Next base: position 14,374,994 of record NC_084986.1, read on the forward strand.
GTGGTCATTCATTTGTCACTGTGTAAAACCTTGCGGGGGAGTCACTCCAAGTCTGAAAAGTGAAGCCAATTGCAATGACTTAAAACTGCATTCTCTCTAATGGCCAGCAAGGGGCAACACCATTGTTTGCAAAAAGAAAACCGATTGTATACAATTCTATGAGAAAATTACCCTACTTCTCACTTGATTTATTACCTCCGTAAACACTTTTTAATGAGTTTATGGTCTTAAATGCTAGTTTCAAAACTTCTTCAAAACAGCATGATGTTCATTTAGTAAATTATGGTCCCATTTAGAGAAAAACAGACAATGAAGCAGGGCGTGCTTTGGGGCACGGCTACCATGTAACGTAACCATGCTGTAACCTGAGATTCAGCCATCAGCACAGAGTGCAAGATTATGGTCGTCTAAAACACTTAAAGACTTGTTTGGCTGTTCAGTTTTTCTAATAAATGATAAATGCATTTTGTCTTAATGGTTTTAAACCTGTTTTTCACAAGTGGAAATTAGCATTATCACAGTTAACCATAGACTGTAAATGCACCATACTAACTGGTACTAACCAAGCTTGAAGCTAGCACTAGTGTTGGCTTCTCACTCTTGTCCAACTAGGGTCATTTTTGGCAAGTCCGTTTCCATTAAGGAAGTTCCGGGTAAAATTTAGGACACAGTCCTCTCAGCTGTTGTGTCTCCATTGCAGAGTAGGATCTTGATAGGACACACCAGACTCTGAAGGTGACATAGTCATTCTGCAACAGTTTCGATCACCGCATAAACGTTGTGCAAGGACTCAAAACCCTTCTGAATCTCCTCGTTGTCGTAGTATGCCACCTCATTGTGCAGGCCCTGCTTGACTATCTTCTACTACTACTCTTCTTCTGCTGGGTTTAAAAAATGGTGCTTATTTTGGCGCTTTCTGTTGACATCACACCCCACCTTGGAATTTATTGGGGTTAGGGTTAGGTCTACCTCACAAATACCTCCAAAAACTTCAACTGGTTCAGAACTCTGCAGCTTGAATTGTCACCAGAACCCCCTCCATCCATCAACTCCACTGGCTTCCGGTCATGCTCCGCATAGACTTCAAAATCCTGCTGTTTACATTCAAGGCTATCCAGAACCTTTCCCCTCCTTATCTGTCTAACATCTGCCTGCCCTTCCCGTTCCCTCAGATCTGCCTCCTCCGTCCACCTCTCTGTCCCTCCCGCCCGCCTCGTCACCATGGGGAGCAGGGCTTTCAGCCGCTCTGCCCCCCGACTCTGGAACTCACTTCCACCGGACATCAGGAACCTGGACTCTCTCCCTCTCTTCAAATCAAGGCTAAAACTCATTTATTTAAAATTGCATACCCCACTTAACTTGAACTGCACTACCTCACTTTACTCTGTTTTGTCTGTTCTACACTGTCTTTTATCTGTTTTGTCTGTTTTGTCAATGGTTACAGCACTGTAGAATAGCATAGAGTCCTGAGTGAGGGAAGTAAACGATGTGCTCATACAGCAGCCCAAACTTAACATGCCAAACAAGCCTCGACCAACTTCAGTACAGTCACTTAACAAGAAGTACCCATGATTTCTAATTCTAGTTGTCAATGTGTGAATTAAATATTTAGTTTGAGCAACACTGTTAGTGTACCAAAGAGTTTCGCTAATATTCACTGAACTTTTTACATTCTAACTAACTTTGCATTCTGTGCATCATGACCTTTTCTTCATGGACTAAATAATGCAGTATTTCTGTATACAGATTTATGAATGTATTAATTATGGACAGCTGTATATAACCAAGACCATTATTAATCTGCATTGAAGATTGGTAATTATTTAATCAAAGTTAGACAAGCCTTTCCTTTATTTACTATAAGCTCATTTGTGAAATTGATTCAGGCATATTTTGTTAGGATTAAGAGATTTTCTTTGCCTGAAGTAAATTGGATTAATGGTTTGTATTTCATTCAAATATTGAGAAGGAATCATAAATCTATGTTTTATGGCGTCATAAGCTCTTTTAAGCAAGGGTGGTGAGATTGACAATAGCACTTATGATAAAAACCTATAGACTTAATTAAAATAAGTTGTAAAATTGTGTCAAATGGGAGGTAGAAATGTATTTGTAGCAAAAAATAAATCATCCACATATTCCTTCATTGACTTCCCCTTTAAGAGACCCAAATGTCCTCTCACTTTCACTTACTGTGATGAGAATGAATTAGGGTATTACACAGAGCTGCAGACTCAAACTCCTCCATAAAGTGTGTGCAGAAAAACTGTCTATAAGAAGTAAAATATCTCCAACAAAGGCCCCAGTTAAATCTACAAAGCCAGAAGATGTATGTCATTATTGCTGTTTTAATATTTGAGCCCATTTCATGTTAATCATGTTATATTACTGCTAATCCTTTCATAAATCGTTTTCTTACAATCCAGTCATCCAATGGTTGCAGTTAACATAAGTACAGTTAGAAAATCATGTATTGAAAATAAAAAATCTAAAATCTAAACAGTGATCACCTGTACCCATACTGTGCTGCTCACATTTTGGCAAACTAGTTCATTATATAAATTTATTGATGACTACTTCAGTTAAATATATGCATTAAATCTGCTCAGTATGTCTTGAATCAACGTAGTGAGTGTTTCATCTATCTAGAATGTCAAATAATTGTAAAAACAAACAAAAACAAAAAAAACATGTCCATCACAATCTCCTGAAAATCCACTTTATGTCTACAAATGTCTTGTTTTGTCCAACCACCAGACTAAGACTCAAATATAATTGGTTGTACATCATAGAGGAATATTTAAAAGGAGCCAGCACTTACATTTGAGAAGCTGGAGCCAGAAACATTTTGGCATTTTTGCTTAAAAACCTAAATGGGGTTCTGTGATAATTTAGATAGAGGGAAGTACAACAATTCCTTTTGTGCTTCTCCCATATACTGAAGTGTTGAAAGCACTCCAAGTAGCAGAACTATATACTTCAGGTGAATTTGGGAGAGGCTAATCCTCCATTTTAAGAAGATCTTTGGCACAAATAGTTCCACAGGAATCAGAGCCTGCCTCACTCACTTCTGTCCGGCTGTCATCATGCCTCCACATCCATTTTATTGCATTTTTAAACTAGTGCAATAAGCTGAGACTAAAGGAAAATGAAGGCTTTATCAACGTTTAAAAAGAAAAGGGGCACACTCTTGATCAGTTTAATACATTTCAAACTAATATAGCTTTTTGATTTTTGAAGATAATTACCAACAAGCCTATGCAGTACATTGTCTGTGCATTTGACATTCTGTCAGTATCCTTGCATGTTCATTGACACCTGCTGGACATTTTGTGTGTTGCAACCATGTGCTTTTGTTTGTTTTGGGTAGTGACTCCGCCCTCACCTGTCATGCTTCCATGTGGTCATTGTCGGCCATTTTGTGCTCACCTGTACTCCGTTAAGTCCTAATGATTAGGCCTACTTATTCTGTGCTCTGTCAGCCCCAGTTTGTCAGATTGTCCCAGTCTTTTGTTCTGAGCACATCTACCGTTGTTACCTGCTTTGCCTGTCTACCAACCTGCTTGTTTGTACTCTGCCTGTGAACCTGGTTTTTGGATTTTGCCTGCCGATTTGGATTATCTGCCTGTTTGGACTGCTTATTTGGACCTGACCCTTGCCTGCCTCTAGACCACTCTTTGGACTGCCCTCTAGTTTGTCAGCTCTTCTCCTGTTTCAGTTTTGTTGCCAAAAGCCTGCATTTTTGTTGAGTTTTTTCACCGTTTGACGGGACATTCTTTGTTGGAGTTTTTTTTTTACTTTTTCTGTTCAATTAAAAACTCTTGAATTTGGAACTTTCTGCATTTGGGTCCGAACTTTCTACAAAACCTGACATTACAATCTGACCAGATAATGGACCCAGCAGAAATAAGTAAGGTTCTTGATCGGCATGGAGCAACGCTGGGGAAACACCAGGCACAAATTGAGTTTGTTTCCAGGACGTTGGAGGCAGCTACAGCAAGTGTGACTGACCTTGCTGCTAGGGTGCAACAGCTCCAGTTAGCCTCCTCAGTACCACCTCCTCCAGCTGCTCCAGCCCGAGAACCTCGCCTGCCTCCACCTGAGACTTACTCAGGAGATCCAGGATCCTGTCAGTCATTCCTAGCTCAGTGTGAGCTGATTTTTGGACTACAGCCATTGACTTTTCCTTCTGATCGTTCTAAGGTTGCCTACGTCATCACCCAGTTGTCTGGAAGAGCTCGTGAGTGGGGAACGGCCATCTGGAGCAACCAGGTGGCGATCCAGGATGACTTCACTCAATTCACTGGTGAAATGAAGAAGGTCTTCGATCGCTCTAAACAGGGAAGGGAGGCTGCTCGTGAGATCCTTAACCTCCGTCAAGGCCGCAGGTCAGTGTCCGACTTTGCAATAGAATTCCGGACTCTGGCGTCCTCTACTAGTTGGAACCTGGAAGCTCTGTATGATACGTTTTTCAATGGACTTTCTGAAGGAATTAAGGATGAACTCATTCCCCGCGATTTGCCTTCATCTTTTGATGGCTTGGTGGATGTGGCTATCCGTGTGGACACACAGCTAGGTCAGCTTCATCGGTTGAAGACAACCAGTAGTTATCAGCGGACTGAGCTTCGTCGAGGGTCCAGTTCTCCTCTTCAGGTCCTTGAGGGGGGATCAAGGTCGTCCACTCCAGCTCCTCCAGAGCCAATGAAGATAGACCGGACTAGTCTTTCACCAGCTGAGAGACAGCGAAGGCTGGAGTCTCGTGCCTGTCTGTACTGTGGTCAGCGTGGCCATTTTGTTTCAACCTGTCCTGTAAAAGACAATGCTCACCAGTGAGGCGGGGAGTACTGGTGAGCGCAATTCCCTCAAGGATCTCCCCATCCCTTCGCACTGTTCTGCAAGCAACTGTGATGTGGAGGAGCCATCATCACACCACCTCCGTCCTCATTGACTCTGGAGCTGAAGAGAGCTTCATTGACGTATCACTGGCCACCAGATGGGGAGTTCCAGTAACCACCCTGCAAGTGCCATTGACTGCCTCAGCGCTAAACGGGACCTGTTTCGCCAAGGTAACCCATATCTCATCCCCGGTGAGTTTGATGCTCTCTGTTAATCACACTGAGGAGATTGCTCTTTATGTTATTGATTCACCACAGATTCCCATAGTTCTTGGTCACCCTTGGTTAGTCAAACAAACACAACCCGCACATTGATGGGGGGAGAATTCTATTTTGGGCTGGAGCCCATTCTGTCATTCCCAGTGTCTGAGGTCTGCCCTTAACCGGTTCTGTGTTTTTCCTGAGCTACCTGAGGACTTTCCAGACCTGTCAAGAGTTCAGCAAGTCCAGGGCAACTTCTCTACCACCTCATCGTCCATATGATTGCTCTATAGAGTTGCTTCCTGGAGCTTGTCCGCCTCGAGGTCGTCTGTACTCTCTGGCGCCCCCTGAGAGAATGGCCATGAACAAGTATATTGAGGACTCCCTAGCAGCAGGTATTGTCCGTCCCTCGTCCTCTCCAGCAGGGGCAGGGTTTTTCTTTGTGGGCAAGAAGGATAGATCATTAAGACCTTGCATTGATTACCGGGGCCTCAATGATATTACGGTTAAGAACAGATATCCTCTTCCCTTGATGTCCTCAGCCTTTGAACTGTTACAGGGTGCCACAGTGTTTTCTAAATTGGACCTTCGTAATGCCTATCATTTGGTGAGAATCAGGGAGGGAGATGAGTGGAAGACGGCATTTAATAGACCCACAGGGCACTACGAGTACCTTGTAATGCCGTTTGGTCTGACCAACGCCCCAGCTGTGTTCCAGACTTTGGTCAATGATGTACTGCGGGATATGGTAAACAAATTTGTTTTTGTTTATTTGGACGATATTCTGATTTTTTTCCAAGTCCCTTCGTGACCATGTCCATCATGTCCGGTTAGTTCTTCAGCGGTTACTAGAGAACCAACTTTATGTAAAGGCTGAGAAATGTGAGTTCCATCAACGCTCCACATCGTTTTTGGGCTTTGTCGTCTCTGAAGGTGGTGTTGGGATGGACTCCTCTAAGATCAAGGCAGTCATTGATTGGCCTACCCCTCAGTCCCGCAAGGATCTGCAGAAGTTTCTGGGTTTTGCAAATTTTTACAGACGGTTCATTCGTAACTATAGTTCTCTTGCCTCTCCTCTAACTGCTCCGACATCCTCCTCTGTCAGGTTTTTCTGGTCGGAAGTGGCAGAGAAGGCGTTCCAACAACTGAAGAAGCGTTTCACCTCTTCTCCCATTCTGGTTATGCCAGATCCTTCATGTCAGTTCATTGTTGAGGTGGATGCCTCTGAGGTAGGGGCTGGAGCTGTCATGTCCCAGAGGTCCAAGGAGGACAATAAGCTGCACCCATGTGCCTTTTTCTCCCACAAGTTAACGCCTGCTGAGAGAAACTACGATGTCGGGGACCGGGAACTTCTGGCAGTCAAACTCGCTCTGGAGGAGTGGCGTCATTGGCTAGAGGGCGCTGACGTTCCTTTTCTTGTGTGGACGGACCATAGGAACCTGGAGTATTTGAAGTCTGCCAAACGACTCAACGCACGCCAGGCCAGGTGGTCTCTTTTTTTTAGTCGGTTCAATTTTACCTTGTCTTTCCGTCCTGGGTCCAAGAATGCTAAACCTGACTCTCTTTCTCGACAGTTTAGTGCTCCAGATGCTGCTCCTGCCCCTAACACCATTTTGCTGTCTCACTGTTTAGTGGGTGCAGTTTCTTGGGATATAGTCTCTGTGGTTCGCAGTGCCCAGCAACAGGAGGCTTGCCCAGCTGGTTGCCCTCCTAACCGCCTGTTTGTCCCCAGTTCTGTCCGTCCTCAGGTTTTGGAGTGGGGTCACTGCTCCCGACTGACCTGCCATGCCAGGGTTAGGAGGACTATGGCATTTCTCCGTCAACAGTTTTGGTGGCCCCGAATGGTTGCAGATGTCCAAGCCTTCATCGCTGCCTGTCAGATTTGCGCCCAAAACAAGAGCTCAAAGCAGCCACCTGTCGGACTCCTCCAGCCGCTCCCAGTACCCAGACGACCATGGTCCCACATAGCCTTGGATTTTGTGACTGGCCTCCCGCCTTCTGATGGTAACTCTGCTGTCCTGACTATTGTTGATCGGTTCTCCAAGTGTGTGCACTTTGTCCCTCTGCCTAAACTCCCTTCTGCCAAGGAGACAGCTTCTCTCATGGTTAACCATGTCTTTAGGATCCATGGAATGCCTTTTGACATGGTGTCTGACCGAGGTCTTCAATTTGTGTCCTCGTTTTGGAAGGAGTTCTGTAGGCTTATTGGAGCCACCGCCAGCCTCTCTTCAGGATTCCATCCTCAGACCAACGGCCAGACAGAGCGGGCCAACCAGGACCTTGAAAGGGTTCTTAGGTGCCTGGCGTCCCAGAATCCCACATCCTGGAGTCGGCATTTGGCATGGGTTGAGTATGCCCACAATTCTCTCCCTGTTGCATCTACGGGTCTCTCCCCTTTTCAATGTTGCCTTGGCTACCAACCACCTCTCTTTTCTTCCCAGGAACTTGAGGCATCGGTTCCATCTGTCCAGGCGTTTGTCCGGCGGAGCAAGGCGACGTGGAGACGTGCTCGAGCTTCTCTGTTGCGTTCGGGTGCCCAGGTCAAGCGGTTGGCAGACCGCCGAAGGGTCAAGGCCCCCCACTACAGGAGCGGTCAGAGGGTTTGGCTCTCTACCAAGGACCTACCTCTCCGAGTGGACTCACGTAAGCTGGCTCCCCGCTTCATTGGGCCCTATGTCATCGAACGGGTTTTGGGCAGATCTGCAGTCCGGTTGCGCCTGCCCCTCTCACTTCGCCGAGTCCATCCCACCTTCCATGTGTCCCGGGTCAAACCTGTCTGTCACAGTCCTCTGTCTCCCCCGGCTGTGCCCCGCCCTCCCCCCCCGGCTCGTTGATGGGGGTCCTGTCTACACTGTCGAGAAGCTGATGGATGTTCGCCGGCGTGGGCGTGGTCTCCAGTTTTTGGTTGACTGGAAAGGGTATGGGCCAGAGGAGCGGATGTGGGTTCCCGCCCGCCACATTGTGGATAAGACACTCATTAGAGACTTTCGCCAGCAACACCCACGCAATCCTGCCTTGACGCCGAGAGGCGTTCGTTGAGGGGGGGGTAGTGTCAGTATCCTTGCATGTTCATTGACACCTGATGGACATTTTGTGTGTTGCAACCATGTGCTTTTGTTTGTTTTGGGTAATGACTCCGCCCTCACCTGTCATGCTTCCATGTGGTCATTGTCGGCCATTTTGTGCTCACCTGTACTCCGTTAAGTCCTAATGATTAGGCCTACTTATTCTGTGCTCTGTCAGCCCCAGTTTGTCAGATTGTCCCAGTCTTTTGTTCTGAGCACATCTACCGTTGTTACCTGCTTTGCCTGTCTGCCAACCTGCTTGTTTGTACTCTGCCTGTGAACCTGGTTTTTGGATTTTGCCTGCCGATTTGGATTATCTGCCTGTTTGGACTGCTTATTTGGACCTGACCCTTGCCTGCCTCTAGACCACTCTTTGGACTGCCCTCTAGTTTGTCAGCTCTTCTCCTGTTTCAGTTTTGTTGCCAAGAGCCTGCATTTTGTTGAGTTTTTTCACCGTTTGACGGGACATTCTTTGTTGGAGTTGTTTTTTGACTTTTTCTGTTCAATTAAAAACTCTTGAATTTGGAACTTTCTGCATTTGGGTCCGAACTTTCTACAAAAACCTGACACATTCTATAAACAAACCTGGTTCATACCCTTCAAAACTAATAAGCTTTTGTCCTATTTGCATAATTGGGACGTTTTCTCTGACTCCAACTCAAAGTAATGAAAAAATATTTGTAAACAGAAATGACACTGTAACAAAGTAGGGTAACCTTGCCAGTTTTAGCACTAATCGGCCGTGAATTTTAACAACTTCTGCCAAAAAATATCCCCCCACAGTGTATGAAATAATTTGCTCAAAAAAAATACTGCCTTTTGATAACTATTGTAGAATCTGTGCTGTTATCTGAGACATGCACTCATGTCAAATGTCTGTTCATTTGTGGGCTGCATCAATGTTGATGAAAATAAATGTAATTTATTGTTCCTCGCATACATCACATACACATAAAGGAGGACTACTTTGGTTCTTATCTTTTGGTCAGAAAACACTGCAGTACTTTAAAACTGAAAAAGTGATCTTTGCACACACATTTGGACAGGTGCAGAGGAGAATAACTGATGACTCAAAGAAACAAAAATAAGCTCCCATATAGGTTACTAGGGAAAGTATGGTAAAAGTGTATTTATAGATACATTTTGGTCAAGCAACCTTTGTCAGGCATTTCATACAACAAATGAAAACTAGCCTCACATGTACATACTCTAAAAACCATCCAACCATCCAAAAGATCATAAAACAAAACATAAGAACCAACTACTCTTTTAGGAACATTCAGGTGAATTCACTGTAACATAACAACCAGATTAAGAGTTTACAGCCATGCTAGCAGCTGTAACAGCTAACATCAGCAGTCTCATAATGAAAATGCTCACGTGTTCATCATCATGTTTGTTAACATGCTAACATTTGTCTATTAGCACAGTCACAGCTGGGTCTGATGAAAATTCATGGGATCACCAAAGTTATTACAAATCATTGTGACAGGAATATGTATGTACCCAATTTCATGACAATGGTTGTGCCTGACATATATCATCTGGAAACGCAGAATGTCTGTACACAATTTCATGGCAGTACATCCAATAGTTGTTGAGCTATTTTAGTCTGGACCAACGGACAGAGCCTTCGCTAGAGTGCAACACTAGAATGGCTAAAGAGGCTGCAGAATTACATAACACTACTTTCCTAATGGAAACAAAAATGGCTTTAATGGTATTGTAACTTATCAGCCCAAAACTCAGCATGAAAACACCATTGAAAGAATTACTCCAGACTTTTGTGGCGCTTTAATGAATGCACATCATTTCTGAAGTGACCATATATAGCAGATCAAATCAGATATGCCATCATTTACCACACCAGGGCCTGCCAGTACCCTCAGTCCGAATAATCACTCAAATGGGGAAGTGTGTCTGAGGCACAGGACGTCCTGCAGGAGCCATTAGTGGCTATAACCTCTCAGCACGGGGAATATAAACAGAAAGCCCGGACGACCAAAGCACTACTTGTTAACTCTTACCAAACCCATCCGGCATTTTTACATAACATAAACACATACTTAACCCTAATTTGAAATTATCTATGAAATGTGAGCACAAATAGTCTCACAACAGAAATCTTTCTGCTATGACAATCAGGTAAAAGCAAAATAATGAAATATTGTATGACACAAATTCAAAGCTATCAAATGATGGCCGCTGACTGTTTTGCACTTTTGGACCAATGCCTTGTACTTACTGTACATGCATCGTCCACCAGCACCGAGCCATAAAGAGAGCTAAATTATGGTTCTCTGCAGTCAACATGGAATTTGATATATAGAGATGGACGACAGTGTTTGACCCTGACTAAAGCCATGCCATCAGCTTGTTTTGTAACTAAGCACAGTAATGTGAGAGGAACAAGACAGCATTGTTCTGAACTGAGCCCTTGACCAAGAACAGTATACACAGACAGATGGGCTGTTGACCAGAGTGTTTAGGAAATGTGTTGCATAACCGCCATCAATGGACAAGGGTATAAAGGAGAAACCTTGGTTATGAGTGCAGCGGCTAATGCAGTACAGGGGAAGTCCTTCAATCTAAGAAATGCATTTGCAGAAAGCTTCTTTTGACACATTTCTTTCTTTCACTGCTTAGAAACAACTTTTGTCTATTTTGATGAGCAATTCATTGATGTATTGTGTGTTGAAATCCTCCATGTGATGCCAGAGACTTTACAAGAAAATAGCCTTAGTATGTCAAGGCTGACCTGTAATGTTTTTGCCATTTTGGTTACTTCTAGCAGCAGATCAGGTGGCTTTACACTCATACAGTATATCATATGTTCAATTAAGCATATGGCTGCAGTGCTTCAACTTCGTAATCAAATATATCATAAAATGTATCCGATCTTTGAAGGTGGTTTTACAGCAGGCCAAATGGAAGCTGTTAACCTCGAGAGGAAGACTAACAGTGACAAAATGAGACTGTTTTATAGCAAACACAGCGCCTCAGTGGTGTTGAGCCACTGCTAACACATGAATTAAGAGAATATAATGAAGAGTAGTTTACATTTGTTGTTTAAGATTAATAAATTGCCTCTGGTTCTAATAGTGAACATTTTGCAATTTTCTTCACTAATGGCCCTAATAGATGCAGCTTCCAATGATAACTTCTTGCTTTACTGCAGAAGTGATGAACAACAGTAGCATTTCACTGAAGAAATTAATCATTATGATAATATTAGTCAAAATTAGTCAAATTGATTTGATTTATTTCTATTAAATATTAGTCAAAACTACAACTAGACCTCATGTTATTAATAATGACAGACAGCAGGATCACAATATTCAAGAGGAGATAATTACTGTGTGGCCAACATAAATGAGTTGTGGACCTAAAGGTTATAAAAGTGCGATTGTGACTGGAGGGTCTCTGGCTTGATCACCCGTACTGGAGGGATAAATCTGGGTCATTACCACCACTGAGGTACCCTTGAGCAAAGCTCTTAACCCCGGCTGCTCCAGTGGAGCTGCTCAGTGGCCAACAAATCAGACTGTGGTTGTACTGGATGGCTTCGAGGTATGAATTTGTAACTGTGTGGCTTTCCTGAAAAAGAGACTGACACAAGCAAACATAACATAGCAAACCGCTGTTTCAACTGTTTTCCCTTTCTGACTGGGACAAATGCATCTAATTTATCTGCTGATGTGCATGGTTACACAAATATGCTGCTTGTACATACCACTTCTTTGACAGTTCATGTCTAGAGGGTGGATGTAATCGTAGATTTAGAGTTTGAATCCTGAAATGAAATATCTGTTATTAAAATCATGTGGTTGGTCTACTTTGCGCATGTCAGAGACCCAGCGATAAAATAAAAGAAAATTTGTCCTGTAGGTGGTGGTAAGGGTGAGGCTGCGTGGTCTATAGAATTGTTTATTACCTTGAAAGCATGAATGTGCTCAGAATTATTTTTTTGCAATCCTCCTTTTATGGCCAAGCTTTTTGACATGTACATGCATTTGTCCACTGTAGAGCTGGTTAAGTCTTTGTAAATTAAATATCAAATGCCGTTTTCATTCCCATTTTAAAATTGTTAGAAAACTAATTAAAATACTGCGCACTGCACATTCAAGAATCACTTTGAAAATAGAATATATAAATTTTCATTTTTATTTTATTTTTAATATAGTCTTAGAATGCCCATTTGAGTAGCCCATGTCGAAGTAAAATGGAATTACATCTTCATGTTCAAGTTTACATTATCATTTTAATACAGTCCCCTATAGGTTCTATACAACAGTGCAGGATGCACACACATATAAAAACAGATACTATATTGTGCACAAACAAGTATTTTATCATCAATATAACACTTTCTCTCCTACTTTTGTTTAACTCGTGTCTCCATAAGAAACATTTCTTCTGAGAAAAAAGATGGTTGCCTCCTGTTTGCTCTTGCTGCCTTCTTTGCCTTTTGAGTTTCGAATCCAAACTCCAAATAAACAACTTTATCACCTCAGTGGGAGTTTCTCCCCAAACAAAGGCAAAGAGCAGGTGGAGGTGTCTGGACACAGCAATACCTGCCCATCTGCTCATTTATAAAACAGTGTTTAAGATTCTAGCAGGACAGCTGCACTAGAATCCATAAGTAAGACATGAAAGATGTATGAGCGACACTGTTCATAAACATCAAACAATAAAACAACAATAGGTTGCATCAAGAAATTGCTCGCAGGTATTGGCTCAGTCAGGTAAATGAGGAGATGCTTTATCAGCGATTTGAATCAAGCAATATCTATGTTGATTTATTTCACATTCAACAATCCTGGAAAGAGTTCCTTCCACCTTTAGCGATCAAGCATCTCGTTAAAATGCAACACATGTAGTTTGTGCAATATATTCTGTGTGATGCTTCAGAAAGAGCTTTGCAAAGTCAATGTGTTAATGTGTTCACTGAGCAAATTGAGCCCACTGTCAAACTTCATGAAATATTGTGTCAGTAATGACTGTGTGATTGTATTTGTGTATGTGTCTGTGCGAAGGTGAGACAACAGGAAATGTGAAGGAAATGAGCAGCGAGAAGCCAAAACAACCGAAATTCCAGACACAGCTTGCTTCTGGATATTAGCACACGCAGAATTTAATGACGAATTTACAGTAAGCAGATCTGCTTAATGCAGCACTAATGTCTCAGCTGTACTGAGACTGTCCAATGTGTGGCAAATCCAGAGCAGCGCCATGATTTGATCGTGTGCTGGGTGCTTGGCTGCTCAGTGGAGCAAACTGTTATTTCCTGGGCATTACATGTGCCACCGCTCTTTTTTAAAGTCAATGTGACGTTATGAATTCAATTTGGGACTCGAGTGCACCTTTTCCTGGAAATATTATTCTCCCACATTAGCACCCATGTGAGTTTGTATGTAATATGTGGAAATCCTATTATTAAGGCAGACTGACGAGAGCCTGAAGGACAGCCTGATTCCCTCAGAGTTATCCTGAGTGCATTTGGAACCGGTGTGATCTGAATGGCAATGGCAGGTAGCCGAGCAGCGTGCCTGTTTGAAAAACCAACATAAAAAAAACGAATGGCGGAAGAATTGATTATACACTTTATGTCTGCTCTTTCCAATCAATTTCCATCTCTGAAGAGAGAATAAAGGTTGAAAATAAATACATAGAAAACTTTGATAACTATATTTTCCTGAAACTTTATGATAGACCTTGTTGGGATTTGGTGGAAGGAATAAAACATTTCAGTTTTTATTATTTGTCTAAAATTCATTCAGATAAGTCAAAAGACTCTCTGCACCTCTGCATTCCTGGTGTTCAATTTGACACATCAGACTGGTTCGATATTTGTGACCCTGACTCTCACTACTCTTGACAGGCATTTTTTGGCTGCCTGGCATTGATTAAAGATTCCTGCTTGGATGAGGACACAGCTGGGGTCTTCATTCTCACTTTCCTCCTTCTGACCTCCTCTATTACCCACCAGACAGGCACAGAGGAACAGAGAATGCCCCCCAGCTGACCTGCTAACACCATCCCGTTACCCTTTTTGTTGAGGCTTTAAAAGACTGGAAACCACTTTCCTCTCAAACAAGCTTGCTCTTCAACAACAGCTAACAAATACCTTATAGGATGATGCACTGACCTACACCTTTTTTTAAGTACAATTACAAAACAGTCTTTTCTACTTGAGTTTACTTTATTCACATCTACTTTGTGCTACTCTCTAGCACAGCATGGGTCTTCAAATTCAGTACATGTACAGTAGATGTATAGAAAAGATCAAACGTATCATAATCACAAAAAAAGATCACTGTGTCCAACCTTAATCAAACAACCTCAGCAAGTCAATCTCCGACTGTGACTTACATGATATCACAGGCTTGGTTCTTTACTTGCTATATTGAGCAAATTGTTGCCTAAAGGTCCCTTATCGCTTTTCTAACAATATTCTTAACTTCATGGATATTTGCAAGGAAAGAGGACACCAGGGAAAATAGGATGATAAAAAAATAGGGCCAAAAAAAGGGATTAGTGTGTAGGAGACTGCAGGAAACTTAAAGAAGCAAAAAATGGAGTGAAAAAACTTTGAGTGCCTCCCACTGAAAAGTTTTACTTTGCTGTTTGAATTTCGTGGGCTTGACCGTGGCGAATCAACACAAAGGTTTCTCAAATGCTGTTTTCTTTAGAGTCATTTCCTCTCCTGCTTTGATTTCTCCTATTTACTTTATGGAGTATGGCAAGCTACATTGCCAGGGGTCTGTATTACTGACACCATTACATCAAACATATGAATGACCCCCTCAAGAGGTCAGACAGTAGGAGCATGCACTAAACCTCTGCCTGTGGGTGGGATAGAGGAATGCAATGAAGTATAAAAAGCTCATCTTTCACTGTTGCAGGGGAGACTTTTAGTGAAACCAGGCCAAAAGTTGTACCTGTGGCAGAATACAACATATTTTTGTTCAGCTGAAATGCAGCATTTAGTTGATACAACATCATTCACCGTAAATGATCATATGGTTGACTAAATCTCCTCACATGACCAAGTACCAAGAACATCATGTTCTAGCTTTAAATACTTTTCCAGATAAATAAATACTGTATTAAATTAACACTACTCTAATCAGTGCTATTTTCACTTATTTAAATTGGCAAAGCATACTGAA
This sequence comes from Scomber scombrus, assembly GCF_963691925.1. NCBI lineage: Eukaryota > Metazoa > Chordata > Actinopteri > Scombriformes > Scombridae > Scomber > Scomber scombrus. The sequence goes on from NC_084986.1 coordinate 14,390,327, forward strand.
ATGTTCTGGCTTGCTCCCAGTCACAAAGGATGAATCTGACAAAAAACACCAGAAATGGGCATCACATGCTGTGTATGGGGAGGGAGAGGATATATAATCTGAACAGCTGTATAATCAAAAATAATTCAATACAATAACCCTGCACATAATACAATAAATATATGTGCTAAAACTGTGTCAGAGAGCATTTATCTATCTTGTAATTTTCTAAACTCATACTTCATGTTTCTGTACTGGACTGCATTACATTGTATTCACTCCCTGTGCACATACTGTGTGTGATAACATTTTCCTTGGTCTAACATCTTGCTTCAGGCAACAGTGGTAGTAATGCTGCTGTTCAACATCAAAACATTAATACTTACTAACCAGAACCCCCTCACCAGCATTTTGCACCAGAAATACAGTATGCTGGTGGACATAATACAAGTTCAGGCTAAAAAAAAAAGAAATTCTGACAACCTCCACTTTCTTTTATCTCATGTATTTTTTAATCTCAATGTATCCATAAAAGACCAAGTCAGCCTGCATGTACTTTCACCCAAGTACAATATTTGTATGTGTAACAAATTAAATTTGGAGCAAAATGCTATACTGTGGTCGATTTTTAAGGAGCCAGTCATGTCTAAAAACCAAGGTCAGAGCTTCTATAAACATTGCACTGACAATTCCCATACACATATCCTCTGGTAAGGGATTAAGTCACTTTAAGACACAGTAAAAGGCCACAAAAATGTGGACTTTGACACTAAACTACAACATATGCCCATGCCAACATGGACCAATTTAGGAGTCACAGACATAAAAAACAAATTATTTTGAAATTTATAATCTGAAACATCCAACACCCCATTTACTTTACACCTCTCTGTCCTGTGGAACTGTTAAAAGCATATTCTTGTTTCTCTCCAGCAGTGTATTCCCATCCTGCTGGAACAACACATCTCTAGTTAACCACATAAATCAATAAAATGACCACAGAAAAATTGTGAGCAAGGAGTCAACAGTGCGTTATCCCCCTTGAATTTAATGATCGGTGAGCAACATTGTGGAAAACATCCAAGCTTTTAATGACATTGCAGTCAAAATAGTCAACATCACTTAAAATTAAAGCTGCAAGCAGCGATGAACGGGCCCTCGCCCCCCCATGCATGTCGGGCTGTGGCGTAGTCGGAGGGCGCGCAGGTAGACGTCTTCATTCGCAGGCTTTTATTTGACATTGCATGATGTGGTGAAATATCACTGCCTGTGTCCACTATGTGGCGCTAGAGAGCACCCACCAATTATATGTCATGTTGTAGTATGTGATGTGGAGAACACATCCTGTAATTTCATATAAATCGGATAATGTTTGTCATATGAGGCGGACTTCCTGTATCCAGTAGGTGGCACTAGAAATCACCCACCAATTATGTGTCATCTTGTAGTGTATGATGTGGAGAAGACATTCTGTAAATTTCATATAAATCGGATAATGTTTGTCATATGAGGCGGACTTCCTGTGTCCAGTAGGTGGTGCTGTGTATATGACACAGTATTGATGCATAGACGTGGTCAGGGCGGGACCCTCTACATGCGTGATCAATTTGGTGTAGAACGGACGATGTCTGTAGGAGTTATAAGGATTTCCTGCTTTTTGGCGAAGGATGGAATGGCGAAGGAAATTGTCGGCACCGCCACGCCCAAACTGAATCCCTAATCAGAAAGTTTTTTTGATAACTTTTCATCTCCAATGTCTCAAGATGATTCTGAGTGAATTTGAAGTCGGTCGGATGAAATCCCTAGGACAAGTTCGTTCGCCAAAATCGCACATATTTTTCAAAATGGCCGACTTCCTATTGGAGTGACGTCATGGGTCCAAGAGACTTTTTAGTGCGTCTTTACACGATACATGTGTTAACCGAATTTTGTTTGTCTACGTCAATCTGAGTCGAGGGGCTCGTTTTTTAAAATGTTTTAGGGGGCGCTATTTAACCATTTTACATAGCCGATTTCAGCGATCCTTAAAATATAACATTTTTCACCGGATCGGACATGATTGCAAGTTTTGGTGAGTTTTGGGGCACGTTTAGGCTGTCAAAAAGGCGTTTGTTTTATAGGAACTATAATAATAATCAGGACAGATACAATAGGGCCTCGCACTGGTCAGTGATCGGGCCCTAGATATTGCAAAGTTTTCTTGATTATGACGAATATTCTACAATTTGAAGTTGAGTGCTCATTAGCCCCTCATATATGATATAGAAAACAGCAAACAAACATTTCAGGATGTAAACAGATTTAATAATTCCTTGAATATATAAGATATTACAAGCGTAACATCTTTCAGTGACCCTCTGCTACTGTATGTTACTCCATAATAATGTTTGCATCTATCATTTAATTTACATTTACCTTTTCTGGTAAGTGGTGTCATAGCTATAAGAGGATGGAATCAAGCAATGTCTTGCATTATATAGCAATCTATTCTGTCCTCATGGACTACAGGAAGCATACAAACTGGCTAATTATGTTTGCCTGATTAAATTTGGGCTCCCCTTCTAACCATTTATCTTATAATAGGGATATTTAATTACATTAAACATAAGCTAAGAGAAATAGGATGTTAAAGCACTGCTGCAGATATGTGCAGACAATTGCATTTCCATTGGTTCAAATCAGTGTCAGTCTGATTGATCAGTGTTCACAATATCCTCAGGCTGTCTCATTTCCTGCTGGTTGATTTATATAACGAGGCCTGGATGGAGGTCTGCGTTTTCTTTGTCCAGGGTGGCATCTGTTCTGAAACACATGATGTAGCCAAGACAGCTTTAGCAGAGCCAAATGCCCCCTCACTGCACCAGGGATGCAACTTATAGCCTTTCACTTAAACGCCACTGAGGGTTTAGGGTCCTATTTTTGTGTAACAAGACAGGCTGCATACAATATGGTCATTGCACAGAGGGCATAATGGTTGTTTGGTATTTTTGTGACCTGTGGCCTTCTTGAAAATGGGATAGAATCAGGAGGCACATACAGTATGAGTGCATGTGTTAGAGGCTCACATCAATTTCTTAGAATTTCCTTAGAAAGCACTTGTCATGTCACCATGACAATCTGAAAGTTTGGTAAGTCAACGGAGAGTCCTGAACAACTTCCTCTAACAGCAAACTAACATCCAACTACAAAGTAAAAAAAGACAATCACACAACAGCTCAAATATAAATGAATGGGGGGGGGGGGCATGTTACAGACAGCAGCTTGTGTCTCTATATGAGCATGTGTGGATAATATGCATAATAATAAGTTGTATTTGAAATCATAATGATCCAAACTAATAACACCAGTAATGCTCCATTGTATAAACTGAGAAGCTGTGTAAAATATACAGTTTGTAGAGTCAGACACTCAGACTTGAGGATATCAGTTCAAATGTCTTTACAGAGTCAGTTCCTGAAGATCTTCATAAAGCCTGCAAGCAGTCTACAGTGTAAGCAGACTTACTGTCAGATTGTACAGGCATATCAGCTGTCTTTGCAGTATGTCGTGACAGAAAACATGTGGGCTGCTTGGTCAGTGGGCTTTCGTTGACGCCTACTTATTTGAGGTCAGCCTGGTGTGTCAGAACCCTAAGAAACTAAATTTGTCACTGTTACAGAATATCCACTGGCAACGACCCTAAACATTTCCAGTAACAGATTAATTCATTGTTGCGTACAATTTGGCATGTTATAGATTTAACGTTATCACAAATCCCTGCCTGCTACTCGCAAGCTCCCAAATTTCTGCAGTGAAAGGAAACATGGATAAAGTGGCAGAGCACACTGATTCTGAGCACCAAGAACTCATGTACTGTGTTGGACTCCCAGAGTGGATTAGCAGAGTTTATCAGCACCAGCACACTGTGGCACTCATTGGTTGTGCACTGCTGTGGATAAGTGGCTGCGGAAAGCACAGAGTCCTTGGACTTGGTCAATAACAGCCCTTGGGGTACAGAAGGTGCTAGTCAATTAGAAAACGCTGAAACATTTTATTAGTCAATATATTTACAGCCTCAAACTGATTAAATATGTACTATGTGGCGTAAACACTCCAGTGGATCGCTATGTGAATTCATATTTTTGTTTCCATTCGAAATTAAATTCTTATTAAATTAATTTAACATTGGAACAGGTGGAACAGAAGGCAGAGGAAGTGCACCATTTGAATAAAAACTAAAAGTATAGAATCAAATATGGGTCATTCATTTTTTGCGCTTGTGAAATGGTTTGAGAATGTGTAATTAGGTTTTGCAGCTGTTGAAATATTTTGTGCACGTGTGTAATTAAAATTATTAAAATATTTCAACAGTGAGGTTTCCTAAAGTCTGAGGGGCAGGCACACAAATTTCCTAGCTGTCTATGAGACATTGAAGTAACAACTCCAAACAGCAGTTTACGAGTATGAATTTTGACTCTGTTTTTACAGTTGAATACGACTGGTCAAACAGATGGTTCCCTTGCTTTCATCCCCCTGCAGGTCTTGAAAGATGGACGATGATGCAGGCTCTCCCATGACCCAGTTGGGTTTAACTGTACTTGAGGATGCTCTAGATGCCAATGGTAAACATTTAATGTGTTGTGTATTTAGCTTGCCATTAGTTATTGTAAGGCAACGTATATTTTCCTGTTTAGCAAGGGTTAGGGTTAGGTTTATGTACCCAAAGTACAGCAGTAATGTAGCTTTATGATATTAGCAAATATCCAGCTGAGCAGTTATACAAAGTCTCGTTAAAATTATCATATTATATACTATGTTGAGCATTGGGTTTGGGTAAACTATTGGTATATTGATATCGTGATGTGAGACTAGATCATTTAAGATTTTGGATATCGTAATATTGTTACATGGCGTAAGTGTCTTCTCCCTGGTTTTAAAGGCCACATTACAGAAAACTTACCAGACTGTTCTAGCTGTTACAGTATATTATTTTCCTTTACCCACTTAGTCATTATAGCAACATTAGTGGCGATTATTCATCAAAAAACCTTCAAAAATCTCATTATGTAAATACTTTGTTAAAGCACCAATAGTCATACCTACAAAATTGTTACTTATTGTAGCTTTTGAAAATTAATACAAAAATGACATTTTTATTATGCTTTTAAAGGTAAAATTATGAAACTTTAAATGACAGAATGTGTCACAAACCAATTCTTTGTTTCCATACAGCAAATCAGTACATTTATTATAATCTGTATGTTATGGTAGGTACCTGCCTCACTTCTCGGTTTTGGAGGACATTTAGTTAAAATCCCACTTTCCCTCCACCAAAAATCATTTGTCAGTTACAGATGACTGACTTTGTTACCTGCTGTTCAATTCAAACGGTTCCCTACCCATGATATGGAAACTACTGAATTTCACTGTTTACATCATGTAATATTCATAGCAGATGTCAAGGATTCTGGGGTCAATTATGTGCCATGATTTACATTGAGAATGAAAAGAGCTCCCATATGCTGATGCAGAGTAAAACTGAGCATCTTGGACATGCTACACACATGGCCAATCATGGCTGAGGGCTTTTAACAATGTGACGTTTGACCATCTGGACCACTGCAATATGAGGATAACATGTGTAGTTCAATAGCAACAAAGGCGTTATTGTCAAGTCTTTTAAACATAGGAAAACAATAAAATGAAAACAGGAAATTTGGTAAAAAGGCTGGTTTGCTGAACCACCCTGATGTTACAGCTTTTTTCTGAGTGTTAAGTATTTTGTCACTTCCTGATTAAAACATAAGTTAAATGCAGAAATCACATTATCACATATAATTAAACTTATTTTTCATGATCTTTGAACCCCTTTGTTATCAATCATAAATGATTTTGAGTAAAGACTAATAACTCTCATAACTAGTAATTTCTTAGTGAGCTCTTTGTGAAAACAAAAAATATAAATACACTCAGGACTTACTGTCACTAGACTTTGATTTCCCTACATGAGTCCATTAGTAAAATGTCAGTGTGAACATTAACTGAACAAAAAACAAACTACAGATGTGAAAGTGACTCAAAAGCAAATAAGGATAAAATAAAGAAAATCATGTTTTATATCATCACCTGATGCAATAAAGGGTGATTTTAGGTTACTAAAACCCTAAAGGTTGAATATGTATTTTCAACACAACAGCAACAACAGCACTGTCACTATGAAAACACATTCTTACATCAAATACCTAATTATCCACAACATAAAATGTGTATAATCCACTTTCAAGATAAATCGAACCGTGTCAGAAACCTGCCAGTGTTGTTATCTCACGGTTGCTGATTAGATGTCGATAAAAATCACAGATCTCCTCCATGCCCTTTCAAACTTCAGCCTCCAGTGAAACATTGTTCTGCAGCAGGTATCATGAATCATCCAACGCAGAGCTAATCTTGATTACTGGGTGCCATCAGTGGCTGTCATGGATTTGTATCTCCTGGATTAAATGTTGAATTCTTTTTCTTTTTTTCTTCATTTCGGTGAACGCACCTGCCTGTGGCCCTATTCCAGAGACATGTTCATTCTCCATCTCACTCTTTTTTAAGCAATTTTTCCCTGTCTATCAGTCTGCATTGGACAGGGGAGGGGAGGAGGAATGCAAGTGAAAAAGATCCCGTTTATACCTGGAGTTAAAATGCATTCTGTGTAGGTTGGACTGGCAACAAAACAAACATAAGATAGAGAAACTGTGCTATTTTTCAGTGGAAAGGATTGTCTTCTATCACTCTTTTACAGGACAACTGAAATCACAGTCATTTTTTTCCAGGTGTGTGCAGCCGCTGTGAACTGTGCCTGTGTCACCATGGATAATGGGATACAGCAAACAGTGGTGGGAGCAGATTGTTGATTAAATTGAAGCTGTATATAGACAAACGTGATCAACTTTTAAAAAAGATCAACCATTGTAATGTCAGACAAGAACATTCATAACAATATTCTGCAAAATCCCAGATTATTTACAATTCCTGTTGTCTATAACATCAAACATGACAACAATGGCATGGTGAAGGTCAGGGAAAGAGAGTGGCTATGGCAAATAAACAGTGGTTAGCATATTGATGGGGTTAGCCACCTAAAGAACTTGGTTAAGGTCAGGGAAAGATTGTGGTGACAGCTTTTGAAAAAGTGTATGGCAATTGCAGGTTACACCCTTATTTTGCACCTCACTACATAAAGGTCATGCTACTTCCTGCATTGGCACTGAACATCACCACTGGACATGAAATTGTGTGCTGCAGACTCATTAAATGTGGCTGTAATTTCATAATGGGATAATGGGCTGATATCAGCACTCCAGGTTGCTTTTTAAAGGGTAATTCCATTTATTTTGATCCAATACTTGCTTCCCGAGCTTTTTCCATCAAGCTGATTGATTTTTATAAAAAAACAAAAAATCATCAAGTAAAGTTTGATGCAGCTCTATGTTTTCAGGAAGCCCTGCTTTTTTCAAAACAATGACACTCATAGTGTGAGGAGTCCTGCTGCATTCAATTTTTCAATTATACATGACCTGAAACTTTAGTGCAGGTTTGAAATAATTATTTTAAATAGCTATTACGAAGATTACAGGTAGAAAGACATATTTTCATTCAAAATTACCTTATTGTTTGAGGTGTAAATATGATAAATTATCCTTGGTTTGAATTACAACCCATTCTCACATCAAAATGTGTAATAGCTACGACAGTCCACATTGATGATGTTTTTTGGACCTGTTATTTACTATTGGCCTGCATCCATGTCACTTAACTGTCAAGTTTCTGACTGCAAAATATATAACTAAATAAATAAAACAAAAAGTTGGCATTCCTTTTATTCTCAGTGGAGAGTCTTTACCTTCACCTTTACAGCGCAACTAACAGGCTATAAAATGCCTTTTCTTAATAGACGTAGTGGCATTTAGATTTTGGTTGCAGCAGACAATCCAAAACAGTAATCGAACCTGCCACATCCACCCACAACACATGCTCTTTCGGTGGCCTTCTGCTCTCAAAAACTGACAACTTATGGCCTTCACATTAATGTTATTGTTTAGTATCGAGGAAACGTTTATGTTTTAGTGTTGTGAAATGTTTAAGATATCTTTAAATGGACGCAGGCCAATAGACACAGGCCAACAGAAAAGAATAGGCCAAAAAAACGTGGCCATCTCACAATTTCAGAGCCGTCACCATAAAACGAATACAGTTTACACTGTGGACCAAAGTAGTTATTACACATTTTGATGTGAGACTGGGTTGGATTTTAACCCTATAAGACATTAATTACATGCTATTTAACTCCAAATAAGCCACTGGGATGCACGCGTGTTCATAAATACAACTTCTAAATGTAGTTTAGTGTTTAGATTGTGTTACTCCTCTCCTTTCTTCTCTACACCCTAATACTTTGAAGTACCATGTGTTTTTGAAAAAAAGAACTGCTTTGAAAAAAAAAGGTTTGATGTTATTTTTTCTCTTTTTAATGACCTAAGCGCACACCTCTATATTTGTATAGGCCCATTCCTAGAATAAATAGGAAATGTATGTCCAGCATGGTCATAAAAAGACATTTCCCTCCTCATTTCCCCCACCAGAGCCCACAGATGTGAAGTAGATTACACCCCCTCTTCACCCCTCCTTTTGCCAGCCCTTCTTTCCACTGCAAAGAAAGAAATCATTCAGTTTCAGCCTTTTTCTACAAACATCCCCCTCCCTTACCGTCCCCTTCCCACAGCAGACAGGGGCACACAGACGACCACACTCTCCTGCCAAACCCTGATTGTGTGTGCGTGTGTCTGCATTTTTTTTCCCTGACATGAAGAAGGAAACGGAGTGAGTATTTGTTCTTTGTGCTTGTGAATGGTAGTCCTGAACCCTTTGAATCGTTTTTGCTTGACTGAAAAAGTGGAAGTGGCAGAATTTAGCTGTGAAAAATAGTTTGGTAAGTTTGTCTTTTGGATTTACGAAACTTTTAGTGTGAGTTTAATGGGAGGCAGGGGCTTTCTTGTCTTGCACTGCATTGGCAAAAGTACTTGAATTTACAACCAGACTACTATTAAAATTGTATGACCTTTGTACTTAATTATATGCAGCTGATTAAATTATTATATATATTATTAAGTTTTAAATATGTTTTTGATGTGGATAGTTGCTTTAAACTTTTAAAGATTTAAGTAAGAACACATAGATGACTTTTTCTGTCAGATGATTTCATACATACTCATATGTATATATATGCATATATACACACACACACACACACACACACACACACATATATATTTATATATTTATATAGTATCTAGCTGTGTATATGTGTGTGTATGCATGTTTCCACCTTACATGGTTCCCTATAATTTAACTGTATATCATCACTGAACCTGCAAGGCGTCTCTGAGCTCTAATGGCTCACTGCCAAAAACCTTGTTGTCATAGTGACATTAAAGCGGTTGAGTGTTGTGACGCCTGTGAAACACACCTGTTCTGACTATGACAAGAGGTGCCATAGGGCCAAGCTTCAGCCCACCACAAATACTCAAATTATCTCTGACCCACAACTAAGGAGGCTGACACTGAGCATAAGAATCAATCAAAGTCAAGATGCATGTTTACAACTAAAAGATTGGAATACACAGATTTGATTGGCAGATTTAGCAAATTACATCATTTATACATTAATAGTTTTAATCACTTCATTCAAATTGGGAAAATTAGATTTCTTCAATCAATCACATTTTAAAAGATTCTCTTTATGGCAATTTACCTTTGTTAGATACAGAAAGGAAATGTGGGGTCAGAGAGGTATGGCAGGCAACAAAGGTCCTTGGCCAGACTCAAACCGAAAACTTAAGAATGTCCATCACAGTTTCCCAGAGCACAAGCTGACATATTCATTTGTTTTGTCCAACCACCAGTCCAAAACCCTACTTAAAAGATTAATCAATTATGAAAATTGTTGCAGATATACTATCCTCTGTCAATGAACTGATCAATAGTTTTCCCTCTACTTTTTTTTAATGATTAAAATCAAGAACAAACAAGAACTGAAATCTCCTAATGGTGTTCTGAGCTTGTGGTGGCAAAATGCTTTCCTTCTGCAAGCGAGCTTCTGCTATTTTAAGCCAAAAGAAAAGTCAGCCTATAAAAGCTCCTTCACAATGACAGAACCTTCACAGCGAAGCCAAGAAAAAAAGGCCACTACGAGCCACAGAGAGTCTAACGCAAACACTGTTTCAACTCAACCATAAGACGCCTGTTTGGAAATTATGCAGCTATTTTTCCAAAGACAAAGGCGACTGCTCCTGCCAATCTGTGATACAGAGAGGAGCATGCATGCCTCTAGTTAGCGGGCCCTCCAGAGACTGAATTAATGTCACTAAATGTCCTTTGAATGTGCCTTTTACTGCTGAGATAGTAATTGAACACAGAGACAGTAAAGTTGTATTTTAATCTCTGTTCTCTATACTATCGTTGCTGGACATGTTGTCACTCTGTGCCATGAGGTTTTCATTTACCAACATCCAAGCGAGTGCAGTAAAAGTTCAGAGTAGTAAAAAGTTTTGGACATGCTTCGCTGCGGCTCCCCAATTAGGGAGGTGTATGACAGGTTTCACATTCAACTGACCCGTAAGTGTGTTTCCTGGACCTTATCAACTCATTTCAAACTTAGTTAAATGTAAAAGATTTGTACACTTGCTGGTGGGTTTAACGATACAGATTGTGGAGCACAATGCAGTGCAGTTTGTGTTAAATAATGTATATTTAAACTGACAAAATATTTATATCCCATTCAAACAATATGAGATGTTTACTGATGCATTGCATACTCTCAAGATGGCATGTGCCACCTCTGGAAAAACTCATTAAATCATTTTTCACTAGAGGGAGATATCAGTCTTCCACACTGTACACATAAATAAAAAAATAAAGAGCAAACTTATTATGCTAACGCCATGATGCAAGGCTCCTGGATTGTGTCTCTACTTGCAGTCAGGTTTGTTTTGAGGGTTTCTGCAAATCCTTTTCTTACAGCTGCTGCAGCATATGTGAGGTCACCATTTAAAGTAATCAGAAACAGAGGGAGGAAGGGAGAGATAGAGAGCAGCCAACAGTTGGTTGTTTTATAGGTTTGGGACACACCAAAACTCATCTTAAAATAAATAGGCAATTTTACAGTGCCCATTCTATCAGCAGGCATGACGGGCATTCATTCTGTGTTTCTCAAAAAAAACAACAACATGGCAATAGGTGCAGGTCGACTGACTGAAATTTTCACTTCAGCAACGAGGAGCAGAAATAGTTTCTAGGGCTAGGCTGCTGTAAAAGTAAACTGGGTTACAGTTTAAACCAAATGTGCTCTGACAGCAGAAAGATCTCTTCAATCCCTGTCGCTCGCAGACCTGGTTTTGTGTTTTTAAATATATTTCCAGATCGAGAGGAGAGACGCGTGGATAGCAGTGTGGAAAATGACAAAGTGACACTGATGTTTGACTGAACACGTAGAGGAGAAGTCACCGGATATGAGGAAAATAAAGATTTAGCAAAAGCAGCTCACTCACTCTCTGCCCTCTCATGTGTTGTCTTACTTCACAAGTGAATAGATGTTTTGAAAGATCCCCAGACAGACAGTTACCAAAAACAACACAAATACTGCTAAAAGGGGCTAAGTCAGCTTTTACAGCCCCAGCATGAGACAACTCAAGCTAACCAACGAGTCTCAAAGGCCCTGGCCAGTATATAACCATAAAACAAACATTTAAAAAAATGTTTACAGCAACAGTGTTGAAAAGCAGTCAAAAAAGCATGACTAAGCAATCGAACTTTCAAGGAAACACACGATTAAGAGGTGTTGATGTGGATTTCCCTCTAGTATAAAGCTCTTTTTTCTTTTTGACATTTAAAGAGTGGTCCAGTATGATTCATAATCCATCTCTGCTACAGTAATGTGGGTCTTGATGAAAGCAAGATCACTTACTTCATTAGTAAAACAGCCTGCACAGCAGTTTTTTTTTCTTTAACTGAATACAATAGATTGCAATTTATTACATTAGGCATACTGCATGGCAGGAAAAGGAAATGCTAGCTGACAAAACACACATTGGTATGAATGATCACTGCTAAAATATGCAGTATGACATTCAAGGTGTCACATTTTTGAGCCACAACGATATTAAAGATCAATAGAAGACATTTCTATACTACTGGTAAGGTACAGTGTGACAGACAGCATGACGGCTGGGGGAATACAAACAATAAATGTCTAAAGGTCATGAAACAGATTTAAGCTTCCTACATTTATTTAGCCTTTGAAAGCACCAGAGCACCTTTTTTTCTGGCATAATAACTATGAGCAATGTTTGTGTGATTCAAATGAATCTGATTAACATGAGAAGATAGAGAAAGTACCATGGGAGGTGTTGTTTGTGGTTCTTTGAATCTAGCCAAATCATGCAAATATTTAAATGTTTGTCCTTCATGATTCAAGGAGCAGAGTGAAGGAGCATTGATTTAAAGAGGTGATAGTAGACAAATGAAGGTCTGTGCTGAGTAGTCCCTCGGTGCTTGAAGGCTCTGCAGAAACAGACTTTGTGAAGAAATGTACAAAATGTTTTGAGACACTAATTTACATTTCTTTTATCTTAGCATCTTGACATGTTTGGTGATTACCACAAGAGACACTGAGTAAATTAATTCATTTTGAAGGATGTAATAATTACACTTATGTCCATGGCTCTGTGTCATTGTAACAAAATCTGCTTAGCAGCACCTCTGAAGCTCATTAGTTTTTTGTTACATCTTGTTTGTTTAATCTGTACAGAAATGAAACAGGACAAACAGCAGATAAGAGTTTTTTGAGGGATTTTCTGTCAGATTATTTCTTGTCTTGATTTAGAGAGGTTTGGAGGTGCTTGTAGGTGTATTTTGTTATCTTTCAACACAGTCAGGCTTGCTGTTTCCCTTTTTCCAGTCTTTATGGAAAGCTAAACTAGCCGGCTGCAGGATTTGGCATTATATTTGAACTGATTGATATGAGAGTTTTATTGATCTTCTCATATAACTCTTGGCAAGAACGCAAATAAGTATATTTATTATTATTTCCCAAAATGCCAAACTGCTCCTTCATCTTTTGACGTCATGTGTAAAAGTTATACAGTCACTTACCTCCACATCTTTCCAGGTTACCATGTGGCGTTGTTGGATGCCCTTCATATTGGCCTGGGTATCCATGGCAACCCCAACACTCTGCCAAAGTGGGGATGGTGATTGGGGTTCAGGCTTTGACATTTACTCAGCGATAATGGCCACCAATGACACAGCCCAGGCAGTTCGTGATGAGCCTGTGAAGATGAGAAACAACCATGACTGGATCACATCAGCAGCATTCTCCCCATCGCCCTCACCGTCACCCATGTTGCACTACGATTCCCAACCGGACGAGTGCTCGGTCCACTTCAGCACCAACACAGCTTCAGCTCGAAGGCTGAAGGCTGAGAAAGAGGAGTTGGCCTATCTGCAGGCCATCCAGCATGGAAACCGGGCTGTGATGGAGAACCTGGTGCAGTTTGTGGGGGCGGAGCTGGGAGATCAGAGCTACGAAGGCGTGATCAAGGAAAATATTGTTGGCATCCAAGATGAAAGCAAGCACTGTCATGAGGTGGTCGAGAAAGCTGAAGTAGATCTAGAAAAGCAGCTGGCGGGGGATGTGTTGGACGCCCTCACTGGGATGCAGAAGTGAGTGCAGCAAATACATTTTTCCAAGTTAATAAGTCTGTGCACAGACAGGTCTGTGCTTAAATTATGGCAAAGAGAAGTAATATTTGCTGTTCATGAGATAGTTGGCAATTTCTTTGAAGGCTACAGTTTTTTGTTATTTCTGCCAGCCAACTCACATGAAAAGAGTTTAACATGTGAATACAGAGATGTGATGAGGCTTTGACAACAAGGCTTTGACCTCATCAGTGGCTGCAAACCTACACCAAGAGGGAACTGTAGGCACCTTACACTGTGAAGAGAATATATCTTCTAAGGTGGCAACTAACGATTACTTTCATTATTGATTAGTCTAACAAAAGTAGACAAACAGGAGCCATATGTATTGTCCCCCTTTAAAATGTACACTATACAATATAATGTCCTCAACTTTTCCATCATTTACTCTTTTTCTCTCCACATCTTTCATTTTTCTTACTTCCTATGTCTGGGGTTTCGTCCTCCCATCACTCCACCTCTGATGACCTGGACTGTTCGTCTTCGGGAGCAGAATTAGAGAAGAATCCTTGGCGTTTGAAAACATGCTTCGTGCTGCCACAGACATCGCCAGCCGGCTGGAGAGCTCATCCCAGGCCCTGCACGCCTCCTTCGCCAAGCAGCTGAAAGACATTGTCAAAATCCGTCGTTAAAGAAGCGCTGGACAGTGTTTACACGATGCCCACATAGCATCCTCTTACTTATGAAAGATGTTTTGTATCTGTTGCGAGATCCAAAATAATAAGTCATTCAAGGGAAATAAGACCTATGGCAATTATTTTACCTATACAGAGATATAACTTGAGTGTCATGATTGACCATTATATCAAAAATGTACGAGTCAACACAGTTTTAAAAAACAAGCTTTGAGAGAGCACAGACAACTAATAATTGTGGGATTAAGTCTAAATTTATAACCCTATAACCTATAAAATATTATTTTCTATCCAGGCATTAATCCAGGAATTTGGTCAGGTCAAAAGTGGCAACAGTATGTGGTGCAGGTTTGAGCCAAGTTGAGTGTTTATGGACAAGTTGAGCGTTTATCACACTAGATTGGCCTTCAGAGCCCAAACATAATGACTCTGTTAGTCTTCTCCAGAGGAAGCTATGGATCGGCCATCTGGTTCCAGGGCAAGGATGGAGGCCAGGATACGTTCAGGATGGCTAGTGTGTTGTTTTGTACTAAAAAAGGAGAAGATGGACACTCAGGCTGACATTGGGCTGAGCTATGAAGGGATATTTCTTATTTGGGGGGAAGATATCCAATCATCTGTTGATAAACGACAAAATATTGTATAAACTATAAGACAATTCCTGTCATTAGGGGGGAAAATGAGAAAAGACACACATAAATGCACCATAAGGAAATCTGATGAAGTTTTACATCCTGCTGTTTGAAACAATCTAAGAGAATCTAAACGTGTGTACAGCTTTAAGAAACAAACAAACGTGTCAGTTGGCTTTAACCATTCAAAAATGTGAGTCATGCTTTGGTTGGTGTGTCGAGGTCCATTCTTAATGTGCTATTCTCTCACAACCCTGCCAGGACTCATGGGATAAATGGCTTTTATAATTGCATTCATAAAATGTGTATTATTATGAATTTGCAATATACTGTATGATGTGTTTTATGTTTCATTTAATAAACAGCAATAAATAACAAACCAACATTATGTTTCATTGCTTCCGCAGCTTCTACTCATCTCAATACTTTAAGGGGAATCTAAAAGTTCACAATCATTTTCCATTCAGCTACTCTGCCCTCTAGCTGTTTTACACAGAAAGGAACAGTAGTTGAGCTGCATGTGTCACTCATCACTCATTTTTCAGTGTTTTACAGAATAAATACTGTATGTCTTTATTGGAGCAAGCAGGATCTAATACAAATTATTGAGAGAGAGAGAGAGAGAGAGAGAGAGAGAGAGAGAGAGAGAGAGAGAGAGAGAGAGAGAGAGAGAGAGAGAGAGAGACAGACTGTTACAGTATAGGTACCAGATGAAAGACACTAAGTGCTCAGATGTGTCCTGTCCTCTCAAGGTGGATGCTATTTTGCGAACCTAACAGACCAGAGTGGCCGATTAAAATGGCTCCTACTTATGGAAAATAACTAATTTCGTATTAAAACTGGCCATTCAGCACCGGATGATGGATAGCTCTCCGACTTCGTGCGCGGACCGGCTTTTGGAGCGCGGAAACAGAAGGTATAGTACCCGCTCCCACCGGGTCTGAACAGGGCTGACAGTGAGAAGTGTGACACCTCTATCAATGCAGGGCTTCAGGGGAAAAGACAGCAAAGTTATTGGTCATAATCACTCCTCCCCGCCCACTCATATAAAAGCAGCCGTAGTAAGTGGTGTGGTGAACTTGTCCTGATATGCCTCCCAGCTGCGAAGATGACACATTTTGCTCACACATCAAGCTTTCAAGATAACGTTGTGACAGCGGACTGCGTGCTCTCCGGTGAGGTTGGACTCTTTACAACCAGAAAATGGGACCCAACCACCTGTTCCCTGTGAGGACGACTATTCTCTGGTCGCTACTCTTATGTAAGTCAGGTAAGCAGTTTTTAAAAAATGTTGTCTTGGCTTCACAAAGAAGAAACATGTCCGTTGAAAAAACTAATAATTTGCCAGGGAACAATGCTTATTCTGTAATATACGGCAGTCCAAGTGTTACCACACATCTTTTCAGGTTGCTGATAAACTGATGTGCTGATAAACTTCGACTTTATATAGGGCAGAGGACCCAAAAATAACCAAAATTCGCTACCTGTCGCTCCTCTCACCTGTGCGCTTTCTCCCAAAATTCACATAATTCTTTTCTCATCTTTAGGTAGGCCTAAATCACCTCGTGTGGCCGAAAGATGTGTTTGTTTTTTACACCTTAGTATGATGCCCTACCAGTAGTAATGTTCTCTTAATACAGGACTTTGGCAGCCAAAAATTTGCTCTGAATTTACATTTTTGTCTCCATTGCATATAACTGTAGACAACGCTCTTTCTGTCACTTCAAAAACAGTCAATTTTTTAGTTTAACTGAAGCTAGCTAGCAGAATACTGAATGTGTAAAGTAAGGCTAAGCAATATATCGATATTATATCAATATCGTGACATGACACTGGATATCATGTTAGATTTTGGATATCTTAATATCGTGATATGCATGTGTGTCTTTCCCTGGTTTTAAAGGCTGCATTACAGTAAATTGGTGTAAAGGTTTCCAACTTCCAACGGACTGTTCTAGCTATTTTCTTTTACCCACTACATCAGTATATCCACATTACTGATGATTATTTATCAAACATCTCATTGTGTAAATATTTTGTGAAAGCACCAATAGTCATCCCTACAATATTGTCGCAACATCGATATCGAGACAATTGGTCAAATATATTGCAATATTTGATTTTGTCATATTGCCCAGCCCTGGTGTAAAATTTATGTGGGAGTTTTCCTTGACTGTGTCAATTGAGAAACGGCCAAGGAGATTGAAACATGCGTATCACTTTACTAAAATCGCACACAAGTTCCACAAAATGACAAAATATACCACTTAAAATGACTATAGTGAATCTTGATGCTCACAGATTTTCACAATTGTTACAATACATAGTAAATACCAGAATTAAATTCATGAACTCCACCATTAAAGTGTGAGAGTTGTAGAGCTGCAACAGTTAGATGATTTATCAATTAATTAGTTCATGAAAAATAAATGGGCAGCTAGGTCGATAATCGCATAATGTTTTTTGTCATTTTATATGCAAATATGCCACCAATTTTGCTAGTTTAAGCTGCTCAGATGTGTTAATTTAATGCTTTTCTTTGTCATTAACTATAATAAATTGATCATCTTTGGAGTTTTGGACTGTTGCTTGGATAAAACAAGACTTCACCATTGACTTTGGGAAATTATAATGAACATCTCTCACTATTTCGGACATTAACTGATTAATCGATGAATTGAAAAAATAATAAGCAGATTAAACAATAATGTAAATAAGCAGTAGCTGCAGCCCTTGAGAACTGGATTCAGCAGCTTTTACATGGACGTTCTTTTTTCCACTCAACTGCAAGCACTAATTGTATGCATAAACTAGTGCCTGCCATGTCTTTTTGTAAAATGTGTAAAAACACAGCCTACACTGAGATATTAAATGTAGCTTTACGTCCTCTCCCTCCATCTCTTCAGAAACAGTGCAGGTGCATTACATTCCAGTTATTTTCTCACTATTGTGCTGAGTGAGTTCAGCTGCTGAGTCTTGCAATTTTATTAAACTCACAGAAAATTGTTGCATGTTGTTTTTTTAGTCAACTTTTTACTTTAAGTATTTGACAGTCTAATTTCACCGAGAGCGCCTCTGGCCTGAGAAGCTGCTGACTCGATCATCCAAACTGGTCAGTGTTTCGTACACCTTGCCAAAAAGATACTGGCCACAGTCCAATATGCACGCCCCAGTGTTCTGGATGTTGGAGGTGTCATCTCATTTCAAGTCTGCGCTGGCAGGAGGCTTTGATCTATGGCACCCAAGAGCCTTTTTTCAAGCCCCACATCTGGTCCTTCCCAGATGCACAGACAGATGAACACATGCTACCCGACTGTCAAGAGAGCCGATTGAAGTCTCTGGTGCATGCTTGTTTGCCAGAATGAAATAAGCTCATGATGGTGGGAGATGAGCACAAGTGTACCTTGAGCAAATTAACCGTGAATTCACATACTTAACCATGTCTAGTACCTTTTTACTACCACTACTAAAACACTTTCATCCCAACTAAATAGTCACTAAGATACACAGACCTCCTTTTTAAGACAATCATTTAATTGGTTTGTTTGGCAATGCATCTGCCCATTGGGCCAGCCTTTCTCTGATAAAGCCCCTCAAGCAAAGCTATTAAAATGGACAATAAATCACCTCAGCAGATTAACAGATTTGCATGTATGCCTCAGGTTAGCACTGTGCAGCATTGAGACCCTCACTTGGTTACCCTCCATTGGACTGGCCTACAGTTATGGGTTATAAAGACTTGTCAGTGTGGTATTCAGAACCACAACTCACCTTTGGACAGGTAATGACGTGGCATTGGCTAAGCAACCATGACTGCTGCCAGATGTAGGTAGTCCAAGGTCTTGTTTTAAGATCCTTGATGGAAGCACACTTCATTGGGCTGTGGTATACCTTTACGCCGCCAAATTGAACTCCAGAGAAAGTGAGTGTTAATGGCATATAAACCCATTGGCATCTCAATAGATTTTTTTATAGTGATTTTTAAAGGTTTGGCTTTGGTTTGATGCTTTCAAATTACCTTAAAGTCTAGAGGAAAAAGAAGAGGATTTTGTTTTTTTCACATTCATTATGAAATGTTATCCAACTGTAAAAATATGATTACGTCATGTTATAGCAGGAGAATGAGTGACTAATGCGATTAACATGTAGGCCTACTGTATACACCAGATCCCGAACAATAAACTAGGATAAATAAAGAGGATTATTAAAATTTTTAATGAATCTGATTATTGCTTTTTTTGTCTAACACTCATTAGTTTTCACAGATATTCAGATAAATATCACTTAAAGAAATGCAGCAAATCCACACGTTTGAGAAGCTGGCACAAGGTAATGTTTTGCTTGAAAATGACTTAAACAACCTGTCAGTTATCAGAATAGTTGCCAAAGAAGTTTGCACAAGTCAATTAATCAACTAATCATTTTATCTCTAGTATCTGCTTTAAAAATCGGTATAAGTCAGGCTTTAGTACACACACACAGACACACACAAACAGACATCCAAGCACACACTAATGTGATTCTCCACTTAAAGTGAAAACTGTCAGTTAATTGTTTTATGCATCAGTTGAAACACAGAGTGACAGACAGCTCAACAATAAACACCTGTCATTACTGAGAAATGAGCTCACCTCCACTTAACACTCGCAGGTAATGATGTGTGTAATTGACTCTGACTACACTGATGGAGGGGGAAACCGTAATCCCCAAGGGAAGGGATTCCTGTCTATTTCCATGTTATTCATTCTGCAGAGAAATAATACACTGAGTAAGGTTGTATGCAAATCTGTCTAGACTGCATTTTCAAAATCAATTTGATTAAGCCACCTCTCACAGTGAAGCCACCTATAACAATAACACTTCAGAGATCAAGAGATAGCTGAAATGGTTGTTGATCCCGATTTGTAGAGAAAGATACTTCCTCGATCTCCACCTGCTCACCTTGAGAGATTTTAGAAAGCGACCCACATTGGGAGCTCAGATCAAGAGATCAAAAGATTTGCTAAGAAGCGAAAAAGTCGATGAGATTTTTCCAAGAAAAGTCTTGGATGTTCAGAGTAGGCTCCTGTGATTAAATGTGATACATTCACAGCACCAAAAGCCACAAGCCGCAGCCTGATTTGCTGAGAGGAGGCTAGTGGAAACACGGATGGGAACATGGATATGATTTCTACATACACTGCAACTTCCTCACTCCTGTCCTCTTCTGCATCACTCACTCTCCATTTGATCTTTACTTTCTCTATTTATCATCAATTGACTGCTGAATGGCAACAAAACTCAAGAGTTAAAAGTGGGCACCCGACCCTCTGGTTGCCATTCTAGGGGCAACAAGTGCCCTTTCTTCTGTTAATAAATTTGAAAGAAGAGCAGTTCAATTTGGGATGGTGATTGCTAAAAAGCTGATTTTACGAGTGTGGAAAACGGACTCTGTGCCTACCTATAACTTGTGGTTGGGAGAATTGTCAAACACTTTACATCTGGAGAGACTGAGATTCTACAATGAAGATAAAGGAGATAAATTTGATAAAACAGGGGACCCAGTACTGAATTACCTTAAAAATGTGAGCTCATAGACACTGGCTATTGTACAAAACCTCACAGTGAGAGTATGACCTTGTATATGTCTACCAACTTATTTATTTTACCATTATAATTTTTTTTTTTCTGTTCTTATATTCTGTCTATAGTAGATACTCATTTTATGACCATACAATATCATTGTAGTGCCTGATGTGCTGTGTTCTTTACATTTTTTTTCTCTTTTTCCTCTACTTATTTTCTCTCTCTTTTTTCTTTATTTTATATTATTTGTCTCTTTTCTCTATATTGAAAATCAATAAACATATTTCAAAAAAAAAAAGTTAAAAGTGTAAAAATGAATTACATGTCACATTTGTTCTAATATCAGTCATTTTAGTTTTGGATGATCTAAATGTTCATAAAACTTTTTTTTCAACAGTTTTTGAAAACAAATATTGCACAGAGAAATAACTTCAAGACTTATTTACATCTAATCTCGAATTTAATTTGTAGACTGTTAAAAATGTGACCAAGTTGTATCTGTTTCCTATAAATGTTTTAATATTGAAATAAGAAAATGGACTTTCTTTTATATTAAAAATTATGATGTATCCGCAGTTTTCTGTCATGAGAAGACCCACTCGCACGCTGAGGATGAGCTTTTCAAGACGCTGTTTGATGGTTACAACAAATGGTCGAGGCCTGTGCCAAATATTTCTGATGTGGTCATTGTCAAGTTTGGACTGTCCATAGCGCAACTCATTGATGTGGTGAGTCTTTACATTTAACTCACACTGTAACTCTATGGGTTTTACACTATGTGAGCTTTTCAACAGTAAGCATGTTGTACACCCTCTGCCCTGTCACAGCAGAAGCTGTTACAGAACACATCCATCAAGTTATTGAAGTAAAGTTGCTGCAAGCTATATTTGACTCTGCTTTGACAAACCTCCAGCAACTCACATACTATATATTCTTCTGTCTTGAACCCCGAGCTGACAGTCTTGACTCTACCTGTCTCTCTCCTGCTCCCTTCGTGTATATTAGGATGAGAAGAACCAAATGATGACAACCAATGTGTGGCTAAAACAGGTTAGAAAAAAACACATTGATTTATCTGTTTCTTCAATCTAAACAATGCTCAGTGATGATTTTGTTTTCCTATGAAAGCGTTTGGCAAAATATGAACAGCTGCTCTATCAGATTCTGTATGACATGATTTAAAAAGGTATTACAGGAACCAAAAACACCTACTGTATATTGTGTTTATCTTCCAGGAGTGGAACGACTACAAGCTTCGCTGGAGACCGTCTGACTATGACAACGTGACGTCCATAAGAGTGCCATCAGAGCTCATATGGGTACCGGACATCGTCCTCTATAATAAGTGAGTGAACATACCAAAAGTCAACAATAGCATAATCATATTAAAGAAACCTTTTTTCATTAGCAAAACAAGCCAGTGTTTCTGTTTACTGTACTATAAAGTTGGTAGAACTTTTTGGATATTCCTACTGTTCATTTTATTTTTTTATTATCATAAAATACTTGCTTTTTGCGCTCTAACATAAGTGAAGGGTTTACAGTGACTCATGTAAATGGATGCCTGTTGACTGGATGATATGTGGTTTGAGGATGGCGCCATCTAGTGGACTTCTTCACTTTCTGCTATGATTTTCATATTTTGACATTTTAAGACCGCTCTGGTTCAAACAATGATATTGCCTAAACAGTTCTTCCTGCCTCAATTCGTAAACTACGTTAAATATTTCTATTAAATTTTCAGTTTAAAATGTACTGTGTAATCCTTTTGAGAAATCTCATCTTTCTCCTAAATTCACCTCATGGTAGTCTCACACCTAACTCCACAGTGCTATGCGAGCGCTGGAGATTAAACCAAGGTTGATAATGGAGTTCTGCTCCACCAAGCCTGTGTAATTAAAATCTGTAAGTGAAATTAAAAAGTCGTGAGACTGATGAAATGATAAGGACTCATCATTACGTACAGAAGCTTTTACCACCATTAAAGCGATGAATGGAGAGAAGTTTGCTGAAAAATGTTAATTATTTTCACTGCTTGGTTTCTAAAAAGATAAGAAAAAGGGTAGTAAAACTCGTACTGCAGGATATGACTGCTTATCTTTTTTCCTAAATCAGCCTTTGTTCTCATACATTTAAAACAACGTTTTCATTTGTCACCATCACTCATACGACAATTTCTACCCTTCCAGTGCTGATGGTGAGTTTGCAGTGACTCATATGACGAAGGCTCATCTATTCTACACGGGCAAAATTCGCTGGGTCCCGCCTGCCATTTACAAGAGCTCCTGCAGCATCGACGTCACCTTCTTCCCTTTCGATCAGCAGAACTGCAAAATGAAGTTTGGCTCTTGGACCTATGACAAGGCCAAGATCGACCTGGAGCGGATTGAAAACACTGTGGACCTGAACAACTACTGGGAGAGCGGTGAATGGGCCATCATCAATGCTGTGGGGACTTACAATACAAAGAAGTACGACTGCTGCCATGAGATCTACCCAGACATCACCTACTTCTTCATCATCCGAAGGCTTCCCTTGTTTTACACCATAAACCTCATTATCCCCTGTTTGTTGATCTCCTGCCTCACTGTGTTGGTTTTTTATCTGCCGTCAGACTGTGGTGAGAAGATCACCCTGTGTATCTCTGTGCTGCTGTCCCTCACTGTCTTTCTCCTCCTCATCACTGAGATCATTCCATCCACGTCCCTCGTCATCCCGCTCATTGGCGAGTACCTCCTCTTCACTATGATTTTCGTCACCCTGTCCATCGTCATCACTGTCTTTGTGCTCAATGTGCACCATCGCTCTCCCAGCACTCACAAGATGCCCCGTTGGGTCCACTCCGTGTTCCTGGACCTGATCCCGCGCTGGTTGTTCATGCGACGACCTGCGCCAGATGGCCGGCGACGTAGGCTGTTGCTGCTCCAGCAGGAAGCAGCAGTAGAGCGGCGGCAGGGCCGGATAACCGGGTACAAAACCAGCAATTGCCTCAGCACCTCAGCTAACTGGTTAAGAGACGGGAATATGTCGGAGGACCCTGAAAGAAGCTGCTACGAGGATTTAGAGCTGGGAACATTGACGTCATATTTCTCCTTCCGTCCACCTTCACCCAGACCTCCAGGTTCAACTCCACCGCCACTACAGAAAAACCCACAGAACAGCCAGACCCGGCAGGAGGGGGCTGGAGGGACGAACAGACAGTTAACGGGGACCAGAGTAAATCCCACTCAGCGGCCAACTAAAGTTGATAATACAGTATCAGACTCAGCATTCCTGCTTTCACCAAGTGTTATGCGTGCTCTGGAAGGAGTACACTACATTGCAGACCACCTGAGGGCCGAGGATGCAGACTTCAGTGTGAGTATCAATTTTTTTTTAAAACATCTGTTATGAGGGGGGTACTTGAAACACAAGTCAATAATTTGCATCACTGTTGGTCTGCAAAGGTTCATGATTTACTTCATCCTTCTCAATTACAGTAACTTCCTTAGAGTATTTGGACCATGTTGCTGTCCTGTATGCCACATCGTCTAAACGTGCTTACAGCTTATACCAAAACTATTTTCTTTTGTTTTCCCTCTCTGTTGCTCTTCATTCCACACAGGTGAAAGAGGACTGGAAGTATGTCGCCATGGTGATTGACCGCATCTTTCTGTGGATGTTCATTATTGTGTGCCTGCTTGGGACCATTGGCCTCTTCCTGCCTCCTTGGCTAGCTGGCATGATCTAGCGCTTGTGAGGAAGAATTGAGTAGAAGGGGGAAAGATTCATAATCATCATCACTGGGTGATGTTTGACATTTAGAAATGTAGCTGAACTCTTCAAGACAGGGAATGTTAGTGGCCTCAGGGCTGTAATGACCTCCACATACCACCAAACCAAAATGAAATGAAAAGATAATTTTGTTATTTTTAGATTGTTATCATCAATGGGGCATTTTGTGTACAGTGTTAACTTTGGACCTCTTAGACTCAGCATGTCAGGCTCAGCCAACCAACTTTCATCAGTATGTTTGTTTGTTCCTCTTAGGTATTAACATACATTTGGGTCACAGAGATAAACATCAGTTTCTCTAAAAGATAATTAATCTGCAATGTTTCAAAAAACCCAGAAGGTTGTTTAAAAACACTCTTCTAACCATCTGGATGGGAAAAAATATATCAAGAATCTTTCTGTATCAAAACAAAAATGAAAGCCCGTCAGCTACCTGTATAGGAAACAGAGCCACAATTTTGGAAACAAATTAAAAAATATTTTTATCATGCAGGGGACATAATTTCTTTTGTCCAGATGGTTTGAATATTCTTCAGGGATTCTGGAAATACTGTCATAACAGCTTTAAGTGTTTTCAAACGACCTATGGCTTTTTAAAACTGGGCCGGGTTGATCTTTTCAACAAACCTCTGTGAAACACATGCTAATACATGGTGCCCTGTTGATTATCAGGACCTCTGTGACACAAATATATACCAGCACGTTTGAGAAACAAACTGGGGCTAACATTAGCATGCTAACATTCCTTTAGAACACACGATTGTATATAAATACGGACGGGTCTCCATTTCCCACCGCCATATGAAAGTGAAGTCGAAATACCACCTGTCCGGCAGCTGCCATCTTGCTTGCATCACGTCATTTGGTGCCAGAGTTGCAGCTGTCAATAACTACTTAAAAACAAACTTATCAGAAAATTGAGCACTTGGAAAAACATCCTTGTGATATGGTGTGATAAGACTAAGGTGAAATGAGAGAGATATTCTTTGGGAAACATGGAGGGGGCGGGACTTATGATCAACACTGCAGTGAACCACCAGGGGGCGAACGAGATATTTTGGCTTCACTTATGGGAAGCTGTCATGACGTCTATCTTTTACAGTCATCATCTATAGCATCATTATTAAATTTTGAATGTTAACATGCAAATGTTCAATCTATTATCTCTTCAGCATGTAAGTTAGTATAACATGCTATAGTGTTACAGTAATGTGATTGCTAACATTATTTTCTGTAACTTAATATGAGAGATACAATTAAACAATGACATTACAGTAAACCATAAATAGGCCATTAAAGTAACAGTTGGGATTAGAAACTGCATTGTGATGTTGCTGGTTTACTGGAAGTTGGAGGGTGAAAAGACTAATTTCTAAATTGTCTCTTTTATAAAATGGATTGTTTAAACTTCCAGGTGTGAGAGGTCACTGGGTTCAGTAAAGGGTCAATAATGGTAGAACTGTCACAGTGACAGACTTAAATTCAGCCACACTGCTCCAGCTCTTTTTCTTTTGCAGACAGAATATAATATTTAAAAACCACATTGAAATGCTGGGTTTGTATCAGATTGAAAAACTTTAATTTCACCTTACAGGTTTCTCAACTTCACAACAGTGACATGCTGTACTGAGAGTCTATGTCGAACACTGGATACAGTAATTGGGGTCATTTGTGCTGGTTTGGAGATAATTGACTTTTTTTTTCTTACTTTTTTTAACAGGATTATCTTTTTGGCCATGATTAATCTTATTTTTGAATGACCATACTATGTAATAAATACCATGATGAAAACCCTTGAATATCCTGTCTCATTTATTAAGTGGTTTGAGAAAGACCTTAGGGTGGAGATTGTGTAATTCCTGCTGTAATATAATTTTAAACAGTTTTGCAATCACTCCCTTTTCCCCAGAATGCCATACAGCTGACCTGTGGCATCTCATTTGGTAGTTATTAATGTCCCTGTAACATCCAAAATTGGCCCTTGAGAAGTGATGAGAAAGGACCGACCAAGTTTTCTGGGGTCATCACAACTTTCTGTTGCCACACAGACATGACGGTGTATTATGTATGTGTACTGTACATTGACACACACACACATATATATTGATACACCCATGCTATAGTGCAGCAGGGACAGACACAATAAAAACATCTTGTCAACTTTCCAGAAATGTTTTGATAGATTTTGGGAGAATTTTCATCTTGAATGTATCAGATTGGTCCAAATGAGTATACAGGGATAATTATCGATACTTTATATGAAAAGATTTGCTTGAGTTCATTGTGAATAATAATAATAAGAAGAATACACATTGAGTTGAGTAAGGAAAAACTTCTGCATTTGCATACTCCACAAGAGATGTTTCAATAAACAGACATTATGAACAGAAATTGAAGAACTATCGCATACATCACGATATTTATTTGTCACTTGAATTACGTGCTAGAATTTCATATTTCATAACGATGATAAAAGACATAATATAAAAAAGTTTTGATGCTTTCAAATTGAACAGTGTAGCTGAAACATTGCTGACGATTATTATTCATACCACTGTCATCTTCATCTCACATTTTAACGTAATGCATAATGGTCAAACATGATATATGTATACATACATGAAACACTTGTGTTTTGTCATCTTTACACTTCAATCAGGATTATGAAAGTAAATGATTTGAATTACATGACTTTTTCTTTTCTCTGTTGTATTACGTATTTGTCATTCAAGAAACATTCTTGTATTTACAAGGGTAATTTATATTTTTGAGCAGATAATTTAACTCATTGTACGCAATATGATGCCTGACATACAGACCATCATGTAAATCATCAATTTCAATATAAACTATGTATACACTTATTTTGTGAGGAAATGCATCAATTTTCCCAGTTGGGTTTGTGCACTGAGTTGTAGTATCATATTTATACTTAACAACACACGTACAGGCATGATGAATGTCCAGAGAACGTACAGCTGCTGCAAGGTTCATTTAAGTCATTTGATCACAACAAAGATGTTCGACCATGTGCAAATGTAATTTATGACTGTCAGATGATTTAGCTTGATATGTAAACTGAACATGTGAGTTTACAGTCTATTAGGGGGCCACAGGCTTGGCTAAGTTGGCCCTGACCCTCGCCTGATCCACTGCATCCAACATGTTCTTGCTGTCCATAGCGAGATTGTGAGCTGCTGCCAGCATCTGTTTCTTACACTCCTCCTTCAGAGAGGTAATGGCATTCTGCTGGGCCAACCGCATTTTGCTGATCAGTTCTGCCATGTCATTGTTCAGCAGCTTCTGGGTGCCCTCGATCTGCGAGGATAGTAAACAAAGAATTGATCACTTTTGAAAATTCATGCTCTGACCAGTATTTTGCTGCTATTCACTGGGTCCCCATCAAATTCGATCCAATTTAAAGTTATGTGATCACCTATAGCGCTTTACATGACCAGGCTCCTGCCTACATTAAAGATCTATTGCAGCCCTACATCATCAGCAGGTCTGTAAGGTTGTCTGATCAGGGTTTGCCGTTTGTTCCTAAAATGAGGTTTAAAACTAAAAGACTGCACTTTTGAAGTTGTGGCAGCTAAACTTCAGGACTCTCCACCATTGGATTTAACATCTTTGGAAACTGTGGACACCTTTACACAGCAGCTCAAGGCTCATTTGTTCAGACTTACCTTTGTGTAATATTTATTTATATTTTACATTTTATTTATTATATTTTATTTTTTATTGTTTTATGTATGTATGTACATTTTTGCTTTATCTCCTCTGTGAAGCACTTTGGGACGTCTCTGCCCTTTGAAGGTGCTAAATAAATAAAGTTATTTGCTACTTACTTGCAGCAAAACAGGGTTCAACCACAATAACATTGTAGTAAATAATATGAACAATATAGTGCAATCAAATCATATAGACATAAGTACTATCTTCATGAACATTATAAATGTCCAGTTATATAGTATACATTGATTCCACTCTGCATTATAAACATTTGCATCACACTGTCAGTTGTTCATGTCATTTTGTTCATATGCATGTACATTTTGTCTTTCCCATGTTTACATTTCATCTGGGGTTGATTACATACAATAAGCAGGACGTACATTATATTCAAAATTACTTTGAACCCCACATTAATGAAATGATTAATGATTGCCCTGTAGAAACAACTCTAATATGCAATCTATGCATATTAGAGGGTGGCTTCAGCCAGAAAAGAAAACATGAAATGAATGAATCAATCTTTATATAGTTTTTGTTTTTATTCTTTATTGTTATCTATTTTACTTCTTACTTGTTTATTTATTTCTTACTTACTGTTTATCTGTACTGCTGCAACACCTGAATTTTCTCACTAAGGGCCAATAAATGCTTGTCTTATCGTAATGTAACCTTGTAACTGTAACTTTTTGTTTTTCTGACAAAAGGAGGGAACAGCATGGAGAAAAAAATCAATAAAGAAAAGAAGAGAGGAGATGAAAAAACTGAGCAAACAAGCTGCAGACAATATACTGTACCTCAGTCCTGACAGACTCATGGAGAGTGGGCAGTATGTCATCCACACTGCGAATCAGATCTCTTAAGGCCATCCCCACAGACTGTGAGCAGAAATCAATGCAGAGAGTTAATCAGTTTTATAACTCGGGAAGTTTGTCTTCAATTACAATTCACACACCTTAAAAATTGCTGTTAAATAAGTAAAAATACTGTAAAATTACAGTCAAAAACAGAAAATATCTCTCTCAATGTACCTTGACAATAGTGATATATTGATCCGGCTGCAGTTCAGAGATGTCATTCTTGAGTTGGACAACCACTTTAACCAGGTCCATAACAAACTGGTAGACTTTGTCATCAGAACGGTCTAGCTCGGCTGTGGGCGCAGGCTTCGAAAGAGAGAATAATGTGTTAAAATCCTCATCAACATTACACAAGAGACTGGAGGAAAATATTTAAATGAACGGTGACAACAGTGCGCTTTTAAATTAAGGGGTCACTTCATTTTTCGGCGTAATTTAGACTTTTTTATCTAAAACTCAAATCTAATAAAAATTTAATAGTCTTTTCTTTTTTTTTTAAAGATTTTTTTTCAGGCATAGACACCTTTATTTGATAGTTGCCAGACAGGAAACATGGGAGAGAGAGGGGGGTGTGACATGCAGTAAAGGTCCACCGGCCGGGATTCGAACCGGGGTCCACTGCGTACGTGGCATGCGCTCTAACCACTCAACCACCTGCGCGCCCAATAGTCTCTTCAATTGATATGATTACCTGTGCTGTGAGCCGCGGGGGCTTCTCTGGCGGTGCTGCAAGGCAAAAAGATGAGCAATATAAAAGACATAGGAAAGGAGAGGAAAGAAAGACAGGGGGGTTTGTGAGAGATAGATAATGGTATTCAGAATCACTTGAGATAAAATGAAATTTTGTGAATTTCCTTAGAGCACTTACCATGTTCAGCACCAGCTTCAGGGGACTAAAAAGAACAGACAAAGAGAAACCTCATGAGGACCAGAAAATAAATCTGTCACTGTCAAAATGCTGCTTACATGTACTGACAATAATGCACAAAGGTACAGTAATCCCACATGCTAATTTTTTTCT
Source organism: Scomber scombrus (assembly GCF_963691925.1). Classification (NCBI taxonomy): domain Eukaryota; kingdom Metazoa; phylum Chordata; class Actinopteri; order Scombriformes; family Scombridae; genus Scomber; species Scomber scombrus. The sequence continues at coordinate 14,420,307 of NC_084986.1, forward strand.
GAAACTATTATTTTCATTATATTTCTGTGAAATAATCAAGCTCACTTTCCTGTTGTTTCAATGTGTGCTAGCTCCATTTTATCTGCACTGGAGTCATATGGACTACATACTTGTCCAATGGGAATAAGAAAACTATGCCACCAAAAAAGCTGGGCTAAGAAATGTGAGGTACATTACCAAAACTATTTGGCAACAATGATCAAGTGTTTTATAGTCTGTTCTTCCTCTAATCTGACTCTGAAATCACAGTGTGTGTAAGCAGACACCTACCGCTGGGCCGCCAGTGTCCTCTGGTCCCATGGGATCCTGCAAAAGAACAAGCAGGTTTATTTTATAGAATAGGGACATGGATCCCCTCTTTGGAACTGTTATCAGGGGGACATTCAAATTAAGACTAGCGGAGCCTCGAGAGTGAACGAGTGGGTTGACATTGTTTAACAATGCCTCATTCCAAGTAGCTGCCAGGGCTACATTGCATTTGGAAGCAGGGGGACACAGAGACAGAGAGAGTGGGTTGACAAAAGTTACTGATGCTCTGTTTCGCACCAGGAGTTTCTCCTCATTCTGCAGCCACTTTTTATCCTCCATCATCTGCTCTTTCTGCCGGCGGAGAGTGTCCTGCATGTTGTGTCTCTCCCTCTGCCACAGCCGCTGGGCGTCCTCCTTGCTGTTTGGTTCCACTCGGAAGAACTCGCCCTCCTAGAATAGTATGAAGGAACACACAATGTTTTTTTCCATCTCTAAATGCACAAAGAAATTTGCTTTAGTATTACATATGTATGAATCTTTCACTTCATATGTGGACAAACTATCAAATATTCATACATAAGCTGAAAGCTTTATGCTAAGTTTCTTACCCCCATGCTGCGACGTCGAGGGGACTTGACTGGCAATGCGAGAGTGCTCATGGAGTCGACAGGAGACTGATATTCACTTGGACTGGCCAGGTCAGGTGAGCTGGCACACAAAGCCTCGTTCAGCTGCACGGATACACACACACACATATGCAATTATTCTTGAACAGAATACAGCTAACCAGCATCTTTATAAATCATGTGCCTCTGTACCTGAATGTGCAGACCAATACTGAGTGTGTTCCCAAACCGCCCTGGTTTCATTCTTGAAGGCTACAGCAAAAGTCAAGATGTCAAAATAATATATAAGTGGGATACTAGTGGGATTTTTTGTTACACGTGAAAGTTGTTTAATTTGACAGGGACTCGTACCTTGGGAGGAGGCTCACTGATGTGGAACTTTGTGTCAAAAAATTTTGTGGAGCGTGCTCGGTCCCTTTCTCTCTCTATTTCTTGCTCCTTCTCCATCTTGTGGACATCGCTGACAGATTTCAGACAACACATTAGATCATGTTTTATTAAGAGAAATACAAAAGCACAGCTTACAAGCTGTGTTGGTTATTATTAGCTACTGCAAAAAATCATTTAAAATTGATTGACTGTTAATATTGAACATTTGTTATTCAGTGTTAATTTTTACATTTAAAGGAACAGTTTGACATTTTTGGACACACATTTATTAACTTTCTTATATCTGTCTTTTAATATAAGACTACAGCCTGCAACTAACTCTGGCTGTAGACTGCTTACAGCCAAGACCCCATTGTTGTTTTTACACTTCAGTTTGTGTACAGACAAAACAAACAACATTAACATTTTAATTAGTGAGCTTTACAGGTGCTGGTATTCCCCTGTTCTTCCAGTATTTGTGCTAAGCTGCACCAGCCAGCTGCTGACTTATATCAGACACTCTCGGGAAGGAAACAAATACATTTTCCAAAATGTTGAACTGTTCCTTTAACAAATGCATCAAACAAATGCCCCTAGAAGCATCTTTGCAGAAGCTTCTAGGTAATAAAACAGCATAACCAACACTATGAAGCCTTTGTCCTTCTTGTTTATGAGTCAACAGAGATTGGCAATTCGGATTAGAAAACCATTTACTTAAGAGAAAACATTTATTTATGTGAACTGTAGCGCATTATTTAAACACATCCTGAGATCCAACTCCAGCTCCACCTAACTTGTAAATGTGTTCTGATTATCCTAACAGACTCTCCACAATGTTAAAAGAGCTTCAATTCATTATTCTGTGCAAGAGTGAGTGAGAAGAAGAAAAATGGTAAGATATATGTATTTGGAGCATGGCTCATCTTATATTTAAAAAAAGAACTACCTGATTTTGACCACCAGCTCAGTGAAGTTGGGTCTCTCTCTGGGATCGTATGACCAGCAGCGGGTCATGAGCGAGTAGAAAGCAGGAGGGCAGTTGTCTGGCTTGGGCAGCCTGATGCCCTGCTCCAGTTGGTTGATCACATCTCTGTTTTCCAGCCAGAAAAAGGGCTGCTGCCCGCGACTCATTATCTCCCACACACACACAGCTGTGGTGCAATGCAAACACAGAGAAACATTAGGAACGGCCACAAAGCTGATGCACAGAGGCCTGTGAGGTCATGAGGGCCGGCACAAGTTAAGACAGTGACACCACATACAAACTAGCTTTTCTGCATAACTACTAAATTAAGACGTGCTTATATGGGGATAATCAACATACAGAAGAGCATTGCTTTGGAACAATTTACTTCCATCAATAGCCATACTTATTGATACTGATCAATAAGTATGATAACTGATATTTATGAAGGGGAGGCATTTTCACAAGCCATTTCTGGCTTCCAACCTCTCGTATTTTCAAAACCCTTTCTTTTTAACTTTGCTTATCTGAATTAACTGATTTATTTAGATGAATTGTCTTGTCTACCATCACAGTGTGACTACAAGATGATGCTGATACAAAAGTAAAGACAAGAAGAGATACAGGTTGTAATAACAGCAGCAACAACAGCTTGACTACTGAATGGTACATTTATCCCATTGGACAACCTGTATGTGTTTGTAAAAATGTATAGTAAGTGTTTTCTAATCCATCACCTCTGACATGAATAACCATGACCTCAATGTAATTCTAATATCAGTATAAATAATACTTCTCACATCATAAAATCACGTAATGGAAAAAAACTGTGCTTGTTAATGATTAACTACTCAACTGCCTGTTGTTAACTGTGAGTAAGTGAGCTTCCCTGTCTTATGTCCCAAGCCCCTGACATGCTAATGAATCACAAGCTCACCAAACATCCAGACATCACTAGCGGAGGTGAAACGTCTGAAGTTGATGGACTCTGGGGCCATCCACTTGATTGGCAGTCGGGTAACAGACGCTGCAATGAAATGAGAGACATCAGTACTTGTCAGTCAAGATATTCAACATTCATTTAGTAGGAGTATAAGGAGGTCAATTTTCCAAATGGAGCAAATACACTACTTGATATTCCCTGTTTCTTTTCTATTGTGATTGACAAGGATGTATGTCAGACTGTCTTCTCCTTTTTATGGACAGTATGTAAAGAAACAATGTTGAGATACATTTCATTCTTCAGCTTCCTGTGGGAGGTTAAAGCTTGAAATCAACAAATAGTTGCATCTCTGTAGGCAAAAATAATGACATGAATTATTCATAAAAAATGTGTTCAGCATAGTCTTTTATGCAAAGATCTTCCTTCAGAAATATGTTGAAATCTATCTAGCCATATTTATTTTTCTTATATGATTCAGTTTAAATCGGATAAAATGTGAGTTGTCACAATTTATAGATTTAGATGACTGTGAAAAAAAGTACAATATTTGTTTTTAGTTACCTTTGTAGTATTCTTCATCCTCGATGTATCGAGACAGACCGAAGTCTCCAAGCTTCACACATTCTGGACTGGCGACTAACACGTTACGAACCGCAATGTCTCTGTGACAAAAGAAAATGTTTATGTGGGTAGAGATGTAGCTTAAACATGATAATTAAAGATAATGCAATCAGATATTATAGAGGAGCCTAATGTGCATATTATTACTTGGTCTTTAGTCCTTGCTGACTGATTTGAATTGTGTCCATTGATTACTGCCGTGCTGCAGTGATTGCAACGTTAAATAATACAAAAGGCATGTTGACATTTTTCACGCAGGCAAAAACTAATTTCCTTTGTCTGTGTTTTCTCTTCACAGGAGATTAGTTTCACGAGTGGCTGCTTCGCTGCCTGAAACCTGTTGATAACATTCTGCAGAGATGCCCCTCTGTTTTATCTCACATCAGCTTTTTGTAATGTCATGTCTTTGTACGAATATAACGTTTCAGTAAAACATGTTCTATTGTCACTACCTCATAAGGCAAAAGCTTCACTTTACATTTAGTAGTTTTAAGCTGGTTCCACATTGCTGATTTCTCAGATAAATATGGAAAATTGTGATTTATTCTACCTTCCTCTACTGACAGGACTATTGAGCTGTTTTGTGAAGTTATTTCAAGAACACGGTGTAACTCAGTATCATTTTCCCACAACCATGACAAGTGGTGTTTCTTTGGGAGTCACCAATACATTTTACTGCAGCAACAAAAGAGCAAATGTATTATATGAAAAGACAATTACTCCCATGTGAGAAAATATGTCAATTACTGCAAATACAACCTAAAGCACAAACATCATCGCTCCATATAAAAGCAGTGTGGTTAGTATGTCGACTTCCCACAGAAACTTTGCTAAACTATGTATATAAGGCATTGTTTCTCTAAACATTTTATGGAACTTATAGACAATTTATTAAAGTTTACTGACTAATTTTCATAGGATTTGTCACCTGTTTCATGCAAAATTATGAGCGAAAAGTGGAATATTTACATATATGAAGCCTAGTGATAAACACTTCATACATGCTCTGTTCATTTATAGAACAAAAATATGAAAAAGCACCTTTCTACATTTGTCAGTTATTGCCATTTGTCGACTAAATGCTTAAAAAATGTACATACAGGATCTTCTGCTTTAGCAACTTTTACTGAGATGGAAACAGCATATAATAACCCCCGTGAATAAAACACATAAAAACTGAAGGAGGCATTCACCTGTGTACCATGTTGACCCCTTCGAGGTAGACGAGGGCTTTGCAGATCTGCAGGCTGAACAGCACCAGAGTGATATTCGTCAGATTGCTCTGGTTCTGAGTTAGGTAGTTCCCAAGCTGTAAAAATGTCAAAATTTCTGTTAGATTGGACCTTTTGTTGTGCTGAGATGCAACAAATTCAAATATGTGTCATTTAAGAACTGTGATTTCAATGGGCTGTGACTCTTTTTTTGTGTCAATCCTGTTGAGCAGAGTCATTTCCTCTCAAACAACAAACAGTTCAACTGGATTAAAAACAAAAACATGATTGTTCCTCACCTCTCCGTACTGATAAAGCTCCATGACAATCCACACAGGGTCCTCCTCTATGATTCCAATTAGTTTGACAATATTTGGATGATCCAGGTTCTTCATAATTACTAGCAAAGGTCACAAATGATCAATGTTAGACTTAATTTTCTCATTGAATCATTTCCTATTACATATTTCCCAAATAATACCTGCTTCACTCATGAACTTCTCCATCACGTCAGGTGAACAGTCTTTGCATGTCTTCACTGCCACATTAGTCCTTTCTCCATTCTGTTCAATCAACAAACAAAAAGAAACTGAGAAGCTCGTGGAGAACTTGCATGAGCATCTATCCAAGGTAAATATATTGTACTCAAAAAGTGAAAGACAAGTCAACATTTTATAGTCTAGTTTCTTGATTCAGAAACTGTGACTTTTGTTTAATTGCTTCATGGTAAATCTTTTTATACTAGTATTACTGATATATTCTTCAACTGAAAAGATAAACTTACTGCTTTTTTGTAAAATCCATCGTAGACCTCCCCGAAAAACCCCTCACCAAGGATTCGTCCCAGAACAATGTCATCTCGGTCGATCCCATATTTCACAACTGCAGATGAAGATTTGTTGAATGAGATATGTCACAGCTCAAAAGTACTCACCATTTTTATTCTGCAAATGACATGAATGAAAACTTCCAACGAACCTGATTTGGGCCTTTCATCGAGAATCTCACAATAGATATCTGACCCTGAAAATACAAAAGATCACCTCCCATCAATATGCTTTTTCGTTAAGATAATGTCACAAAGACTTAACTGCTAAAATTGTAAATGAAGAAATGCAGTATATTGTAAAATAGAGGTGGTAGAAACAATGAAAACTGTCACTCACCCATACTGTTTCTGATGGAGGATGAAGTGTCTCTGCTGCTCCAAAGAAGAGACAGAATGAGAGAAAGCTTAGGTCATAATTTATCATGTTATAGCTCCTCAGAGCTCTGGCAGAATGATTCAATAAAACAGCCTCTCTCATCAATCTCTAACATCAATAACTTTTCATTTCATATTAATACCAGAGGGAATGAGCACAGCATGGACGCCAGCAGCTGTACCATAAGCGAAAAAGGTTGTGAAAGAGCCAAAAATCCACTCACCCTGTAGGAATCTCAGGGAGGGAACTTCGTGCATTGGCATCTAGGAGATATTGGTTACAATTTAGTTTGTTTGTGAATAATACATTTTAAAAACTACAATCAAACACTATACTGTGACTTTTATCCACAGTAATGTTGAAAAAAGCAACAGGGGAAAAATGGCTCAATCACTGTGATTCATACACACCTTTATTTGCTCTGTAGATAACAGAGTCATCTGTATCATTTTCCAAGCGGCAGTACCCATCAATAAGGTCCATCATGTTCTCTGCCATAGGGACCGTGGCCACATTGACTGACAGACGCTATCAGAAAGAAAACACAAAAGCATGACACTGTAGGCTGCTGTGACTCATCAAATTTCCTGTGCAAACGGTCTCTATAGTAAATTTAACTAACTTCTGATTCTTAGCAGTGTGCAGTGTTACTGTATAATAGGTACTGTAGTGCTGTTGTGATACCTACTTGTCTGACCCCCTCTATCTCGAGGTTTATGAGAGCCTTGCCGTCGCTCTGAGATAAGCATTGTATTCTCTTGATCTGCTTGAAGTCGGCTAGAAACACGGGCTGAAAAACAAGGAATGCTATCACTGAAATCATGATGGACTGATTACATGTGCAACACTGTGTTAGGTACATAATGATGTAAGTTAACTGAAGGATGCTAACAAGATCAAGCAATATGATCCAGTTCCTTCCAGAAATTACCTGTCCCACCAGATTTTCAGAAAAGAGCTAATTGCTTCAGCAATTATAGGAAAACTTTAAAGGTATGGTCCAACATTTTTAGGAAATACACTTACTCCTTTCTTTATGTGGGTGGGTAGATATGTATGTATGGTAGATATGCCAACAGCTGCTTGGCTTAGCTTAGCAAAAAGACTGCGAATAGAGAAACACCTATCCTGGCTGTGTCCAAATGAAACAAAATCAACTTACCAGCACCTCCAAAACTCACGAATCAATTGCCAAGCAAACATACAATACATGCCTGAATTTTGTTCACAAGCAATGTGTTTTTCTAATGAATTGAGTGCTACATTCGTACTGCAGTAGAGGAAAATGATTGGGGCTGACACATGGATGTATAAAGAGAATTGGATACAGCGTTGGGGGTGGGACTATGTATTACTATGAAAGTTGCTCAGTGGCGCTGGTAGCCAAAAAAGTTCAATTTCCAAGAACAAAATTACCCGGAACTACAAGATCAGTGGGCCCATAGAGCAGGCGTACAAACGACTTCTGCCGGCCAAACCAGCTACTTCTGGTTTAGCTCTCTGTCAGCTCTTCTAGATTTTCTAAATGTTGACATTTTTGGCCAGTTTGGCCATTATGTTCAATTGGCTTCAAATCCCGGCGCTGTTCCTAGGCACTTGGTTGGACAGGGTTGCAGGCAACCAGTGGGACTTCAAGAACTAACTCGACTTTTGAGACTTGAGGTAATGGTAAGTTGATTTTTTTACCTTTGAACACAGCTAGGTTAGCTGTTGTCCTTGTTTTCAGTCTTTATGCTAAGCTAAAGTAGCTTCATGGTTGCAGTGCAAATACTAACTCTCTGCAAGGAAGCAAATTGGTGTATTTCCCAAAATTAACAAAAATCCTCGAACTAGTCCAGATATATTAAATATACACAACACAATGTATTGTATGACGAAAAGTCAAAGCTCTATCAGAATATAACTAAATCTCCATCATGCTTACAGCTGAATTCTTCTGTGTGCGTTGGCGAATGCCTCTCCCACCGATGACCAGCTCCACCGACAAACTCCAACCTTGCTGTTTATACATGAAAGTGGTTTAATGTTTGTTATATTAATGTAAACAACAGCATATAAAAGTTTGGACCTCCTGCATTTTATAACAATATCTTTCTATAACTACCATACAATTTAAAGGAAGAGACCCTTTCTTCCTCAGTATCCTGCTGAACACAATGTTGCTACTCACCACCAATTCACATGGAAAGACCTCCTCATCGTAACTGATGAACTCCTGGAGCGTCTCAAAGAACTTGACCATACAGTCATCCTCCTTAAGTGTTGCGTACTGTTGAAATGTTTGCTGGATCAACTTCCGTAGCTGCTTGGACTGGAGCACAACAGGGATATTTTAAACTGTTTTATATGAATACTCGGATAAAGATTGGGAATACCTTTTGAAGCACACATATAAAGCCTATAATAAGAATTATAATCACAGTTGAGAAAGTTTACCTTCATGCTGTTAATCAACTGTTGAGGAAAGAAAAGGTCCAGGCCCACCTCTTTTCTTCATTTGTAAAGCAAAATTCAGCAAAAAGAAATTGTGAATGAAGATATGACTCATCAACTTTAAAATGAACTAAGAAAAACAGCATTGCTTTCAGCTTAACTACGAGGCATTTCTTACATTGTCCAATTTGTTTTTGAAAGGGTTTGATGAGCTTTAGATCACTGAAATTCATACGAGGTCATTTATCCTTCAAGTAAAATTAAATCAAGAATAAGAGAATAAAAACTTACTCTAGCAGCTCAAAGTTAGACTTCTTCTCTAGACCCTTTGCATTCATGTCTTTGTAGAACCTCCTGTAAAATGTAGAAAGCAGACAAGTGAGCAACTAATAAGTCATATTGGTTTACACACCCAAATCCTAAACAAATAGTAAATGTATGATCCACTACTGCATAGTGATAATTTGGAAATCATCATCATCCTCATCATCATCATCATCAATCAAACTATTATCTAAACTAACAGTGCCACAACACAAAGATTGGACACAATTCTGTCAATTCAACCATCTCAAGTCTCCTCACTCATACAGTATCACTGCAATCTTAAACAAATGAAGATGAATTGTGTAATCAGCAAGAGAGAAAGAATGCAGCAAGGAACGCAGTGACTCACCTGATCTCCAAACAACCCAGCTGCAGTGCCATCCCATCACTGACCTTACAGGCATGAAACTGCATGTAATCACTACGCACCTGTCATAAAACATAACAATGTCATAAAAATACAGCAACATAGGCTTGGGTGAAGAGGGGATAAAAGAGGGGGCTCTGCATGCATTCCTAAAGGGCTCCTGTGCTCAGAGTTAAAATGGAGTAGGTGTTGTCTACCAGCCTGACAGTCTGGAGTTAGTTTGTGAAAAAAAGTTTTATTACCCAAAGGAAAAGAGCTTGGTGGTCAACTTAGTTGGGGTCTAACACAGGTGTCCTTCCGCTTCAGATGGATTAAGGTGAAGTTAAACTTCATACCAGCTTAAGATATATAATGTAATATATGTTGTAACTTTTGAAACATAAAATACAATGTAATTTGTTACCTGTTGGTAAAAATACATCAACGTAGATCTGTCATCTTTGAATTTCTCCAAGAAGTTGACAGGAACATATCTGATACGAAGGTCATACCTGTATTCAAAAGGAAAACATCCACAAAAGTTTAACAAATCCCATTCACGGTATCTAATAGTGTAGTTTTGGTAATATTGAAAAATGTAAATATTGACAACCATCTTAATAATCTATCTGTACCTCCACTCAGCTTCCACATGATGGCTCTCGTAGCGTTGCTCTACCTCTCCGACAGTCAGATCTGGATGGAGCCAGTGAAGCTCTTCTGACTTCAGGTGCTTCAGCATAAGACCATAGCATCCGGCATGTTCAATATTTGGCCCCAATCTGCCACAGATCAGAATTGAACGAATGATTGCCTGGAGGAGACAGAACAAATTGTTAATTTTAAATGTCATCCTGAGGTTTTAGTCATCCTTGCAAAATATTTTTACTTTGTGGTTGATACTTTCTTCATCTAAGGGCTAACAAATTGCTTTGAAAACTGACAGGAAGCACTTGCCTGTTAGTGTACACAAAAAGACAGAATAAAATTATTTGGGCACTGATTCAGGAACTTTTTGTGTCTTAAGAAGGCCAAAAGAAACATCTTCTTTGGCTCTGGTACAAAAAAAACAAAGACACCAAATGCCTCAACCTTGGCAGATTTGTAATATATAGTACCAAAAGACAAAAATCAGGTCTGACATCTTGACTCCCTTCCTCATACTTTTTAGATTACTCTCACCCTTATTTGCCAGGAACTGTCACATTTGACCAGCTTGAAGTTCTTGCCCAAGTTGTTGTTGGTGCAGAAGCACACTTTGAGGATCTTGATCGGCCCTGTGTCCTCAGTCAAGAGCGATTCATTTCCGGACTCAGTGTCACTGTTTCTTGGACTGGGCACCTTCCAAGACAGGGTGTCCCCGGACATCACCTCATACATTCTCAAGGTTGGGTTGGCACTGTCATATCCACATCATCCTTCCCAGAGAAAAGAGGAAGTTTTGAGTTAAGATATAAAATGAAAAGTGAAACTTGTCGGATCCGTGTTTAGGTTCTTAAGTAGTTGCAGTCTTTAACCCTGAAAGTGCTGGTTTCAAGATTGCATTCCAAGTAAAGCAAAGATTCAACAGTATATAATTAGAGAAGGTTTACTGTGTCTGTAACATAAGAGTACAAGCTGTTCTGTGATGTGCTTCATCATACTACTGTCATGCTACGCTTCACATTCAGGTTGTGATCTTGCGACTATGACTCACATCGTTTCATTCTAGAGCCGCTGATTAAATTCCTTTGTAATCATGATTTCAAGTGAGGGCCTGTGTGATTCATGAAGAAAAATTTGGTCAGTGTAGGGACTTTTATCATCTATTTCAACAGGTAAAACCCCTTTATCTTGTCTTTTTTTAAATTAGGGTTTTTAGATTTCAAAATATAACTGCCTCAAATGTAAAGTGGAACTACTACCTGTTTACATGCAGGATGACAGGAGCAACAAAAAGTCATTAACAGAAACTACAACACCTTAGTCCATCCAAAACCACTGATGACTAACTTACACATGGTTCCTAGCTCTGTTATGCAACCTGTGTTGATTTGTTCTATGTGTAGCAAGGAAGCAGTACTTCCGTTCTTCTTAAAAGGAATGATCCCAGATTTTAAATACTCTTATTTGTTTAATTGCAGTGATTGGAAGATCAATAACACTCTCATGCCTGTCCGTTCAATAAAGCTACAGCCAGCAACTGTTTAGCTTAGCTTAGCATCAAGACTAGAAACCAGGAGTGAAACAGCTGAATTCTTTGAAGTCAGCTCGAAACACAAACTATGATGGGCGGAATACTTTTGCAAATCTGTGTAAGGTACATAATGATTGATGTTCAATCACCCGAAGGATGCTAACAGGGTCAAGCGATGTGATCCAGTTTAGTCCAGACATGAAATGCTGTGACAGAAAAATCTTGCCAGAATTAGTTTATCCTGCCAAACTCTCAAGAGAGCTAATACATTATAAGTTATGGGATAACTTTATAAGGTATTGTTTGACATTTTAGGAAATATGATTATTAGCTTCATCATGTTGGTGGGTAAAAATGAAGCCTGGAAAAAGCTAGCATGGCTTTGTCCAAAAGTCTCAAAATCCTCCTTCCAGCATCTGTACAAAAACCAATCCATAGGACTTGAAACTTGGGAAAAAAACACCTTTGACACAGAAAAGTACAATGGAACAGTCATTCAAGTCCACTGAGTTCACTGACAGAAACACACTCAACAAATTATCTTTTCATTAAGTTTTACTTTATGTAGTGTTTGTGTAGTGAAATGCGATGTAACAACTTTGTAATGGCCATTTCCATTCAGTTGATTTGTGCTTGATACAAGTCTTTTCGAGCATGTGGTATTCCTGGAGTCTTGTTGTTACAGTTTTTACACTTTAGTTTTTCTACAAATTAAACAATGAAGATATTATTTAATAAGATTTATAGGAGCTGCTTGGTGGATTACATTACCTTCAGGCACAGCCAGGCTAGCAGTTTCCCCCTGTTTTCAGTCTTTGTGCAAAGCTATGCTAAGCAACTGCTGACTCAAGCTACATTTTTACTGTACAGATATGAGAGTGGAAACAATCTCAGTCTATGCAAGAAAGTCAATAAGCGTATTTCCCAAAATTGCAAGACATTCCTCTAAAGAAACAAATAATACCTCGTAAGAAGTTGCAGAAACAAGAGATTCTGCTACAACCATTTATGTAGCTTTAAACAGGTTACTGTAGATAGAACAAAATTAAATTACAGCCACAGCTACACACCTGGAAACATTCACATCCAAAAGCTGAAATCCTGCACACACTTTGATTGAACTTGAACTTTCCTGTTAAACCTAAAATTGCAAGGGGCAGCAACTGACTCCTTGCAAGTCTAAGTCTCTGCACACCCTCCACATGTTAATATTCTGCCATGTCAATCAAAAAACTGTGGGCATGTTGACTCAGCAAACAGAGTTCAAGAGACTGAAACACTTTAAAACAACCTCGACAACACACCTTGCTAAGACGAAGAGATTTCTGCCAGTTACCCACCTCACAATTGTGTCCATCAGAAAAATGCCCCTTGACTGTCATAACCTGTTTTCTCATAAATGAAACTCCATGCTGTGAGTCCGCTGTGAGGGAGCTCCACTAATCTGTGTTAGTTTCTCTCAGGGCTTTCCGTCGCTGTTGAACAGGGTTGTGTTTTGTTAGCTTGAGGCCATGAATTCCCCAGCAGGGCCGTGTGGGTGTGTTTGTGTGTAAGTGTGTGTGTAAAGAGAGAAAAAAGGAGAGAGAAAGAGGAAAGATGAGTGTGTGGCATGGCTTGCATGTTTCACCATCACCTGGGTGTAGGCCTGAGGGGGGTGGGGGGGTTTAAGGAAGCAACGTGTAGAGTTTAAGATTACTACTAAGAAAAAAAAACATAGATTACAGTACGTGGAGCTTTAGATATACAAATACATTCCTTGGCTCATGTGGACAAAACAATGAGAAACCACGATGACTAAAACAGTAAGTATTATACATCATTTCAAATACTCAAAAGCTTCTTTTCCAAAAACTGTGTCTCTGATGATAAAAAGAAACCAGGAATGACATAGTAGACAGTGGTGGATTTAGGCCTCAATATCAAACATGTAAAACAACAAAAAAAACAGAAAAAACATCTAGTCTGAATAAAGTTAGACACTGTGGATAACACTGACTGTGGCAAGGCTTTGAAGATGTTTTCTCAACTGTTGAACCTCTGTGACCTTTAGTCTTCTTCAGGTAGCAAGTGAGTGAGACTTGATTTTTGTCTAGTTTTTAACACGTAAACACTAAAACCCAGAACAATGGAGCGTACACACAGACTGGGTCTGGTCTAAAGCTATGAAAACAACCAGTTTTCTGGGTTTTAGGTGACTGTGGTGAACATTTTTCACCATTTTGTAGACCAAGCAAACAACTAGCAGATAAATCGAGAAAGAAAATAATCATTAGTTGCAGCCCTACACTGCATGCCTGGTCAGATTTGTTGTCATATTATTCATTCATCAGATATTTACAGATATAAATCATAATTTAAGTAAACATTCACAGTTTCCATGTAAGGTATTATATAGCTGCTTGTGTTAAGATAACATTTGAGATGTTTTGCTAACATTGTTGAATACAAAAAAGGCGCTTGTATAAAAAGAGTAAGGTTTTGAGAATATTTTTGTTTTGTATTTGTACTTAATGTCTTGAAAATCCTCAAACAATACTCACTTCTGTGCTCTTCTGTTTTAAACATTTTTGTTTCATTTATCTCGTAAACATTCATTTCACTGAACTCATTAATGTATTTTAAGACATATAATTTAGTTTTTGTTGTTTGTAGACAATAGTCTACCATTTACTATATGAGCAGGACAGCCTTGTCAAGCAAAGCTCTCATTAAAAGCAAACAAATATTAGTTTCAAAGAAAATACTACAAAAAAGCCTCTAATTAAAACCACAGACCGCCATGAATCCTTTTCTTGTGCTTGTTTGTAAAATCACTCTAGTATTTTTTATTTTATATAAAGTGAACAAAAGCAACACTTTCCATGCACACAGTGCTGCTGCCTCTCTCACACGCTGTCATGCTGGCACTTGAGTTGTTATGGTAACAACTGTTCCCCAGGGAGATTTTTATCAAAAACTGAGCCCAGGGAAGAGCAAACTAACTATTTCAACACCCAGCCACAACAGACGCCGCAGCGGGACAATAAATGGGAATATTCATCACCCAAATGTTAACCTAGATTAAGAGTGCCTCTGCAGATTATTGCTGCCCTCCTGACACCTCTGAACTGTTGGGTCTTGTTGAGAATGTATGTACTGGGTCAATGTCAAGAGGAGTGAAAATGTGAATGACAGGGGCTGTTTCAGGGTGACAGATTGTGAAAAATGAGAATGAAATTCCACAGCAGCTGCAAAAAGAGAAATGAATTCATGCATAAGCAGAAGAGTAGAGGGTGTTTAGGCCCTTAATCATGAGGGATTTTTAGTTTCTTTTACTGAATATTAACTTTTGCATTATTTGGTTTGTCCCATATTTTAACAAGCCTTTAAAAGTGACACATTTCTAAACATACAACTGGCTTTAATCTAACATGCAAAATAGGCCCAAATACGACCCAAATAATACATGGGTCCTCATATACCTGCTGCTTGTAATTTTCTACATCAGTTTATTCAATCAATTAACAAAGTTTCTTTACTCTTTCAAGTCTTGGCTCTTTCTCTGTTGTCTTTATTAGTAAACTGCACAGTTTCGTAATGCCTTTGTATGCCAGAATCTGTTATGACATGCAATCCTAACAGGACTAATATCCTTTTCATGTAGTGGTGTCATCAAGTGGTTTCTCTGGATTACAACAATATGGGAAAAGCAGAGCAGGTGTGTCAGACTTTGAGAAATACTACATGCTCAAAGTGGGGTTTTTTTTTAAATCAGGCAGCATTTTGTTGACAAAAGTCTGTGTTTCTGAGATATAAATCTGATGCTTTTATAGCCGCTGTATCGGCTAGGGGGAGAAATACTTTTGTTGTTATTCTAAAGCCTTCTTCTCTGTTAGGTGCTTGTCAACACAGGCAGGCATTCAGATAGGCCTGCTCTCTAAACAGTGTTTTGCTGAGGGTCTGCATATTGCAGCCATGACCCCAGGCACTGGAATGTGGCTGGCTGCCTCTCCACCTGCACAGACTTGCTTTGATAATGAACTAACTTCTCTCTCCTGGGGAAAATGGCAGTTACTTTTTCCCCCGTTGTGCCATTATAATCAATTCCTCACACTGAAAATACTGCTAAATAAAGGCACGTTTTACAAAGTTTTAAAAGAAGTTGGGGCAAAATGGTTAAACCAGTTAAACCCAAAACAGCCTTTCAGAGGATCTCGTGTATTGAAGCAGGCAATTACTGAAACGTAGGCCAGTCTATTTATCTTAACCTCTATAAATATGGGCCTGTTGCAACATTACCTGTTATAACTTATTCGACTCAGCTCAGCAGAAGTTGGAGATCCCTGCGCTGAAAACAAGCATTTACACACCTGAAGTCTTACCTGATTCAGAGTGAATTCCTCTAAGACAGAACCCCGGACAGAAAGTGTTATTCCCTGCGGAGAGTTCAGGCCTGACAGCTCGTGTGAGTCTCTTAGTCGAGCATATGTGGCAGGTAGCCACTCCCTCACCTCTGCAATCCTGCTTTAAGGTGGGCCTATACTTCCTTATTCACCATACTTATTAACCAGGTTTATTATGCCGGATATCCTCCCTTTCCCCCCCCCCCCCCCTGCAAACTATTTAGAATGTTATGTTATTTGGTTATCTATGTTATTTTGTAGTTGTTGTCTTGCAAGCGTTTACTTACTAGCTCAGAAAGGAAATGGTAAGTTTCATAATAATACTAGTTGCAAAACGACAAGAAAAGAACGTGCATTTCTTCTGTAAAAAAAAATCACGACTTTTAGTATATAAATACATTTTACACACGCACATTTGGTCCCGCCTTTAAGGAATTTGACATAAAGCGGATTGAATTTTGCTGAATGTGGATTTCAATGTTTTGATCTGTCAGATAATCTTTTAAACGTATTTCAATCTTCACTGAAAAATACTGGCGTTATAATGATGTAATTACAGAAAGTGAGCAGCAGAGGGAGCTGCAAGATTTAATAAGTCAGGTCTTGGGTTTTCTCAACAGGCCTCACCTTATTTAACAGTGTACATAACATGGACTTAACTAATAATATAAGAATAATCATATATGTTTAACCTTCATCCTATCAACATATTTAACATACTAGGACTACTGACTGGGGATCTCAAGAATAAACTATAGTAAGAAACAACCATCATAGCAGAATGTTATTATTATAGTTATGTTGTTATTATTATTTCAGGAAAGTTTCAGTTCATTTGCATGTTGTATAAAACAAAAATATATACTTACAGTCTTTCCACAAAGCCTTCAAATTGACTGGCTTATATATTCATAATCATTTTAATCACATTACAGAATTTTACACACATTTTGTTATTAAATGAACAGAAATGCTTTCTCAATTAAAAAGTTAATCATTTCAGTTCAAAAAGTTCAGCCCCAAAGATAGAAGATCTAAAGTTGATCATTTATTTAACTAAAAAGCACACACTGTATCCATTTTATATTTAGAAATACAGTTGTCAGTTTTTGTAAAAGAAACAACCAGAAATAATCACAAACTTTAGTCAAGGCTTGTTTATTTATACAGCACATTTTACACATGAGGAAATTCAAAGTGCTTTACATTGTGCAAAACTATAAAATGCATAACTAGATAATACTAGGTAATTAAAAAATAGAGGAGCAATAAAAAGGCAGCATAAAGGATAACAATTATGACGTTTCAGCAGCTTTAAAATGTAATTAACAGCCATTGCAAACATACATTTTCAGTTTAGATTTAACAGTAGACAGCATTGTCTCTAGACTGAGATCTTCAGGTAGTTTGTTCCAGATGTGAGCAGCGTAGAGACTAAAATCAGCGTCACTATGTTTTAACTTCTGGAACCACAAGTCGTCCTGAAAGAACAGTGAAGCCAAAAACCAAAACAATGAGCTAAAAGAAGATAAAACGCCCCATATAGGTGAGGGGAACTGCAAAATAAAAGTAATACTTCTAGGTCATTCACTATGGGTGACTTATCTCACAATAGTCATGTGATCCATTTTTAATATAATGTATTTAATATGTTCTGCTTTTTCAGTCTTGGTTTGGACTCTAGCAGCAGCATTCTGGATCAACTGATTCCTGAAGTTAAACAATCTTTTACATCATCAGAATACAATTATTTTGCCATCTGTATTGCCTGTTTTTCAATTTACAATCAGTTATAGACAGGGCTCGTTTTTTATTATATGTGGCATCAATGCAACACAACCACCAGCTATGAAATACATTCTCTCACTCTCTACACAGATCTCTTGAGAGTGTAAGAAAAAACACATAAATCATCCAAAAAGTTATCTTTAGCTGACATATAATCACATTTTTTATACAGTACATGTGCACCCTATATGTTGTCACCAGCCTATTGGTGGAGTCTAACATGTTTTGTTGTAATGAACATCTTCATTAACAACTGTTTTTGTGTATAATTCTGAGCACGTATATAGAAAATGTGGGGGGGGGGTTTTTGACTTGTCACAAGCATCTTTATATTCACTCGTCCTTCTTTTCCCCCACTGTAGCAGCCAGTGCAGCTTTCTTTGCCAGAGGGTTTGGCATAGCTGTGTGGAGCAGTGACAGCTGTAAGCGAGTTCAAGTCTGGGGCAGAACAAGACCAAACCACACCCACTATCCAGCTACAGAGCACAGTGTCAAGGGCAAGAATCCACAACAGGTGCCCGTCAAGCTCAGATTTGTATGCACCCAGACAGTAGCAGGCACAGTAAGCTTTAGCAGTTACAATGGTTTCACTGTTCACTTGGCTCAATGTGATCATTACACAGACTGTCTTAGACCCCAAAATTCCCAAATCATCATCACCACGTCCCCTTCCTCCTCCATTTGTGCCCTTGCTATATGGGTGCCATCTCCCTGCATGGAGCTGTGCTGGTTAAGTTGGTGAGGTTTAGGCATGAGATGGTTTGGGTAAGACTATCAGGGCAGGTCACAGAATCTGACGGGTCACCAAATACGGGGTAACACCGGTATTTAGAAACATAAACTTGGGGCACACAGGTGGTCCTCCGGCATGCTCGTGCAGAGTGTCTCTCCAGGGAGTCTGAGGTGTTGAGGGAGAAAAGTATCAGATATGTTACGGCAGTGTGCAGGAGAAGAGCTAATAATATGAGACATGTTGTTCTACTTATTCTAGTTAGAAAAGAAAACATTCAAGCAAATCAGGCTGTCTGGAGTTTATATGTGTATAGACAAAACAATTATTCTCAAGTGCAGAGTATTAGATCATATATAAACGTAAAAAGCAATATTACATTGTAATAATATCAATATTATAAACAAATGTATCAACTAGAATCCTCTTTCTGAGTGTCACATGAATGCATTAATTAATTAATGGTTAAGCAGTATTTTTATGTTGTAGCTAAATTTAACTTCTTTATGCACTGTGTGGTACTTTAATCTATAACAATTTTATAAAAGCATAATTTTTTGTGTGTCTTCATCTTCAATAAATAAAATCTTGGTCTGCGGAGAAAGTTTTAAACACAGGAAACATGCAGGGGATAAAAAGTACAAAATGTCCACTCAAAATGTAGATGAACAGATCAAGAAAGCAGCATAAAATTGATAAAGGGCTTTATAGTTTGCCGAAATGAAGTGCAGCACCTGAGTAAACATCCCCATGTAAATTAATTCAAATCCTTTACTTCAGTATAAATAATAATACCACAGTGTAATGTCTTGCATTCAAGGCATTCAGATGAGTGATGTTGAAGTTAAGACGGCCAGGAAGAAACACCAGTTTAGGTAGAGGACGAAGATGATCAGATTTTATTCCTCGGCCAGTTTTTGTGACACTGCTGCGATCATGTGTAGCCTACATAGGATCGGAATCTGAAAATCAGAGCCATAGACAAAAATATCAAAAAATATTCTCAGAAAAATGTACTCAAAGTAACAAGTACAGCCTGATCGATGTATCGCTCAACAAATATTATTGATATTTTTTTAGTTATAAATTCCTATAGTCATATAGGCAACATTTTGTGATATTTCATCCTTGATCCAGTGTATGGAGTGACTCATTTATTTATTTGTTTTAATAGTTTTTGGAAAACAGTGGAGCTCTATGGAAATGAGTAACAACATATCAGGGGTTGGCTTCATAGTCAAAATATATTAGCAGGATCAATTTCTTGTAGTTTTTTAGCTGTTAATGTGATTTGTTGACAAAGAAAGAAGAAATACATCAAGTGTTACCAGACTTGACCTTTAATAGTGTTTATTAATGATTAATTAATGATTTGTTTTTAAAATCTCAAGTGTTCACTAACCCTAGTTATAAGATAAGTGATAAGTAAAGTAGAAGTGTAAAATAGTAAATACTCAAGTAGGCTATGACACAAAAAATAAATGTACTCAGTTACTCACTTACACTGTTTTTCACCACTTCTCAGGTGTGTGTGTTTGTTTATCGTTTGTTTTTCTTTGACCAGCGTTGATGTAGCAGTTCTGTCTCTCTCCACAAGAGGATTCATAACACAAATTATATGTGTCTGTTATTTTCAAAAGCCTTAATGAAGGTTTATTCTACCAGCGTGACACGTTAGCTCAGCACATCTGATGGTGTAGACTACCCGAAGAGTAAATATTGCGGTCTGGGTTTGAATTATCTTGACTTGGCCCTATTTTAAGAGTGTGTTCTTTTAAGAGGGATGAAGTGTTATAAACGCTCTGATGTCCGAACACCGCACCCTAATGGCCAGTGTCCCCACCCTGAAGCCCTCTGTGCAAATGGTTGATGTGGAATGCTTTGATCTTATAGGTCTGCTCCCACCTCCTCCTCCTAACTAGAAATCTTTACCCCACCTTCTGTGTCTTTAATAATGTCAGCAATATTTATCTTTCCCTTGATGGTCATTAAGTCCACATTCTTCCACCACCACCACCATCACGTCTATTGAGTAATGGTTAGCAATGACTTGTCCGTCTTTCTCTATTTGTTCACCTTTTGACTCGTGGAATGTACACCTGCAAGACAAAGAGACCAGAGAGCTAAGTGCCGGAGGAGAAAAAGGGGGAATTATTTGCTTTGGGTAGCAGGTGTGTAGGTCTCTAGTGTTAATGTGTGTCCTGTAGAGTGGTGGTCATTGAATCCCATCCAAACTCAGCGGGAGTCCACAATGTTCCCCGAGGTGTGAAGTGGTCCGGGCCAGGAGTGGATTATAAACATGGGCTGCATTACAATAGAGGTGAGAAGCAGCAGGGGCCCCAAATTACAGCTTTAGCAAACAAGACAAAATGCACAAGAATACCCCCCCAACCCCCCATGCATATCCCTAAAGAGGCATTTTGAATAGAGGGCCATTGTTTGAAATGATATACAATAGAGCCTTCTGGAGGAAAGAGTAAAGGTCACAGTGGTGGTTAAATCAGTCCCGCAGTTAAAAAAAAAAAAAACATCACAAAACTGCTGGTCATTAAAGACAGGTTAGAGTAGTAAAAAAGAACAGGTTAAGTAACTTTGTTAACATTACAAAAGGCTATTTAAGTTTCCACAGACCCCTTAAATGATGTGGAAATTGACCTATCAATGACAATTATTGGTTGAATAAGTGAACATTATGTGTCTCAGGTTTCTTTAATTGTTATAAGATTACACACAGAAACAGAAAAGGGACTATCATCTTCTCAAAAAAAAACATCATTATGATTCAGGTGATTAAGGTAAGAACATTATTAATCCCACACAGGGAAACTAAAGTGAACAGTAGAAAAGATTCATAGTATACATACTTTCTTTTTTTTTTTTAAACTACTAGCCATTCATTATGAGTTTCTACTATACAAAAATGAAGCAGGAAATAACAAAAGTAAAGTACTAAATACTATAAACATCAACATGAATAGTAACTATAAAGTGTATTGAGGCACAAGTAGTCATAAATTGAGTACTAAACTTTCAAAGGGTAAAAGACGCTTAACAATGGAGGGTCATTATTACTATATAGATATGGTAGTAACAAACAATTACGTAAGAGCCAAATAGAAACAGTGTCTTCAGGGACCAATGATGTCACCAGTTATATAAAACAAACAACCTGGGTCTGGAAGAGTGATCCAAACAGAAAAGTTGTGAGATGTAAAACCCAAACGATGAGCTAAAAGATGCTAAAACTTTCAGTATAGCTGAGTTGAACAACAACTTCAGGTGAGTGTATCACTAAGAGTGGCCTCTCTTATAGTGCTATTCTTAAGATAAACATTTTGAGAGGAGTTTTAAACTAAAAACTGTGTAGTAACCATTGAATGTGTGCTTTGAGTAGTATGTATAATATGGCATGGCAACTCCATGAACAGTGAATGGGGTGTTGATTTATTTGACCCATAACATTTTTGTGGGATGACTTGCACTCAAATGAGGTTTAAATTCCAGGCCATACACCTGTTATCCTGAAAATACGAGAATATAGTTATTTTTGGTATTGTAACTTAAAACGTTCTGGTTACATAAAGTCACCGCCCTGTTCAGACCTTTATTTTACTTTCCAGTGACACCACAGGGTCAGTGGTTTCTCTCAGCTTTGTAGTGAAGAAATGCAAGTTCACAGATTAGAGGACGTATTTAATTCAAATAAGATGTGAGATGAGTTTAGAAGACATGACTCATTTACCTGTCACTCCCCCGCCCACTTTGACACAGTCTCAACAAGGCATTCATGGTATGTCATCCAGTGTGAGTACATTCAGGGAGTGTTGGGACACGTACAAAGGGCAGTGATGGCATGGCTGGCATGCTTCGTGGATTTTATGAGAGGCAGCTGCTGTGGGCATCAGATGGTGTAATAACATGACAGAGGTCAATCCTCACAGTGGTGTACTGAAACACATGATGGGGTCAGGAGCAGTGGCCTAATGGGTTGGGGGGAGGGAGTTGTGTGCGACTTTGCACAGCCAGACATTGCAAATCAGGCCATTATATTTCTGAGGCCTTACAGCACACACTCATTAATGTTTTAAAGGGATACTTTAGACATTTTAGATGTAATCCACTTGCTTGCAGAGTTAGATGAAAAGACATTGAGAGTTGATGGGTAGTTACAAACAAGAAAAAAACATCAGTCCATATCCTTTTTAAGTCTTCTTAGTCCCAAGTATACCATCACAGGGGTTCATCTTTGTAAAAGTGTCCATCTTCATTCATAGATGTGCCGTCATATACTCCATTGTATATTTAGTCCATTAAGAAATGTTTGGTGAAAGTACTTTCTTCTAGTTTATTATTATTCTGGCAACCATTAAGAGACTTTGTAAGATATATCTTTGTTCTTTATTGGGTACCCTTTTAGGAACTCCCCCAAGCATAAAACACTCACTCACTCACACTCAAACACTCGATCTAGTGGGATATCCATGTTAATGATTTTTTTTACCCCTTCCTTTATGCTTTGCCAGAATCCCTGTAGTACTGGACAATCCCAGAAGATATGAGAGTGATCCCCTATCATTCCCCACTTCCTCCAGCAGAGAGAAGATATTCTTATGATTAATATTACTCTCTTGTTTCGGTGTTACCCGTAGAGCTAGCCAGGAAATGAAATCAGGTAGCTTAGCTTTGCTTAGCATAAAGACTGGAAGCAGGGAGATAAAGCTACCTTGGCTCTCTTAAAAGTCCATAAATCACCACCTCTGATACTCACTAATTAATATCCATATCATTTATTTTGTGAGGAGCAAGTTGTGTTTTTTACAGAGAGTTCGCCACTGGTCAACAATACATAGTTTAGACTGAGCCAGGCTAGTTGTTCTCCTAGTCTTTATGCTAAGCTAATCAGCTTCTGCTTGGAGCTCCATACTTAACACACAGACATGAGAGTGTATTATCTTTTCTTCTGACTCTCTGCAGTTACGTAAATAGATGTATTTCCTTAAAATGATTAGCTTTTTCTGTATCAAAGGGTCCAAGAGGGCTCAAGATAAATTTGCAGGTTTCATGGTCAAAGACTTATGCTAAATACCCAAAAGGGATATTAAATATTTGAATAACCCAAATTACAAAAAACAAATAGACCTGACCAAAACATATGCAGTAATATGATGTAGTTTGTAATGCTTTGAGCACCACCAACGGAATTTCATTCATCTCCATTGTACTGGAGTGAAAGCAGAAAACCTGGATAAATAAATCCAAAACAGTCCGTATGGCCAGTAACCACTAGAGGTAAGAGATAAAATCCCTTTTGTCTTTGGTTTAACTCTATCACACCTTCACAGTTTACATGGCTTACTGTAGTGACATGTCCCTTAAAGCTGAGCTGTCCCTGAGCTGAGCATAACCAAACATACCCCCACTAAATGATGTAAATGCTATTAAAGTATCACTGGAGTACTTTCTGTCATTGAAAGAATGAAGCATGAAAGAAGCCATGCAGACAAACATCCACTCATGCTTCTCCTGAAAATGCTTTC
Organism: Scomber scombrus; assembly: GCF_963691925.1. Lineage (NCBI taxonomy): Eukaryota > Metazoa > Chordata > Actinopteri > Scombriformes > Scombridae > Scomber > Scomber scombrus. The sequence goes on from NC_084986.1 coordinate 14,444,214, forward strand.
TTGTGCACACTCACTCACGGCTGCATGCACATGCACACAAACAAAACACAGTCCCTCCTTCACCACACACCACCTCAGAGAGAACAGAGGGAGGAGGGGCGAAGAGAGGATGATGTCACCCCTGCAAACAGCTAAGCCGAGGCTTGAGATAATGGTGACATTTCAGGAAAGGTGATGTCATTCTTCCACTGCTACCTCCCCCTCCTCCCTTTCTTTCCTCTCCTGTCCTCCCCTTCCCTCCCTCCCTTCCTCCACTCCTCATCATCAGTGCAGGTGGCTGTCCAGGCTCTTTGAATCCCAGCGCCGGAGAATTAGCTTTTGAATAGGCAGAGAGCATCCAGGCAATGTGAGCCCAGCCACCTCGCCCCCCTTGTGCTGTGCTCATAGCTGTGATGTGTGAGACTCGTTTAGATGTTTAGATACGGTTATGCTCTCTTTTTTGCTGTTTAACAAGCATTTTTTAAGGATGTCATCTTGTACATGTGTGTACATCACTTTTAAGCATGTGCCAGCATGTGTATGTTCATGCAGCCTGCGTGTATGCATGTGTATGTAGATGGGATTTCTGCCTGCCATTGCAGATGCCCACTGAGACCAATCAAGCAGAGAGCTGCCACGCTGCAGGGCTGGTTGGCACTGAGTCCCTGGCTGAGCTCCTCCCCCTCAGGATCTGCTCATTTAAGATTTTCCTGACTTCACACAACCCCCATTTCTCTCCAGAAATGTATTATGAATTACAGACTGTGGTTAGGACTTAAGTGTTTCCATCCTCTCCAAAGCCCTGTGCTGGCTGTAAAAAAATACTCATGCTTTGGGGAATTTTAATTCAAAGAGGATTCAGTAACAACACATTTGTGCAAAAAGCATAAACAGCCTATATATCATCAACAATATATATTCAGTGATATAAGAAGGCAACTTTACTTCCCAGAAAGTTTAATCCAACGATTTAACTGGGCATTTGCATATTATGGAGATTGGGTTTAACCTACTTCAGCTCACTGGAAAGATTGCTACAGATAGTGATGCTTCAAAGTCCAGAGGCTGTTATACCTCTAGTCTCACCGCTGAGCTCGAGGCTGCTCACCGGCAGTATTTTTATCCCTGAAAACTCACCGCTAGTGCACTGCACTTTTACTCTGCCAAGTTCTGGTATGCTGTCTTTCTTCCCCTGTCGAGAGGACTCAAAGCAGCGTGTGTGAGCTGTAAACAAGTTCCCACCCCCCACCCACACCGCCACACACATACACATACACACACACACACACACACACACACACACACACACACAATAACACACACACTCAGGCTGTATCTGGGCAAAAAGAGCTTTCTGAAACCATAAGCATCTGTCTTATCATATGATTGCATTTTGTATGTCACACACTTGAATCACGGGGCACAGAAGGCTTCCCTTCACAACTAGAGGAAGTCAGCCAGAAACCAGAGCACATGTTACAACGGCAGAAAGAATAACTGTCCACAAATATGTGTAGAATATGAACACGAGCAATAACAAGGCAGCATGGCAGCTAAGCACTGCTGCATGATGAGACGTATTATTCACTCCTTACCATACACAAACTAGCTGTAAAATGTCATGATGTAGCAATGATTTATTTTTAGTTCTGCAGTTATTATTCTTGTAGTACTTCCTTTGATATGTTCATATTTAGATTTTACGATATATTGCATTCCACAGCAGCAAATAATGCAAGGTAAAATATTTTATATTCATGCTGAATATCTGTGGGAATATTAGCATGCATGTGAAGCTAAAATGCATTTTAAAGAAAAATAGCTTGAAAATATAATGTGTTACATAACAGTGATATTGAATTTTAGCCAAAATCAGCACATATGTTGAATAACAAGGCTGCAAGATGAGCTTTCTGTAGAACAAAGCCTTTTTTCAAAGAGTTTTTCCAGGATGCATGTTTTGAGATTTAGAGATTATGTGAGGTGTCAAAGAGCTAAAGTGTGCTTGGTTAAATCGTGTTCCAAGGGGTTGGCAAATCAAACACACCCACTCTTATACACACTTTTTTTCATCTCATTTGACCTGGATTTAAGATCTTCCAGCACCAAACAGAGAGTTGCACCTGTGCGTAGTGCAAGATAAAAGCAAATTACTGAATAATGAGATGTAATGTGGTGTTTACATGCCAGCAGTCGTGTTGACTGATGAAAAGCTGTCAGTCTCCAGTCTGAGGATTCATAGAAAAGAAGACAAAATATTTACTGAACTGAATACTGGAAATAGCTTTTTCCGAGTGTTGACAGAAAATGAGAGTTAAAACCATTCAGTATGAAGTGCCATGAGCGCGGGAGTGGCTGGCAATGTGTGTAGCGTGCAACACTGTTTTATATGATGTGAGTACTTCACCATTCCACCGCACAGTTCTTACCCCAGGGACCCTTTTCCAGTCCTAGAGTGCAGAGTTAAGTTGATATACATCATTTTCAGTTTGATTGCTTCACCTGATGTGTGACATGTATGTTGGTGACTAACGGGATGTAGCATCAATTATTTAAACCCCTCCAATATACCTTATGTGCTCTTGAGGTATTCATGGTGAATCATTCATAACTTGGTGGCTTTTGACACATCAGACTTTCGACCTTACACGAATACACACATTTGAGTTATAAAAACTGTGGATGATATGAAGGGGAGAGGCGTGACATGTGATGGGAAGTTGTTTTAATTTGCCAAAACAACAAACAGGTGCACTCGCACATGAATTACCCCGCACTCCTGTTTGGTAAACACACATTCAGATGTAATGACAGATGGCATTCACAATCCAGGAACATTCATCTGTGATACACAAGTAATCATGAACGGATGGTCCCCCAGGATGCTGCACTGTCAGGCTGATGGACTCATTAGACACGCATCAATGTCTGTACAGGAGTGGGTCTGTTTCTTTCACCCTTAGGCTGTTTATGACACAGTTTCTCCACACTGGATGGATATTAGAAACACTAATTAAGATGTAGAGATATGTTCTGGCACCTGAGGTACCTCAAACTAAATGCTCCCAGGATCCTGCAGTCAGTTCCACATTAATAAATCACAGCACAGGTATGGTGCTGCTGAGAGAGCTGATAATCAATTCAAGTCATAGAACAGAATAAACATTTCCAATGAATGGTTTAAGTTTTAAGTAATGGCCTTATGTATTGTTAATAAATCAATTATTCATGTTTTATAGATCAGTGGTAAGACACTTATAATATATAGGTTGAGGAAACTGCTTTAAGTGGTCTATGTCCTCCTCCTTCTTTCCTCTCCCTCTTTGTGTTGATTCTTTAATTTAACTTTATAGAAAGTTAAAATAACCTGACCTTTTTTAATGAGTTACTAACATTAACTGCAGACTTGACAGCTCATGAGAAAGTGATGAGGTTATTAATGAAGTGGCATTAAGTTCTCACTATAAGACATAGTAACATATTTGAACACCTTTGACAAAATAATCTTAAAGTGAGACTGTATGGCTCCCCTTTAAACAAGTATTACAGTATGGCGTCTTGTCATCATTGTGAGGTTGCTTGGTAACCAGAGGAGACTCCAGGAAGTTACTAGCCTGGGTATACCCATACTCTCTACTTCACTCTGAAGCCTGATTTATGCTTCTGTCGTTGACCTTTCGAAGTTCTGCGTTGAGGGAACGCGTTGCTCTCCAATTCACCGCCATGCTGCTAGGGGGTGTGACTGTGTGTGTGTGTGTGTGTGTGTGTGTGTGTGTGTGTGTGTGTGTGTGTGTGTGTGTGTGTGTGTGTGTGTGTGTGTGTGTGTGGTTTCAGAGGAATCATATCCGCATCCTTGTTTATCTTCCGGTCACAGTAGCATGTAGCATTGCACTATGTGCGATAATAACAGTAAACACATACCTTTTGCTCATTATTAATAATAATGGCGGTGTTGCAGGAAGAAAGACCGCAAAAAGTAACTGCCGGAGGAACTGACGTTTTGAGCGGACCAATCACAGCCCTTGCGGTCCGCGTTGCTGTGATGCGTAGTTAGGATTTTTTGGAGGTGCACGTCAGGCTACGGCGTAGGGGTCCGCGTCGACGCAGAGGGCTACACGTCGTCTGACGCATAAGCATAAATCAGGCTTGAAAGTTAGCATGGCCACCAAGACAACATTTTTGCCTGAGCTAGGGAACCAATCACAGAACGGGGAGGCGGGCTCAAGACGATGACGACCGATGAGCGACTCTGTTTACATCCAGCATGGCGGACACGGAGGTGCAGCAACCGTTTGAAGTAGCAGTAGATTGTGTGCTAAATAAATTGGAAGGCAAGTTCACTTTGAAAAGAGAACAAAAACTTGCGCTACATGATTTCCTTCATAAAAAGGATGTGTTCGCTCTGCTCCCTACAGGCTCTGATTACGTCTGATACGTCATTGTGTATCGTTGATATGATTGGCTGTAAGTTTGTCCAGTAGCGTACAGAAGCGTTTGATCAACATTCATTGATCCCGCCTCAAATACGAGGAAATGAACGGCTCATCCCCAGACCCTATCTCAATCTCACATGAGATTGAGACGCGGTCAGCCAAAAAATAGTCTGGCAAAACCATGTTGTTTCTTACAATTTTGCTTTTGTATACACCTTGAAGAAATTAGACATAATCTGTTAATTAGTTGGCTTGACAAGGTGCAGGTAGGCAGACTTTTTAAAAATATTTTACAAATCCAGGCTAGCTGTTTCCACTGTTTACAGTCTTTATGCTAAGCTAAGCTAACAAGCTGCTGACTGCTGAAATGTATCATATAGACCTGAGAGTGGTATTGATCTTCTAATCTAATTTGCAGCAAAAAGCAACTAAAAAATCCCAAAATGTCAAACTATTCTTTAAGCTCCAGGTCCACTTGTTTTTCCAAGGCATTGCGACAGTTATGGTTGAAACCTCTAGTAAACCTGTTCCTAACGTCAAGAATGAACTCAGATTTGATCAAACTTTGTTTGATTAAAAATTTCTGGCTGATTGTCATGGAATTAATAAGATGAAGTAGATCAAATTAGAATTTGTACTCTAATTTAGGTTGCACAGCCACCATATTATCAGGTCATGACTCCATTCAGAGGCCACAAACTCTGTGACCCAAATGGTTTCAACCAACAAAGTAACACACATTCCTGAGGTGGATTTCCCCTGACCAGGTTGACAACACGCTTCAGGAATGTAGTGATGCACTGGTTTGGGCCCTTTGCACCCCTGACACCCATTGTTGGCCATCTGGGCTGTAGCCTTTCCTGTGAACTCCCCCCCGATACATGCACACGGGTGATGTTTATGAACTGCAGGTGGCTCCTGAGGGGTCATGGGGTCCCAGAGGGAGACCACAGAAGAGCCGCTTATGGGATGACATCATTTAATCCTGATTTGCCTACGCCTCAATCACCACAGGAGCGAAGGTCGTGTATGTAGGCATGTATGAGTGTGTGGGAGGGGATCGTGATGTCATTGTTTGCCTCTGCTGCCCCAAAGTCCTGCCCTCCCACCTAAAAGAAAGGCGAACATTTTTGCAGCTATTTCTGTCCACCCGCATGCCTTTCTGCTGACTTTCTACTGCACAAACATTCCCCTCCTCAGCTAATTCAGGGCGAGCACTTCAAAGCCATCAGTCTAAAAAAAATTCCCACTCTGACTACCTGTAGGGCTTTCAAGGAAATAGGAGTCAGCTTGTGGATGTTGTGGCGGTCTTTTATGTCCAGTCTGGACAGATGAGGTTTGCTTCTGGGAATGAAGCTGCCATGTAAGAGTTTTAGGAGTAAAAATATATAACCTATACTAAAAATAACACCAAAGGGACACAAAATGAGACTTGAAATGTTTTTGAGTTTACTAATGAACAGTTCTAACAAATGACAAGATCAAATGTGACAGACAAAAACATGAAGATCGTCAACTTCCACTTGTCCCACTAGTGCTGTTTATAGAATGAATTTGTAGCATTAACATCAGGAAGTGCAAGAGTAGAAGCTCTTTTCCCTCACTTCCTCAAAGACCACGTGCAATAGAAATGCAAATGCTGGTGGTGACATAATGGCACTTTACACTTTTTCTTACATTTGGTCATTACGAGTAAGCAAGAATGAAAATACAAAAACTTACTCAGGTTGTTTTTTGATTTACGAGAAACTAGATGAGGTTTCTGATCTCATTGAATGCCAGAAGGGACAGTAACACAAACAAGGTCAAAGGTCATCTAATGCATGTGACCTCAGGGCTCTCAATCCTCCTTCAGCAATTAAACCATACTTGTGACTTAAGTTGTGGACTTATGGGCATCCAAGGAAACTAAATTGATAGCTGGATCTTATGAGTTTGTTTAATTCTCCATTAAACATTTTACTAGGTTTACTTTTTTTTAAAAGCAGCCCATTAACAGCTGGCATCATCGGGGACCATGTGCTATATCTCCCTTCATGGTGGCAACAAGCAAGACTCCGCTTTGTGTAAAAGACACTGCAATTAAGTGATGGTGTCATCCGTACCATAACACTTTTCGTGGGTTGTTTACACGTTTTCTTTTGATCTCACAGTAGCAGTTGTGATACCGGAGGTGGCGGTGGTGTTTGTAAGGAGGGGTGGGGCACATGCTTATTCAGAAGGATTGAGCAGACTAACAATGAAGACAATCATTCAAGGACCAGTATGCAAAATGAGGCGTGAATGCTACTGAAGAGCGTGTACGCTACTGTAACCAAGCAAATGTAATTTATTTCAGCACCTGCCGTGACATATGCCACAAATTGGCTTGATGTGTGTAATGATTTTTTAACAGTGTTGATTATGAGACAAGATGGCTCTTTGGTATTATTTTTTTTTGACATGCATGTATATTCTGTACTCTACAGCTTTGACATGTGCACACACACCATTCTCCAGACAGATTTATAAACAGAAACATATAGTCTATCTTTAGCATTCGTAGAAAAATTACTCTGTGGTTCATATACACAAGAATTCAAAATCATCCTGTCTTAATTCATGATTTTGCACAATTTCTCAGAAAGTAAACATGCATCATGTTGTTTTTGTTTAATTTTTATGACAACTTTAAACCAACAGAGAAAGTCCCCAAAACTCATTTTTTATGTGATAACCACACAAGAAATGAGGTCATCTCCTCTGTCAAGTCACTGTACGGTTACTAAAACAAATGACTTCATTGTGGGTTTGGTTACGCTTGGCCCCCCTGCAGTGTGAATGTGTGTGTGTGTGTGTGTGTGTGCGTGCGCGCGCGCGTGTGTGTGTGTGTGTGTGTGTGTGTGTTTTGCAATAATTGGGTTTTTGTGATATCACTAAGGTCATGAATTAAGGTCATCAGCAACCGTTCCCCATTTTATCCTTTCAATATATTCTAAATGATCATATGATGACTCCAAATTACTGAAGCTGTTGTGACTACTATTTAACGACACCATTTATTAACAGCCATGTGCCATTTATTAACAGCCTTTTTTCTATAGTAAAATGTCTACAAAGAATCTATGTGTATTTTGTGTGTTGCTGCAGGTGGTTAAAAACTAATTTTGTCCTCGTTATCTTTTGTCTGTGAAAAAAACCAAACTCCATTACAGTTGTCCCTTAATAGACAGCTCTACCTATCTTCTGATCCTTGTAGTACACAAGACAGTGAAATGTATTTCGAAAAGCTAAAAGCTGCTCACGCTGTCCTTATTGCACCATGATCTGTACTTTCATTCCCCCACTTTTAAAAAAGCAGAGGCAGTCATGCCGACAGTTGCCTGTCTTCAAAGTCTCTTTAATGGCACGTCAATTCCTGCTTCCCCTGGGACTGTGACTGAGGGAAGATGAGGAGGTTGTCTGTGACTGCTGGCTGTGGAAGACCAGCCAGCTGTAAGTCACATCCACTTTGCCAATTCTCTCTCAAGTGGGCAGAGACATATTCGCTTTAAGCAAAAGCAGAGCAGAATCTGGTCTGGGACCTTGGTCTTTGCTGATGTTTGGCCCTGATACTCTTGTAATGTGAGGGGTTTACAAATCTAATCTTTAACCCCCAAAACTGCTCACAGACTCATCAGGACTGCCACGAAAAGAAAAAGAGCTAAAATCGGTATGATTACGTCACAACTTTCTGAGCGGTACCACAATAGCCAATGAGAGAGAAATGTCTACAAGCAACCGTAAATATTCTAGCTCTTGAGGCTAACATTAGCTAGCATACTACTTTTGACAGATATTAAGACTGACAGTCAAAATCTCACCTCCAGTTCTCGCTGAAGAATAAACAACCTGTGTTGACCGCGTTTCCCCAACCACTTTTTCATCCAGACTTCTTTAGCCTTCTGCTTTTGTGTTGTTGTTGTTTGTTTGTATGTTTGTTTTATCACTGCAAAGAATTACTAAAGCAAGTTGTTGCACCATGTCAGTCTCCATTTTTTACATGTGCTCTCCAATGAGATCACATGAGATCATGTGATTGCTCCCTCTAGCACGATAATCTAAATAACATCCTGTAGTGTATGATGCACCATTATTTTCAAATCTTGTAGTGTGTGCACGTTTGAGATTAGAGAGAAGAACATCTGTGGAGTTTCTCATTATGTGTGTGATGCAACCCGATTTCAAAATCAGTTAGGATTTAAAAAAAAAAAAGTTAAACTTTAAAGTCTGAGCCCACCTTTAAGGCGCTTTTCCACTATACAGTTTTAGCACTACTCGGCTCGACTCGAATCGGTACAGTTCCAGGAACGACCTTTTCCATTACAAAAAAGTACCTACTCAACGTGGGCGGGGTCGTCATAGCATGGCTCCGCGAAACTGCTGTGACTTCGTTTTACACGAGACACAAAACACATAAACAATAGAGGACACTGAGGCAGTGGTGTACTTGCTGCTGTATGTGGCTTTTTGTCACACACAAAGCAAGAAAATTGAGCCGTATGGCTGTAACGCTGTTGCCGGTATTTAAAAATGCCGGGTTTGATTCTTGTGTGGGACGGCTCATGACTCTTCCAGCGACAACTCTTCTGACCAATCAGTGGCCAGCAGCCTGTTGACGTCACATTTAGTATCGGCTCGGCTTGCTTGGAACCTCACCAGAGCAGGTACTAAAAAAGTACCAGGTAGCAGGTACTTTCCCTAGTGGAAACGCAAAAAAAACAGAGTCGAGTCGAGTCCTGCTGGAACTGTGTAGTGGAAAAGCGCCATTAGTGAACTCCTGGATTTAAGGCATGGCTGTCACAATGATGTCTAGCTGTGTGTGCGCTCCTGGATCATGATCGTTTGATCCACACACAAAAAAGAAACACTCTGACTCTCTGAGCATAAGACAATGTTTCCGGCTATTATTGCTACTCAGGTTCCTACCAGGTATATTCTATTATTAACTAGGCTGAGGAGAAATCTCTTACAATTAAAAAATCCCTGCTGCAGTAACATCTTCATGAATATTTGATGCCATTTCTTGAAAATTCTAAGACAAGTTTTGAAAGCTGCTCATTAAGTCATCATATTTTATGCGCTAAGCTTTAAAGACAAAATGCATCATCTCCTGACTTGCCTACACTGTTCTGTAGCTTTTATCAAGGTGTATCCCTCTACTTCATGTTTGTCAGATATGACATGGCCTGAGGTGAAGTAACATGTATTGAGGGTTTTTTTCAACCTTTGAAAAAAGCAATATTTGGAGTGCAGAATAGCCATTCCTCCCACACCCAGTGAATTCAGAAAAAACATGAGTTTGAGTGACTGCGAGTTGCCGGAATGTGCTGGTTGTCGAAAGCAGGTGGTCCTGGCCACACATGTGTTCGTTAAACTCTCCACCTAAAACAGAGCCACATCTGTTGGAATTGTACAAGTTGTTATTATATACCATCCTGGCAGACAGACAGCTTCATCACATCTGCTGCCCATGAGCTGCATGCAGCAGTGACAGAGAGCTGTGTATAGCTCAGTAACCTAAACAGCAAAGCCCTTGGGAAATGAGGAAGGAGGAGTAAAGACAGTAAAATTTATTTGCTGCTCAGTCATGCAACCTCCTCCTCCTTCCCTAAATTGACCAGAAAATAGAATTTCACAAGCATATAATACCTCTGTGGTAACGGGATCACTGAAATTGACAAATTTCTGCGTAGCTGCTGCTCAGGGGTGCTAAATTGCATTCAGCATATTCTAACATTTGAGGTGTGAAGCATGGTGGGTGTTAGTTAAAATGCTATTCATTGTGACACCAGTGTGCTCTGACTGAGCTACTGGATAATGTCTGTCGAATTAAGACAACCAAAAACATGCCCTGGACTGACACAGCTTGGTTACTGCATATCTGTCTCCATTTCCTTCCTAGACATTCTCCGGCTCTTTATTTTCCAAAGAAGACTGAAGGAATCAGGGCTCATGCTGTGAGCGTGCGTGGCTCACTCGAGTGCCATTGCTTTAATGTGAGGAGTGCTTGCGACTGACGATGTGGGCAAAGTCTGTCCTCAGATCTTCTGAGGCACCCGTAGATCAGAGGGCGCCTGTCACACCTCCAGGCAATCTCCAGCAGCACAGAGGAGATCCTTCTGAGCCGTTGACCCCCCTGAGATCCACCAGGGCTGCCCAGGAAGCTGTGTGAATGTGAGAGTTTTCAAAGAAAGGAGCGGCTGCTCAATTGATTTCGGTTGCTGTTCTCTAAACCATGTCAAAAGAGGGAGGTTGTGAAATTCTACTGGTGCTTTTATGTTTGCTAATCCAAGACTCTGTAATTGATTATGCTGATAAATTATTTTATAAAAAGTTGCTATGTAGGTCAGAGCTGCATAAAAAACACAAGGAGCAATTAAAGTTACTAAGAGCCCAGCATTTGGATAATTTAAAATTCTCTTTCCATGAGAAGTACATTAAGTTTTTAATTATACCATAATAAAAACCATGCAGTTGGTGTGTCAAGATGATAAAAACAGTGCTGAGCCGTTTTTGGAAGAGTTTTATCCAAATGTAGACCCTGTATAGACCTTTATTTAATGTGAATGAATATTACATATGTTAATCCCTTCCTTGGCATTTCCTGCTATTTGCATAATAAAGCTGCATCCTGTGGAATCAAAACTAAGAGGAAGTGTGTGTTTGTGTGTCAGTGAGAGGATTTCACTGTCTCCTCACAAACCTTTCCAACGTCTTTCATTTTTTATGCTCTCTCTGCCAGTCCTTTCCGGTGTCGGTGATATGCTTAAAATGCTGAATGCATGCTGTTTTCATGGAGACAATACCTTTATATTTTATTTCCTGGAATGATTCCCTCCTGGCTGTGAAGCCTGGCTTGGTGCTCTGCTGTATCCAATTAGCTTCACACAGACAGCAGAGGTGATCCTCTACAGGCCACACAAAAAAAGTTGAATAGGTCATTTCACGGATGAACACAGTGTAGCGCTTATCCCCTCCAGAAACCAAGGATATGTAAATCTGTATAGCTTGGAGGAATGACGTAATGCAAAACAAAAATATTCAAAATCATGACACATAGAGACTGATGAAAGACGGAGCCATGTATTGAAAGGGTGGATTTACAATCCCTTAAAATGCAACTTTAAATAAGGTGAGTCATCTGATGCTCCGGGCCATTTGGAAAGGCCCTCAAGGGTTGTTTATCTTGTAAGTCATCCCCTCTGACATTAATGAGGCCCTGGGAAAGAGGGAAAATAAGATTGCCGACCTTTAACACGTTAGATAAAGGTCTGTGTAGGAAATAAAATAATTTAGTGCTGACCCTTTTACAGCAATGTCTGCACAATTTCTTGAGGTGCTGACAGTTCACATTTCAACTTTGAAGATCAAACCTTCTGGGCTGCAAAATAGCTTACTATGCTTCTTTTAATCTCAACTGTACACATTGTGTGGACTCTGTTTAGCTCCCACCAGCTAAGATTAATTTTGACAGTGGGCATATAGTGGAAACTCACATCTAAGATTTCACAAAAGTACATTTCCCTGTGAGAAATCCTCTTGTGATGACTACTTAACACATTGTGATCTTTGTCTCATAGTTCCTCAGGCTACCAAGGACCCAGAGGATCTCTAATAGTAATTCATTTGGGAAACAGCTTCTGTCATACACAGCAAAGTATGCAGTCAGGTTAAGTCAAATGCATACATACACACATAAGCACATACTGTGGAAAGGTAAGGCTGTGAACAAATGGAAAAGTCAACATTTTTATCAGGGGACTGTAAGCTACTAAAACCTACACTAACATGTTTTTTGTTCACTTTGGGGCAGTTGAAACAAGCCATAAACATAACACTGACATATTATCACCCTTAAAGTTGGCAAACTTGTTAGTAACAGTTGCCTATTTCCATATCCAATAGATACAGGGCAATGTTAGCACTCACTCAGGGTTGTTTTTCTGACCAACTGATTAAGGTAAGTCCAATAGTTTTTTAGCTCTGTTGTTGGTCTCCACCAACCCATGAGGGAAATATCTGGCTATTTAACTGTTAAATACTCCACTACGTTCACTAGCTAGTTGCTAACTTTGTCTGTCTGGTGTTTGGTGCTGGGCAGCTAATGTTCAATGAGTTTTAGGCGTTTTTACTGAAAATGACGTTAATGAGTGAAATTACTTTTTTGCAAGTTTATCACATACACTTATAAACTAATACAGTTCAATACAACATCCCTGTAAATTAATCCTACCTTCTGAGAGGCATTTCTACACTTTAGTCCAGAGGTAGACAAAATATTAGAAACACCTCTCAGTATAATGTAGTACAATTCAACAGCACCACAAACTACACCCTCAAAAACAACCTACACCCCAGCACTTCTGCATAATTTGACCTCTGCATCATTATAGTGAGTGATAATTCCTTCATGTCGTTACATGAACAATGTTCTTTCTAGCAGGTATAATACAGTACAAAAAGTGCATTGTAGCATTGGTAAAAAGCTTGAAAATACTTATTACCTCCAATTCAGTATCTAAAATGAAACATTCAGCACAGAATAAATAACACACCCTTTGGCTTGCAACGGTGCAGCAATTATTGTGAAAAGTGAAAACAAATTCTGTAATATAAGTTTAGTTTATCTTCCAACCCAAGTAAACTAATTTGTTAGGGAGCTATGACCAATTTCTGTATTGGATGGTAATGTTGTTTTTGCTAATCATAGCTGTATAATATTCCTGCCTCAGTGAGTTTTTGCCTGCAGTTATGTTAAATTAGGCAGTATGTATGGCATGCTAAATTCACAGAATTATTTGAGTCCTTTTCTCCCCCTACTCATTAACTATTCAATGTGAACTCCTGATCCTGCAGGGTATTGACATTAATTCCCCATGCTACTGGAGCAAGCAGTTTGCAATGTTTAAAAAAAGACTTTGCCTGGGCTGTCTTCAAAAGCTAAGTTTTTAAAAAACAAACTAACCATTTGCCAATTTATGTATTGCAACTTGCCTGGAGAACAGTCCTGTCACATGCTGCATTATTAAATGAAAAGCTAATTATGCTTTTCACTGGCCCGTGTCCATTACAAGCAAGACAATAACAAGCTCATCAGCAGTGACAACAAGAAGACCACTTGTGTTGTTTAACAAGTTGTTGATCACAGGCTTAAAACTCGCACTGACATGATGAGGTGGACTTGTTACTAGGATCTTGTTCTGCTCCTGCTTGTCTAAACCAATCCCATTTCAGTGGTTCAGTCTTTGCCTTGACCTTGGACAGTGGATTTCCATGAGGGCAGGGTGGCCACTGGAAGTTGAACGAACCCTCTGAGGGTGGAGGAAACAGAGGACCTAGTGCTGAGGCAGCCAGAGAAATGTATGAATGACTGCAAAAGAGAGCATCAAGCCAATCAGAATAAAGAGGAAATCTGTAAGCCAATCATAGACTGCTTTTCTTCTCTCACTCTAGCGTCTCCCTGACTTCTTCTCCTGACTGTTACCAGGTCACTGTGCCTGCCCGCGCCTCTGAATAATCTGTTTCATTGGGTCAGTGTGCCTCTCACGACGCATCTGACTGGCTGGTTGGGCCTACGCGGTTGCTAGGGAGCTCAGCCAATCGCAGCAAAGCGGAAGTTTCCCCTCGGTTTCTAGGCAGGTTTCACGTGCTGTAGATGTTTTGGCGGGAGTGGGAGAGCAGGAGCGGGAGGGGCGGCTGCAGGGTGAAGTGGAGCATGTGATTGTGTATGCGCATGTAAGAGCGAGTAGGTGTGTGTGTGTGTGTGTGTGTGTATGTGCAAGTTGGATGTGCATGTTTGCGAGCGCGTGTTCATTTTGCCCTGCCTCTTGCTTTCTGATGCAACATCGAACTGTGTCTCCTGGGCTACTAGGGGACCTTGTTATGTTTTTTTTTCTTCCTGTCCTCGCAGGAAATGAGAACCAATTGCTGTGCTGTTGCCATCGGAGCGGGGAGGTTTGTTTTCCCTCCACTTTCATCCCTGGTACCTCCCCATCGACAGTTACCGTAGAAACAAGAGCAACTCCAACTCTATTTCCATCCATGTCTCCTTCCTTCAACGATTTATCGTAGCTTTCATTTTTTAATCCACTGCACAGCACCTACCTACCAACTCTTTAGCAGCATTTAGAATATTCAGTATCTAGTTTTAAGAAGTATTTAGAAAATGGTGTGACAGCTTTAAAGAGAAACTGTATAAAAGCAGACAAAGAACTGCAGATGCACATACTGAGGTACATTTTGTACTGTGGAAACTGAACTTTTGAGCTATGCCAGTGCACAAACTGACAAACAATCTCTGTGTTTAGCAGCATATTCTGGACTCACTCCCAAACCCTAAAAAACAAATGCAGACATATCTTTCACCAGCATGTTATCTTCCCCACCCCCACCCCCTTTTGAACCCCTCTGTCAACAGAGGGAAGCAGTTCATCACATCTGACATGGGCTTCCCAAAATCCTGTTATTGCCACTTGAGTGCACACTGGGATGAAAGAATTAAACTGGAGAGCAGCGAGTGAGTGGAAGACAACCACAGTGCATCCACTTCATTCTCACTGGAAAACACAACAAGGAAGGATTGAGCAACTTCGGACTGACAGATAAACTCACTTATCGGTCAAAAACACAACTACTACTGCTAATTAAATAGGTAATTCTTATAAGTCTTTAGCAAAGCATAAACAAGAAAACTGATTTAGGAAGGATCTGAACACAGCAATCATACTCTGGTGCGGACCGAAATAACTGCATGAGAACTTGTTAATTGCAAATAACGGGGGGCAAGTATTCAGAATATGTACAAGTTGATGGAACGGTGATTATGCATGTGTTTAATTCTTCATTCTGGCTGATACATCATTTTGATAACAATTTGTATTATCAACGGTTTCAGTCCGATCAAAAACAAATTCTGGAGGGGTTCCTTTGTGGTGTAGAAGTGATCCAACCTTGATCTGACCCAACTACAAGGCGTGTGCTTTGCAAACTGGGTTGCAGATAAATAAAATCAACAGTTGCCAGCAGCTGTAACTGGAGAATTCAACCTTGACTAGCAACAAAGTATGTTGTCTTCTTGATATTTGCATGGATATTTGGGATAATGTCCCTCTTCAGGACCTTATTCTTGTGTTTACATGTATGCTCCCAGCCTCCCGCCCTCAGAAACATCTAACCAATGAGCAGAGTGACTATTCTCATGTGGCTTTTAGTGATTCATTTTGATTCACGTAAGTTTCTTTCTGTGCCAAACCATGGAGAAAATGCAACACATTTGACAACTTATTAACACAAATGACACATGGCATCCAGAATACGTATTTATGTTAATTTTTTAGGTTTGTTTTACAACCTGGTTGCTATTCATGTAGTTGGGACCATTATTCCCATCCACGCTAACTTCAAGTAGAAATTTGGTCAGTTTGGCAATCTTAAACGACAGCAATGTAACAACAATAAACTGTGGCCATACACTGGCGCAAGTACACCAGCATATGGGATCTAACAAGTGACTTGATTGTTGTAAATGATGCTGAGCTGCTGCTGCAGCTGCTGCTCAGCAATCATTAAGTGTTCATTTACTTCAACATTATGCCAACACAGCTGGAAACGTGAAGACAAACTGAAACACACGACAAGATTCATTTCCAAAACCTATTCTGTGTTTTGTATAGGATTACATGTATTTTATGGCATTAAAGTGGTGTCACAATCCACAGAATCCGAGGGAAGTGTTTCCTTCGGGTGGTTATGGGCTTCAAATGTGTTACCTTTGGATGAACTCTGGGAGAGCCGTATTCATTGGCTGAGCCCCTGCTGTACCTGTGGTTAAAATCAAGAGGTGTTGACAGAATAAACAGGAGGAGGAGGGGCGGAGGCGGACAGAGGTTTCCAATAACCTGCAAAAACTTGGCATCTCTGTCACGTAATTTCACAATCAATTTGTGTGAAAAACAGCCTCTTTAAACAGGGATCTGTGTAGATAATTAAATGGGAAGACGATGGAAACCATAAAATTGTGATGCGAAGGTACACGCAGTAAAGGCACAAACAGCGATATAGTTGTTTGGGTGTGGAACGGATTGAAGATTGAAGACAAAGCGTCTGGACGTCAGGCACCATTAGGGAAAAAGCCACAAAGCAAATTGTATCATTATACAGTGAACTTTGAAAAATTTCAACATCTAGAGACTTATCACCTCTGCTGGCAGCATGTAGTCAGAAATAACTCACTATGGAGAATATTTGACTGCCTCGCTGGGGAAAATTGCTCAGATAAAAATGGGCTAGGACACATTGTCTGCCACTGCGCCTGACACATTAGAGGTAGTGGAAGTTTCAGTTTAGATGACAAGTTCTGAGTTCAGCAACAACACAAAGGCTGTTTTCCCTCTTCAAAGGGGTTGAAGCAATGCACTTGAAAGCAAAAGACAGCAAATGACTTAAAACAGTGTATGAGATTGCACAATGCATGACGTTTGTGTTTCTGAATCTCTAGCATTGACAGCACATCATGTTATGTTCCCTGTGAAAACAAGGAGAAAAAAAGCAAGATTTGCAACACAAATGTGGTTAACAGCTCCGCATTTAAAAAGAAAACAAGACTCCTCCAAACCGCAGTTTAACTGATGAAAAACTACTGTACACCCCAGAGTCCGCTGGCAATGAGATAACTGACTATGATTGAAATGCACTATTCTTGGAGCTATTGTTTGGGAACACTAATTAGTTATTGATAAAGGGAACTCGGGGGAGAAAAAAAAAAGCAATGAAATGTTTATGGGCGATTCGATTTTTTTTTTTTCATTTCTTTGTTTTCCAAAAGCAGCACACAGTGGACTAATTAATTTTTGAAATGTTCCACCTATAAAAAGTAGCGTAAAATGCCTGATTACCACATCAAACTGCAACAAAACTGATGCTTTCACTCTCAAATTCCAGTGGGACCTTTCCTCCTTTTTTATTCTTCAAAATGTGCTTTAATGACAAGGTATTTATTAGTAATTATTCTCACAACACAGATGTGTCCTTCACATGATAAAATATCTAAACAGCAGTTGACAACACATAGAATTATATAATGTAGTTTGACTTCAATTCTTTATGTTGCCACTATGAAATACAAAGACCATCTCAGCTTTAATATGCATTGGATCATAGATGCAGCTGAAGAAGCAGTATTGGTTGTATTAGCAATGTGTCAGTAGGTCAAATTTAACATTTTATTCTATATTGTTAATGCAACTTGAATGCTAACACTTCTTAGGCAGTGGAGATTTAATTAATGTAGCTGCAGTCAAGCTGCATCCAGTAGTGAAAGGGGCTTCTGTTGAGCTAAATAATTGAAATGGGGTTTATTTTTGTCCATTCCTATAAATTCAGTCTGCTTGAATGATCATTGATTGACAGCCGATGGGCTTTTTTGAGCTTTAACTCTCCCAAACACACAAGAGAAAGAAAGAGAGAGTGAGCAAAAAAAACAACCACAATCTTCTCTTCCAAAATTTGGGTGGGGTCCTTTCGCTGCCTGACTGGAGTGGAGGGGGGTTGGGAAGCAGCAAGCGGCAGCTTAAACAAGCTAGGCCAAGCAGGGCTTGTTTGCTGACTGTCCTAAAGCTGCCAATAAAAAAAATGTGCACAGGAATTTTGTGAAAAGTTGAGAAATCACACTTCACACGTTAGCAGCTGTACTACAGAGGAGTGGGAGAGTGTGACAACATGACATCCTGTATGTGCTGACCAGTGCTCCACGTAAAAGCAACAGCATCTGCTTTCATCCAGAAATGGTCTCCTGGGAAAAATCTGACTCACACAATGGATCAAATAGTCTCACTCTTCCATCCTGGCTGTTTTGCACTCAGTAACCCCTTTTTACAGATCAGGCTTGATTTCACTGTAGTTTTTTTTCTTCCTCATTGAGTGATGCCATGCGTAGGCGTGCCCCAGCCGTGCAATGAGGGTCACCAGCTAAGGCTGCTGTTTATTCCACTGTCACAGTGCATCCATCAGAGGGGGACACCAAGTTCAACATCGGGTGCCCGCAGGGGCTGAACTGAAAATGGCTTTACGCTTATACATTGTTGTCAAGCCAGGAAGCATTTAAGGACACTGGAATACTGCCATGTTATGTTATGCTATATCATGTTATGGTATGTTATATTATCTTATCTTATATCATGTTATGTTATGTTATATCATGTTATGCTATGTTATATCATGTTATGCTATGTTGTGTTATGTTATCTTATCTTATATCATGTTATGGTATGTTATGTTTATTATATCATGTTATGCAATGTTATGTTATGTTATGTTTAATGGTGGAATCAGTATTCAAAAGTAGTAGTACTATTACTGATATAATAGTAATACACTATGTATACATTAATTTGTAAACAGCACTTTAATGTTGTTTTAATGTGCATATGATTGGTGTGATACATACATCATTTATAAGCATATCGTGGATTGTAAAATCTTAATCTGCCAAGTAACTAGTTAGCATAACTTTCATATAAATAGAGTGAAGTGAAACAAGTACAATATTTGCCTATACAGTGTTGTGGAGTAGAGGTATAAAGTAGCATAACATGGTACCACTCAAGAAAGTAAGTACCTCAAAATTGAACATAAGTGCTACACTTGAATAAGTGCACTTAGTTACATTTAAACAATAGTTATGTTAAGCTTTGTGGGTTTGTTAAGGCTCTTTTTTAGATATGATACTCACAGAGAACACATCATTTCTTGCTATCTAATGGGTCACTAACACGGATGTGACAGTTAAATTAGTGAATCTATTTGTTACCTTGACAGTACCACCACTCATCATCAAAACGACCCCCGCAATTGGGTGGGTGCCATAACTCCATCTATGAGCAGCTGAAAGCAGTCACGTGTCTTATCTGGGTTTGTGTTTTTCCCCCTCCACGTGTCAAGATACACGAAACAGAAGGCGGGACCAAAACAAAGCATCTGATTGGTCCAACTCGTGTCACCAGCTTATGGTCTCGAGGAGGGTTGTTCTCTTAAAGGGCCAGCCCAATATTTTTTTTTCCACCAACAACAAAACAGAATGAGCTCAACATTTTGTGCATTTTAAACCTGAAACACTGTGTATTCTTTTTTACATTTTTATAAGGGATTTAGGCATAAAAACCAAAATGATAAATGATTAATTTGGCAATTAAGAAGCTGTTAATCCACAGTGGTTCAATATAATAAAATGCACTCAAGTAAATACGAACGTAAGGTGGTTTACTTGAGTGTTCTCATTTCATGCCACTTTATACTTCTATCTCACTCAATTCAGATGGAAATATTGTAGTTTTTCTTCACTATATTTATTTCACAGCCTTTTAATCAATGAGAGTATACAAATAATATGATTGCTCCACTTTTAATTCAAATATAAAATCATTTTTAGGCAAAGGCTTCATTTTATACTTGTCACTATGCTGTATTTGCATAACACTGTGTAGCTGACCCCCTCTCCTTATTATCAAGGGGCGGGTCTCAGCAGTCGGGGCGGACCGTTTTGACACAGAAAAAAAACAACCTCACTCCAGTCAGCAAACATCCATGAGCGGCTTTAATGAAAAGAGGGACACAGGTCTCAGCACCGGAGTCCGTACGAAACAAGGAGTAACATTAAGTTTGTCAAGATACCACCGGTCACAACGGAAAGCGCGTTTGCTGGCGGTGAGTTTAACGATCGCTTGTTCGAATAAAACCAAATGTGTCGGCGCCGTCGCGTGCTATCGCTATTCGTGGGGAGTTTGTCAACAAATGTGCGGGCATGCCCGGGCAGAGACGGGATGAGCGGACTCAGCGGGACGTTGTCATACGGCAGAGAGCGTTCATAGACGTGTTCCTGCCCCGTTCTTCATACCGGCGAGGCTTTTTTTCTCCAGTTTTAACGTAGGAAGTGAAGAAAGTGACGAAGTAACGGGTGTATTCCATTAGAACGCTGGTGGATTCTAAACGTCCTGGTATTTAAAGAAGAGCCGTTGGTCTGCAGCTATGTTTTGTGTCGTTAACAGTTACACCGCTAACTTCATTAGCGTTAAACACCAGTCATTGCACCAGTGTAAAATGACTAGTCATGTTTTGTTTTTATATACATTTCATGCACTAGTGACTAATATTTGTTTCGAATATTTGCTTTGTTTGGGGGAAGAGTAGGCAGGCGAAGTGTCAGCGGAGGATATTTCACCGTTATTACACTGTCATAAATGTTAATGAAATTGTGGTCGCTGTCACATAAAGGAGAAACAGCCACAAAATCGAGGCTAAATTTCATTTTTAAGCGAGGAAATAAATGATGCCTTAACTGTGGATGTTATTATTATTAAACTCGATTAGTACCGTCATGTTTCGATGTTTGTGTTGCCAGTTTGTGGATGTTGTCCGACTAGGCGTCTTCACGCACCGATCAGCCCAGGGCATTGTGCTCCTGATACGGATAACGATGCAGCTCATTCCCGGTGCTCCTCCGTAGCCCACATGCGACACTACTTCATTAAAATCTCAGTTAGTCATTTCGGAATTGCAATTGCAGCAATTTTGTACCTCAGTGGTAACTTAGAGCCACACCAACAAAACATTATTCACCAAACCGATACAAAATTTTCAGCTGTATTTGCTCTTGTGCTTTTCCAATGACAGATAAAGCTCTGTGACTTTATTGTAGCATGTCAATTTCATACTGATAGCCATCGGATATGTATTCCTGGTTACATAAAGCCTACATAAAGGTGAAATAGGCGCAGAGCTCACCTTGTGTGCTCCCTCAGCCTGTGCCATGCATGGAGGAGAGCCCGGTGCACAGATGGTACAGCAGAGGGAGCCACTCTCTTGTGCAGCTTTGAGCCTATGACCAGCACTGTGTTGACTGCCAGGCCTCCCTGGTGCCCAGGGCAGTGTGGGTTTCTGTGTGTAATTCTGTTCTGTGTGTCTCCCTGTCTATGTTTGTTTTTTTATGTGTCTGACACTATGGTAATCTTGCCAGTCCTCTGTTAACTGCCAGTGGAAATTCAAGACAGGGTTTGACACACAACACAAGTGCACATTTGATCTCAGTTAAACTTGCTGTATAGTTGCTTGAGTAACATTATTTTATGTACAACTTACTTTGCCTGGAGGAGAAGTTGAATATCAGTTACGCACATTTAATTAATTAATTAATTAACTAATTTATCTCTTAAATGTCCTGGGAACAATTAAGGTCAGAGGCTTTGTGGGTCAATATTGTATTTTTGTTTACTAAAAACAGACAATCAGACAACCAGACAGTGTTTTTCCATTGCTGTTCAAATTTACGGTTCCCTGTGACTCCATATGATATGACATCATGCAAAGGGACACTTTGGGGCCTCCACACTCAGTAAACACAATACCAGTGTATCCAGTTTCAACTTTTGCATTTGCCAGTCAACCCAGCCCATTTGTCTCCACTTACACAACAAAAGGAAAATACTGACAAAAAGATGAAACAGTAGTTCAGATTGTGGCGTGTGGCCAACAAGGAAGAGAGTGTGAGTGTTTGCGTTCAGCAGGCTTAGTTGAGGATGGAGTGAAACTCGTTATCTCCCTCATGAAACGGCTGCTGTGCACAGCACATGACAGTCTAGCCAGAACTTTGGTTTCACTGAGGTTTCACTCACACACCACCTGCTGATGTGTGTGTGTGTGCTGATTGTTTAGACAGGCAGCTCTCCATTGATTGTGTAGTTGAAAGAGAGAGTGGGAATAAGGAGCGTAGGTTTTACTGTTGAGCAGCATAATTGTGCAGTAGGACCCTAATCCCCTGACTGCTCTGCTCTGTGTTCCAGATTAAGGTAACTCTGGGGGGGGGGGGGGGGGGGGGGGGGGTCTCTCGGGTAGATCTTTTGGCACTCAATTACAATTTGGCTCATTATCAGGAACAGCTTGGCAAAATCTGCTGTGGCAGGGTGGCAGATCTGGCGTGGCATTTTTAGCCACCCACTGGGTCCCCCTACACAGGGTGTTCCCATACATTCTGTTGCTACTAATCATTATATTATAAAATGGGACAACCCAATTTAGCTAAATCTGGCTACTTGTATTTTTATTACCTCACTTAACATATGAATTTACATTGGCACATCCAGCTATGCTCCTGACTCAATCCATCTCTGCTTGTTTGTTTTCAGTATTACCTCATACAACATAAGCCTCTTACTAAGCCTTATGGTGACTAATGATTTATTTCCATTTAATGTAGACAGAAACTTTGGTAAAGGGCAGAGTTTCCACGAATAACCGGATGATATTGAGCACACTCAAATAACCTGTGAAGGAAAGATAATAAACACATAGGCATGAATCAAACCCACTCCCACTAATATGTTTTATACTTACACGACCAGAGCACTTTCAAACACTTATTTTAAAGTTTCCATCCCGTGTCTCCTTATCCCCTCCAGGGACTTTACCGCTGAGGCGTCGGATGGATGATGAGGAGGAGGACATGTCACGGCCCATCTCACAGCCCTGGGGAACGCCCTTTAGGGACGTCAAATACGAAGACCGAGCCACGCAGATCGCAGCCGGACAAGCCCTCGCTGGGGTCACTGCTGCCGTGCCCACATCGCAGAGCCACAACAACAACAACAGCATCAACACGCTGCCCTGCAGCTTGCACCGGCAGCCTCGCATACCCTTTCACAGTAAGTGAGAGCGGGATATTTTGAGCCTGCTTACAGTTTTAGAAACTGAGTGTACAGAATTGAATTAAGTCATTCCGTTTATTTGGTGGGATAATCACTGTGAGCTGTCCTTGAACATCCAAATGATAAAAATTGATTTCAGACAGTTTGAGATGAGAGCTACACTCTGGTGTTTTCATCTTTCTTGGTCTGTGAGACAAACTAAATTCCATGTAAAACTATTAAGGCAAAACAGACAGGCCTAGAAATTCATTTTCCTTGTAGCTGGGCGATCCCCCAGTAGTGTAATATGCATACTGAGAATTTAAGAAACATGCTATTCTAAGAAAACAGATTGTTTACAGCTTCTACATATGTTAATCCTCATTACTTAAAACCCAATAAATATGTAATTCAGCTAAATTTGATAAATGATAATCACATTGTAGCCTTTTTTTTCTTTTTGCATTTTGAATTAGCATTTCTTGAAGAGGAAAAAATAAAAACAGACTACAATAATTTCATACATACATAAAGATACATACCCACACTAATACGACCATCAGTTTTAATTCAATAGTGTTTCCCCTTGTCTAATCAAATCAGTGTGACATCACCCTAATTGAATTGAACGAACGTTGAAGTAGGAGGTTGTTTGTTTGTTTGTTGACTCAGTGTCAGTGTGCGAGAGGTACATATTGTTCTGTGTTTTAAGTCATCAATACATAAACACCACTCGTAGTTATTACTCAGTTCATTGTAATCTAACCACTAATGGATGTCATGCTCTTGGCCCAGTGCCATTTCTTCTCCCTAAACAGTCCCAAACGCTCCGTTTTGATAGAGATGTTATGGCCCACGGTGAGGCAGAAAAGCGGGGCATTCTGCACATGATAATATAAAAAAATTGTTTTCCCTCCAAGTGGCATGACTGCAGAAGCGCATGCTCAAGGCAATGAGTAAACTCAGTGACACAGCCCACAGAAAAGCAGCGGTTCACTGAGAACGTTGTTGATTTAATAAGGTGTTTGAGTTTTCCACCTACTAACACTCTTTCTTGTTTGTGGACTCAGTTGTAGTTAAAGTGTGTACCTTCTAATTTGTTCACCCGTGAGAAGATATGATAAAACCTGTTTGAGTGTCAGAAAGCATTACGGCAGCATTGTAAAGTACAGCAAATGCTGTATATTTGTCTAAGCTAGTCATACACAGCTGTGTTTGGGGTAACAGCAAATCAAGATAGCTTGGCTCATTTTAAGATTTAGCTGTTTACTCATCTGACAATAAAAACCTCTCTCAGAATTTGGACAATCAACACGAGTTTTAAGAGGCTTGATATTTTATCTTCAGGCAACGCTGGATTACGCTCACATTTCCCCGCTCAGTTTGAGCCCATGGAGGACCGGGGAGAGAGGCAAATTGAAGAGGAAGAGGAGGAGGGGAGAAGGGAGGAAGATGACAGGATGGCAGAGAGGCCCGAGGAGCAGGCAGGGGTGAGCGTCGAGGCGCAAATTGGCCAAAAACTTCGGGAGATCGGAGACAAGTTCCACCAGGATCACGTTGAACTGGTAAGCCTCAGTCTGTGAAGCGGATTCTTCAATGACATCCTGCTTCAAATGACCAGTTATACAGATTATATGTACATTCAAGCACAAAGTGTGAAAATGTCAACTGTATGAACACACGTGGACCTACATTACCTTAAAGAAGACAGATTTTGGCACCTTTCCTAGAAAGTTCTGCTGCAAGGGACACTGGGTTTATTTTCTTGTGGTGCAGAGTGTAATGCAAACTTCAGACAAAGAGTTTGTGTGTGTGAACTCTTCATGCTTGTCAGCTTTTACCTGATTAGAAGCAAGGTTCACAGCTACCTTGTGCCAGTTTGCAGCTCAGTCTTGGGAAGAAAGGGACGACACATTTTGCCAGCTGGGTTGGCCACAACCCACACAGGATAAAAATAGCCGGAGCAGTGATTCAACCACTTTCTTGGCCACACTGAAGGAAAAATCCTAACTCACTAATAAGGCAGGATTTAGTAATTCCATACATGATATTGAACTAACAGACTGATATCACAACTAGCTGTTAAAAAGACATTTTGATTGATATTGATCCTTAGTTTGGCCTCGTGGTCAAGGTCATCCGCGACATATAAACCACAGAAACAGTTCACGTCAAACTGAGCAGATAGACTCCACTGCCAATGCTGTGTCAGTAGACCTTGTCATTACAGTCAAAGGAATATTAGGGTTAAGTTTCCTGCTCTACAAAGACAGAAGAAAAGAAAACAAATCAGTGAAATCTATTCCTTCCTCTGTCTCTAATTTAACTGTAATTTAAAAGATAAAATCAACTTTCTGTTTGTTTCTCGTGTGCTTTTCCTGAAACTAGACAGTTTTGCATATCAAGTGTTGTGTATACTGAGCAGTCCACATGAAGCACCAAAACTGGGACTTGCCGAGGCTTTAGGGATGATGAAGCGATTAAGAGTGGAGGCTCACTGTTACAGAGCTCCCTGGGGAATAGTTAAGCGTACATTCCCTGTGTAGTTCATGTTCTGTAGCTAATTGTGCATGTCAAGAAATAAAATCAACATGGAAATACGGCAGGGCAACCTTGCAGATGTCTTTAAACGTACGAGATGAAATCCTACAAGGCTGCGCACAGACTTTTTCTGTTCTCCTTCAGCAAGGTTTAGTATCGCAGTGTTTTTGATAACAGGTGAGGGGGGCGACTTGTATCAGTGTTTGCAAAGCAGTTACTGGACTGACTGAGAGTTGACACTAGTCACGTGATCACAAACTTTGTTAATGAGTACAAATACACTGGGAGGGGTATGAAGTTTCTTATCTGCTGCGGTAACTGTTTTGCCATGGGGTCTGTGTGGACAACAAGGTGTGGTTGATTAGTTTTGCAAAACACTCGACTCATTGTTGTGAAGGGAGAAAAGAGAGAGTAGACAAAGAAAAAGAGAAATAAAGAGAAAATGAGACAGAGAGTGAGAAAGAGTGATGCACATGTAAAGAAAGAAGCACATAAAGAGAGCAGGTCTAATCGATGCGACTGTCACGAACAGGACTGAGCAGCATGTCTGTGTCTGGGTAGACTCGGCCGGCTGTTTATATGCTCGTCTAAAAATAGAGTCTGACTCACACACTTATAGACGCAGCCAGTAACATGACGGCTACCCACAATACCTCAGTTGTCCCGCTGACTGTCTCAGTGTGTGTGTGTGTGTGTGCCTCTGTGTATGTGTTTTTGGTTTGCGTGTGTGACTGTGTGACAGAGAGATAAGAGAGAACATTTTCTTTTTTGTCTGTGAGGCGCTCAAGTTGGTTTTATCCTGCAGGATCTGATACTGCTGTTGTAGGAATATTCCAAAGGGAGAATAATGACAAGTGATCCTTTATGATATCCAATCACTTCCCTGCTGCTATTGTTGGGACTTTTTTTTTTTCTTCACTTATGTCTCCAAGCAGAAGTTGCTAGTGTGGGCTAATGTGTGGGTTTTTTGTTTATGTGAAGCAGATTGTATTTGTGGTTTGAGTCTTATCTGTCAGTTTTGACTAGTTCTGGTTCCAACGGGTGCCCATTAAAATGATAATCCTCTCCGACCGTGCACATTGTCAGTTTCCTTAATCGTCAGTGTGCATTAACCTAAAAAGGGCAAAGAAACTACACACCATTCTCCACTACCCACACAAATGAGAGCAGAAAGATGAGCCTCATGTGGAACCAACCAGAATACTGTTTAAATAAGCAATGCACTGTAGAATTAAGGCAATTAAGGACAATTAGGGTTACATTTAGCGGTGCTGGTTCAATTCAGTTCAGTCTGCTAGTTCTGCATCAAATAGCCTGTGGCGGACTCTGATTGCTATGCTGGTAAAGACCTTGATGGAGAGAGCAGGGAACGAGATTGTAACAAGAATGCTTATGCAACAGGCTGCAACATCTGAGCGCTGGCTGTTGCCAGTGGGAGCTATTCAAGATCGGAGATGGGGGGGGGGGTTGCAAAGGAGATTGCAGGGTGCAGCAGGAACCCCTTTATCTGTCTGTAATCCACGGGTTCTGCACACCTTAGTAGACAATGACAGAACTGGGAGAAAAGGAGGGAGCAGTCCTAGTTTCCTTTGCTTTGTTTTTAAAATTATTCAGCTGACTTCGCTATTAACAAGAGAGCTATGATGAAACACGCAACACGTTCCCTGAAAGCGTTTCACTTTGAGGTTCTTGTTTAGAAGTCAACAGTGCAGCTTTGATAAGAGGAATTGTCTCAAGACTCAGGGAAGCAGACTGAGTGATGTCACTGAGATGAGTGGCAGCTCCTTCAGGTTTAAAAATGTCCTGATATTCAGTTGTCTGCCTGTAGAGCTCTTTACATCCATCCTCCCAGACTCAGTCCCTAAACAATAACATTGCACCTGATACATTCAGCAGACATATCAGGCAGGACCTGCGTGCAACAGACTTGTTTGCTAGACACAAGCTAATGTTGTGGAAACATCCAGCCCCCTCAGTCATATGGTTTGGCTCACAGGGTTTACCACAGTTCACAAGGCTTTACCTCAAAAACCCATTGTGATGAAATCGGAGAATGCAAATATACACGGTCGCCCATAAAGTTGGAATAAAATATTTTTTACTTCTTCTCATGAAATGATTGTGACAATGTGATTTATTCTTGATAGATAAAGTGTATATATTCTCAAAATTCTATTGATCAATCTCATTGCACCTGGTCAAAGGTGATTACTCATGTGTATGAATAAAAAAATAAAAAGAGGAATGTGTCTGAAAATAAAATTAATATTTTGTCTCCTTGCAGTTCATGAGGCACCAGAGACTAAACCTGCCTGCCTGGATGCGCCTTACGATGGCCCTGTTTGGCTTTCTGTTTCCAAGACAGGCTGCCATCCCCCGCCTGAGAGGAGAGCAGAGATGAAGGGACGTCCTGCTGGTCCTTGCCTCAGCCCTTGTCCTCCTCTCCCTCATATAGACAAGGGACCAGACTTTCAGAGATGGCACTGTAAGATGAAACACGGGTTTGGATTCTGTTTTCTAATTGAATATGAAGATGCGATGAAGAAAAACACTGGTCACCGCTGGACGGAGACAGAAACAATTTTTCCTTTTTTTTCTTCTTTTTTTTCCTTTTTTTGTCCGCCTCTCCAAGAAGAAGCCATTGTGTTGAAGAGATATTTTCGAAATATTTGTAAGATTGCCTATTTTGTACAGTAGACTGCTCTTTGTATTTGGTATTTCAAGTCTTGAAGGACCTCCATCAGTCCAGGGAATGCCTTATTCTCTCCTGCCACAGTACTACTCTTTTGCATCAAGGAAATCATAAGAAAGAGATTTAAGATCAGGCGACGTTTTTCGGCGACAAACTGTGGATATGGACATTTATGTGCTGAAGTTACTGACTTAAATCATTGAGGATTCGAGGCACATTTCTAATTTATTCTCAGAAAAACAATAAGCCCTGTACTTACCCTTCACTGTTCCACACTGGCTAATTTAATAATGGTTGTCACGACATTGTGGCAGTGTTGCACACCTGTGCTGCAGAGACATTACATCAACCTGTGTCTTTTTACTGGCGTCTGCCATCTGCATCTCCACCTCCAGCACTCATTTAGTTAGAAGTGGCCTAGTAACAACACTGTGTAGATTCCGATCTTGTTGATTTAAAGGATAAATGCATGCATACTTTTAGATGTACCGCAGATATTTTAGTCAAGTGACTTCAAGACACGACATCGTAATTGTGATTGCTCTTTCAATTCATGATCATGTGTTTGTTGGAGTGTGTTTACTGTTTCCAAAATCTGCTGTAATTTTGAAACCAAATAAGCACAATCAAAGTCAAACAGGTCTCACTTGTGGGATTACAATCAGGGAACTGGAAACAATCAGACAGCTGAAAATATTTGGAGTGTCACTTTTTAAAGATTTTCAGAAATTTGACAATCACAAATTTGCCCTTTGCTGCATTGTGGGTCGCCTGTGGGAGAGATGAAATTAGGGTTAGCAATATACAAGCCAGTAGAAGGAATAACAATCTTACGGATCAGTTGCATTTGCAGTCAAACTTACATCTGTTGAAGGACATTTCCCAAAACATGGTTTTGTTCTTAATGAAATACACATCTTAACAAATATTTCTACCACTTTGTTACAGACACACATAAAGTTAAAGTTACAGAGATGCATTTTTATTTTATTTCACTCCAGGTGTATCTAAATGTATGAAATATCTCAACTCAACCTCTCATACAAGTGCTTTCTTTCACCAAATGGCCAGTGCTTCACTGACAACTTAGTAAGAACAGCTTTTGTACAGTTCAGACACCGTTTTTATCAACACGGACACATCGGAGCAGATATTTTATACACCCTCACGTGACAACTGCCACGTGTGTTCAGAAATTTGCAACAACACAGCCACTGTCAATCTTTAGTGAGTGAGAATAAGAATTTCTCAGTACATGTATTATTTCAGTCTGTTGTAGATTCATGAACTTTTGATGCCACTGATGGGTTTTATTCATAAACATGTTGGTTATGTGATGGTTTTTATTGCTGCCTTTGTTGACGGAGTGAGGACTCCATGTAGGACTTCATTCATGCTGTCAGTCTTTGATTGACATATTAGACAACGCTGAAAAGGCAAAAATGTTTCATTAGACTGTTTCCATTTTCCAAAGCATCTTTTACTCATCATCGACGTGGAAGTGTGTTCCCGATTGTCAGGTGGGTTTTTGGGTTTTTTTTCTTTACATGAGTCTCGGAACCAAATGTTTGTTTCCTGCAAACACTCAACGCTGAGCCAATTCAGATTATTGTGACACACTCACTGGTCTTCAGTCCAAAGCCTCTCACTCTCTTTCACCCAACATCATGTTTAACTACTCCCTGCCCTTGCTGAGAACAAGTTTAATTTTGTTTGGTTTCTTTGAGATAATTTATTCTAATTTATTTTTGTGTATATTTGCTCAGTGCTACTGTATAGATTGTTATCTCAGTGTGTGCAGTCCTTTTTCTTCTCATTGTTGATGTGCATTCAGTTGTGTGTTTGATGCCTGTGTGTGGGGAGGTTGGACTAAAGCCATGTGCCTCGTGCATACTTGCACGGTGTGAGTCTTTATGAATCACATGAACAACAGACAATCAAATGTACAAAATGTGCCTTGTGAGTAACAGACCTGCCACATCATCATCAACACTTGGCATAATTACCCAAAGTCACTGGTAACAGCTTTTGTTTCAATTGGGCTCTGTGAGATCAACAGATACAATAGTGTCGGCACAAACAGTACAGCGTGTTCGTTGTGCCTTGAGACAAAAAAAAAGAAATCCAGTTTGATTCCTCACATCAGCTCACGAGGCACAGGCTCAACCTTTGACATCTCTCAACACCGAACGGCGAGTTTCACCACGCAGAACCTTTTTAAAATCAGAAACGACTGTTTGCAATCAATGTGCACTGTAAAAAACAATTTTTTTACCTGTATACTGTATTTTGCGCCTGTCTGTTTCTACTCCTGTGCTGAACTTCCCCTCTTTGTAAGATCTGTAATATGCTGGATCGGCCTGGATAGTCTGGGTTTTTGTGCTTTATTATCTACAACAATATTTACATTTGAGAGAGGCATGAGCTACCATGGTGCCCAGTATTATTTGTATGTGATGCGGGTTGAACGGCCATACAGTCGGACTGGGGTTGATCTGAGCCCCTTGTCATTACCAACCACTGCTGCATCCATGACTCAAGTGAAACATTTGTTATACGTTCAACCTTCAGTGTCTTTAATATCAAATTTCTTCGATTTTTGAACACCCAAGAAAGAATGCATCTTTACTGTCAAGTGCTGTGATTTGGTGTTTTTTATACATTAGACATCAATTTGACAGCTATTGTTGCTATCTATATGAAAAATTTTAAGAAAAAATGTCCATACCTTTTTGTAAGAAGATGAAGAAAGAACTACAACAACAAAACCTTTTTGCTTTTTCTATGATTGCTTTTTTTCAATGTGGTGGCATTTTTCACTTTTGGATATTGCCAAGTCTGCCGTCACTCTCAGTTCAAGGGCTTTTTTCAATATATGTAAATGGAGTAAAAATGCATGTCCAACATTCCTGGAAAAAAAATCTGTATCTTAAGGGTTTGAATGTAATTTAATGGAGTGAAAACCACAATATTTCTGTTAATACATGAACTGAACAGTGGAACTTATTTCAGACTCCTGAGCTGCAGGACGTTTGTATGTTCTTCACATTGCTTTCTTTACGTTCAGAGTGGTCTCAAGGATTTCACATTCATGTGTCCTATGAAGTGAGACCCAGTCCAGATGTAGCAGTTTTCATTCAAGCATTGGCTGTGTCATTTTTGGGACTGCTCTGTGTCTACTGCACACTTTCAAACAGCGCAGGACATGGAGGGAACGGAGGACGGGGGATGTTTGTTTCTTTTTCTAGTGCAATATGCTGTACATGAGAGCTTGGCTCTCAAAATCTTACATTTGTTGTTAAATGGGTACTTTTTTTTCATTAAAACTTTATTTACAATTGAAACATCCTGTGCTTATTTCTTTTTTTATACACACCAAACTATTTTAAGAGCACACAGTTCATAGATGTTATAAGAAGTGTAGAGTTCATACAGTACAGTCTGAGAAATTTGCATCAGGGAATTGACCATTTATAGCAAATCTGAGCAACAACAAGGACTCTGCTTGAGAGCACTAATCTCCACTACTAACTGAAAACTATGGGCAAGCTATTTACTGTAAATTAATTGAAAGGCTATTGATAATAAATGCTGAACAAAAATTGTGCAAAAACATTTTTATAAAAATTATAACTTAAACTGGTAAAAGTGTGAACAAGAGGATTAATCCTAATCCTAGAATGAGAAAATGTAGCCTAATCAGTATGTGAGGGGCAAGAAATAGTTTGGCACAATAAAGCATAAGAAATGAAGGTTTCCACTTTAAAAGGGATAGAAAGGTGAATAGTTCTCACAGTGGGTCCTAAAATAACTTGAATTTTCAATTAACTCTAGTCAGTAAAACATGACTTCACCAGCCACATCAGTGACAATTCGCACTCATTGAATGAAAGTGACTTTCATGACTAGACACCAGTTATTTAACCCCCTGAAAGTCCCTAAAAAGTTAATTTAGCATGAACAATGGCAGCATTTCATAAGCCCTGGGATCAGTACTGCTTTTTTACATGCTCTTCCCTCTGGGGAGAAAGGTGCAACCTTTCATAAACTGTGATTCACTTTTCTGTCACCGAATTTCTAAAGCGTTCTCCCCCAGGCAGCTGCTTTGTGCAGACAGGGGCAGCAAGGAAGGTAAAGGGAGACACACACATAGCCTCTGGAAAACTGAGAATACACGCTTCCAGAGAGAGCCTGACCTGAGCCTTGTATAGATATGAACACATCACAGTGTGTTGTTCTGCAAGGAGAGCAGACATCAGTTGATATTATAATGTCTCAAAAGCAATTACAACTGTCCCCTTTGGGGCATTTGCTTGTTTTTGTTCCTCACACAGACATTACATGCTTTTTTCTGCTTATGCAAAGAGCAAAGTGAGTCACAGTATGCACGTCACTGTATGTTTAAACATGTTTAATGCAACTCTTCTAAACAATGAAAACAAAGAGCCATTAAACACACATAATGTTCTTTAGGTTAGAGGTAACTAGTATACAAACCTGCTGCATTAGCATCCGTTAGACATCTGAGGACTGGTTTGGTTACAGGTCTCTCCTTAATATTACACTGTCTTTCCCCAGGAACAAGACTTCTTTTCTCTTGGTTCCCCTTTTGCCATTTGTGAAGCAGAAGGTACTCCTACACCCATCATTTCCGGAACAAATCTGAGATATATTGAACCTGCCCCCACATTGTAACACATTGGGACCCTGTAAGAGTTGGCTGTTTATTAATGTCCGTTTAAGTTACACAGTCAAATACCGCATGCAGAGTATTCTTCCTTGGATAATAGACCTTTCCTTCTTCACAGTACAACTGGTGCTGAGGTATTTTCTCTGCATAACCTGTCCTGATGACATCAGTGAAGAAGTGAGTATTTTCTCAAACATCTTCTTAAGTCATCCTTTGCTTGACCATAGAGAGACTGTTATGGAGCAGGGGCTGCTCTTTCCTAAAAGGTATATTTAGGGCTGTAGTGCCAATCTAACAGTTTTGCAGAATGACTTACAATTTCTTCTCTCAATATTTCCTTGTCCTCATAAGCCCTTTCATTAAAATCATGCATCTACTGATTGTTCAGCAGTTCCTTCAGCTTGCAAACAGAGATCCTATCCATGGTGTATAGGAGAAAGTTTATACATTTTCCTTCATTATTTAGCTCTCGCATGAACCTTTCTAAACAGAATATTGAAGAACTGCCAGGAAAAGCATAGGTATGTGTCATTTTGTCTCCCTTGCTGGATTTAACCTTGACAGGTAATACTGACAGGACACAATTATCCTTTCTGGTCCCTGTATGCCCAAAAGTTCCTTGAGAAACTAATACCTCAATGACTGGTAGTTTTTTGGACTTTTTCATGTAAGTACTAGCTTTTTCCTTAACATGAAGCACAGTGGGATGAATCTGGCCACAACTTTAGCAAATAAGGGACCGTTTGCAGCCCTTGCTAATGTGTCCAGTACACAGACAGACAAAGCAGATTCCTTTTTCCATCAGAAAGTTGTTTTTTCCCCCGGTGCTTGTGTGTAGTCACTCCTCCAATGAGTGCTCACAAGAAAAACACATACAAGAAGTGTGATTATGCTTCTCAGTCATGCCTTCTTTTCTTGTAACGTTCCCTTTAGCTCCCAAGTCATCGAGTCAGCAAGCTTTATTGTGGAGGCAATGCTATTTCTTCTTACATCCTCTTACATATTTCCTATGCTGAGATTTTGTTCCAGTTTTCAATAATGAGTAGTAAATATCACCCAAAATAGAATCAGACATTAGCATGACTTCACATTTAATGAAAGTGACAAGATCTGTGAACCATGGCCTACATTACTGTTTCATGTTGGTTGCTCTTGCAAGTATTCAAGTTCTTCCATTATGTTACAACAACCATACAGGAACTAAGAGTAGGTCTGCAGTGTCTTCAAGTCTTCAGATCTGACTGCATGCCAAAGCAGAGCTTTCTTGGTATATGCAGCAACGACTTTGAATCCATTTCTAAAATGTTTATGTTCAAGCTTTTTTGCCAGTGCTACATAGGTTCAGGAACCATATGCCAACAGCTGCATACGAGTTCCCTTGACTGCTATGAAATGCTCCAAAAAATACAAGCTAACAGCTTTGCTGGCCTTAGTTTTGCACGCCATGCTCAAATGCTCCAATGAAGGCTATTTAAGAGGATTCCCATCAAATACTGGAATGTTCTCAGTGGTAAAGACAGTGAGCACTGCTGTTGAACAACAGCTGCTGTACTCTCATTCTAAGTTGTAGTCTCCAAATGCTTCTTATCTGGTTTGTGGTTACATAGGTTGTGTGAAATCCAGTGAAGGTTGCATATAGGGAACAGAGAGAGCATGTTATGTTGTTTCATAACATGACTTCATGACTCTTTTCAGGCTCATGTTGGTTGCCTTTATTGGCATGAGCATCTTGGCTTGGGTTAATTGTGAGTTGTTTACTTGTCTCCAACTACTACTACTGCTTCTACTACTACTTGCTTTACTTAAGCCCAGTGAGGATGAATCATTTTCCATTGGTGTTGGCTCATTTATGTGCTTTGATGAGTTCCCTGAAAAAGGTTCATACTTATCTGACATGGGATTAAGAGATTTGGAAGTTGAATGCTATTGAGTTATTCTTTCCAGGTAAGAATTCATGCTCTCTGATGGGGCATCTTCTAGCTCAAGCTGCCCCCTTCTACTCCTTAGCTGTAGTTAGCCTGACCAAACTTGAGCTACTGTTATACTACCTTCAGAGGCCATGGCCATGGTCAAAAAACTGTGTGCCTCACCAGTATGCCACACCATGCTACATTTCCCTTCCTGTATAAATGCAGTATAATAGTTAACTGCCCCCAGTGTACAAAAAATGCATTACACCAAATAAACATGAAGGCAAATAAATCTCTTACAAAGATGTCAAAAGAATATCATGACTCATTTTGCATTGTTAAGTATAATGCCATACTGTTATAAGTACTCAGAGTACACATTGTACTCAGACCTAGTGACATACTGACATTTTCATTTCCATTTCTAATTTCAGAATAATTTGTCTCTCTGGTTTATGTGAGACATTTTCATTTTGCCCAAGTGGTAAATAAGCCATTGTTCATTCAAAGGATTTTTTATCTTTTTTCTGTGTGCTCTTTAACATCTCACTATTGCAAGCTCTGTAAACACAGAGTTTGTTGTTCAGAAAACATGAGTTATTTTAATGCTCATTATGGTTTAGGGAGGAAGAGGCTAGGCAGGACGACATATCTCTCTGTGTCGATTTAACCGCAATCCCAGAAACTCCTTAACAGCAGGTTAAATTGAAGCTTAGATCCCATAATGCAATGCTAAGGTTTTAACCACAACTCCCCGTCCCCACCCCCCAAAACCTCCCACCAGCTGAAGTGAAAGCCTCGTCCCCTGAGACTTCTGGTAAATACAGACAAGTGTGTGTATGAGCATTTGTGTGTGTGTCCTCGGGGAGAGAAAAAAAATGTGGGGATGGGAGGTGGGGGTGAGGACCTGCTTGGCTCAGCACTTTTTCGCACACAGCCCTGACAAAGACCTCTCTGTTCTCCTGGCCAGTCACTCAGGGAGACGCCCTCATGATAGCCTGGTGCCTATCTCAAGGGTCACGCCTCAACTTCAGCAGCAGGAGAAGCTCCAGTCTCTGGATCTTTTTGTTTACTTCTGCCTTGCTCTGCAAATTAACTCTTTGGTGTCGGTAGCACAAGTGGCTCTGGGAGTCTTTCCTGCAGTGATATATTTCTCAATATGTGACATCTATGCAATCTTTTTAATGCCAAATATTCATTGCCATTTATTTCTAAATAGTTGGTTTTAACATAACTTTTTTGCATCAATGTCCCTGCACCCAATTTCTTTGTTCAGTTGTTTCTCCATTTGCTCTGCTGCTAAGAAATAGTGAGGTCAAGACAATGAACTTGCAATATCTGCCAGGTTTATGAAACGAGTCTCACGAGATGTATTACAGAGTGATGACATTTCAATTATCACCTTCTAAAAGCTTTCTGTATCTTACTACGGTTGCTGTCAGGAAAAACAGGGAATTGAAGGGAGCATTTTCCTGCACTGTGAACATTATCTGTAAGAAATCATTGATCTCAGGGGTTTGGCATCACCTTGTTGATGTATGTACAGTATGTCTAAAGATATAACCTCTGAAGGTGAAAAAACATGACAGCATTTCTAATATTCAGTAATAAAGACAAAATGCTTTCTGTGGCAGTGTATATGCAGTGTAGTGTGGAAGTAAAGGGAAGGACAAAGAACAGAACAGTCTGGGGGAAAAATAATAACATGGTATAATATAATTCAATAGGTGTGGCTCCATCCTCTGAGGAAATGAACTTCCCGTCCACAGAGAATAGGTCCTGACGCTGTGAAAGGGCACATATGTCAGGTGTAGCACTTTAGCGGGGTGTTAGGTCAAAACACGTTGGTGCAGCTGCAGCTGAGGAGTGACTCTGGGGAATAGCATGACTTCCTTCATGCTGTCTCTGCTCTGTGGACCATGTTACAATAACTGACTTGCATCCAAACACTTACCTGTGTTTTGGAATGAAAACTGCTTTACATGTGCAAATCTGCAAAATTGTGTTGCTTGTGGATTGGTATCATTGAGCAATAGTCAACTAAGCCGGCTGGAGTCAGAAAAGATTACAATTAATGTGTTTGAATACAGCCCTACAATACAAAAACACAGTAGCTAAGAATTTGCTCAAAATGCAGCCGAATCTGAATTTCTGGAATTTGTTTTACCATATTAAAAATCGCTGTGCATGTAATGATAACAATAACTTTTATTTATATAACACTTTTCAAAACAACATTGTAAAGGGCTTTTCATAAAATTAAGTAAAACATAGTAAGAGCAATCATTTGTAGGACAGAATAGATAATGGAGATCAAAAGACTGGGATGAAAAATGCTACAAAACAAAATCCTAGAAATAATGTAAATGTCTAAATTGATTTTCTTGTGGAAAGTCTTTTGCAGCCAAGTCAATAAAATTCATCTTCTTGTTTCAGGACAATTGCACACAGCATGGATGCTAGCCAAAATTGCATTTGGATTCCTCTGACCATTATTATCCTGCTGCTTTATAGAGGCACCCATCACCTTTTTCCATAACCAAACCTGAAACCAAAGTAGGCTATCTACAAAAAAGTAAAATAAGCCATGAGTCACATTTTTTTGGCGGTAGCGCTCCTCAGTTACCTGGCTCCACTCTGACTGAGCCACGCTGCCTTCACTTTACAACCACACCACCAAATAAGGGTGGGGAGCGGCCAATCCATCTCCTCGGGTAATAAAAGTTAAATGCAGCCCATGAGTCAAGACATGCCTTCAGGGGGACTTGGTGCATGGGGCGTCCGCTATTGTCCGTGTCTTCTCAGGCCTGTATCGTGGAAGAGACGATAAGTGGGTATTTAAATGTTGGTGACTGCTGTCTAATTCAAGACAGATGAGTGGTATAAGGCTACAACAGATTGTCTCTGGAGATTCAAAAAAGCACAATTTTCCCTCTTGTTTTGTCCCTCTCTGTGGGAAGATATGTATGCAAAAATCTTCTTCTATTTTTTGAATTCACATGTTACACAAAGCCATCAGGTTGTGTGTATTGACATTCAAAATCCTGTTTTATCAGCTTCATAGATAAGATCAGGTAGAAGTTTGAATTATACCACAATTTAAGTATTTGATAGTATCCGTCATTAGACTGTGAATCTGTAAAATCATGGTAGTTTTTACTATAACAAAGTAAATTGGAATAAATCATATGAACTGAATTTATTCCAATATATTTTATTATTTTAAAAACACATCTTCATCATAACTGATGCCCTCCACCAGCAGAAGAGAAGAGTTTGAGTTTCACATGTTGTTGATGTTAGTATCAATCTGCCCATCACTAGTAAACAGGGCTGAGGGTGTTTTTCAGACTGCAACACCAAAACAAACTGTGATAGTAAAATATCCCATTGCCCTTTAATGGTCTTGATCTTTAGTTATTCAAATATCAGTCACTTTCCATGATACATACATTTCTACTGCGCACGTTTCTAGTGTCCAAGCGCAGGTTTTTGTTTGTCTGATTTTTTGAATTTGCATACTCTATCTGAAAGAAGAGCTGATGTTTATAGTGAATCTCTGACGTGTCACTTCCCGGAAGGTTTTGTTTATGACTGTCTGTTGGATGAGGGTTCAAACTCTGATGATCCTGTTTGTTGACTCTGCAAACAAGCATGAATACTTCCAGAACCTGAGTTGGTGGCAGTATCAGTTTACACAGTGACATAATGACTTAGTGGCACGACGCTGTGCGTGTCAGGTACCTGTGTGATGTGTAACTAATTGTGTGAGAACAGTGCAGCAACAATATCCAGCCCACAGTCAGCCTTTTTAATCACCAACATGATGAAGTTGCTTTGTAAATGAAAGAAAACAATTATGTGTGTGTGTTCACATACATAAATTATATGCAGGGAGCGGGTGCATGCAGGCAGACACGATATTTATAGTAAGCATAATCCTCATGGCAATGATGGAGCATGAGATGGGAACAAGGGAACCAACTAGCTGAATTATTGCAGGATGAATAACAAATACTGCAAATACAGAAATGCATGTACATACAGG
Organism: Scomber scombrus; assembly: GCF_963691925.1. Classification (NCBI taxonomy): domain Eukaryota; kingdom Metazoa; phylum Chordata; class Actinopteri; order Scombriformes; family Scombridae; genus Scomber; species Scomber scombrus. The sequence goes on from NC_084986.1 coordinate 14,483,199, forward strand.
AGGGTAGTCAATAAAAAGTTAACAGTACCTCAGCATAAATGATGGCACTGTCTGTTGACCTGTTGGCCCACTGCTTTGGTCCAGACTGAAATATCTTAATAACTATTGGATGGATTGCCATAAAATCTGGTACAAATACCAATGGTGCCCCAAAGGCTGTATACAAATAATGGACTTAGCCACCATGATATCCCCCATTGGTTTGTGGACTCCCATTTTGAAGCCTCAAGTTTGGCTTTTTGTCCATCACCATCTTGGTTTTTTGGAGCCAGAAGTGATGAGAGCTGACCATATTTAGATGAGACCATGGAGCTGGGGAGGAGCTCCCCAGGGTCCAAATACAGCACCTCATGCACAGCCATGGTCGTGACTTTTCAACCAGAAGTTAGCCACAACCTAAAGCATACACTAATTTATCATCTGTTTTACTTTAAATGGGGCCATAATTAAAAAAAATAATATTATGCTGTATTGAAGAAGATTTTAAACTAGTGATTGAGACCATAAATTCATGTGTTTACTGAGGTAATAAATCTAGTGAGATGCAGAGTAGTTTTCCCATAAAACTCCCATTAACATTACCCTGTTGGCCATCACAGAGAATGCAGGTTTAAGGCACTTCTGCGTTGGCTTCATATTTCAGACCTGGAGCTACCAGCTTATGGTACCAAGAAGATCCTAATCACTTTGGTAATTTCCAACTTTAAATCTAGCGCCACCATGATGTCTAAGCATCTAATGGATGAATTACCATTTGCACTTCATATATTTTGTACAGAAACTAAAGACATTCCGATCAACGTTAGCTGTACTTTGTGTTTACTGTTAATTAACAAATGTAAGCGTGCTAACAAGCTAAATTAAGTGTGATTTACACCTGCTAAACATAACCATTTCACATTTCAATTGCAAACATGTTAGTATTGTCATGTCAGCATGAGTTTGGCCATCTTATCATTTATGTTCAATCACACTGCATCTAAAATTTTGTCTGAACACACAGTAACAGAGCTGCTAGCATTTCTGTAGACTGTAGAAAGTGTTTGATGTCATGAATGTTCTCTTTAATCACACATGTCTTTGCCTTCCTTTATAAACACTGATAAAACACAATAGCTTGGTTTGAGAAGAGTTCCCCAGTACCTCATCCCAGACTCTTTTTTACATATCCCCAATAGACCTGAAGTCATATTTCATATCCGTTTATTGGGCCGAATGAGGAGAGTGTCCAATTCATTTCCTCTTAAGTTTACAATGGGCTTCATAAGGCCACAGTTAATGCAGGGATGTTAGATTTTTCAGGGGTACTTGAAGGAAATTATAAATGGACTGAGTAATTGAAAAGAAAACACTGGAAGGGAAAGGATCTGTGTTTTAAGGGAAGGCATAATGACTGCCTGCGTTGTTTCCCTTTCACATCATATTATAGTGTTAATGGACCTCCTCTGCTCTAGCTGGCAGTGGCAAAGAGCTATACAGTAACAGCAATCTAGTAGTCAGTCAATTTAAAACTAAACAACCACTAAGATACCTCACAACCGTACAGGCAGAAAGACTGAAACCAATCTGAAAATCTGTCTAGGATATGTAGATTTTTATGTTTTTCAAATGCTGCATCACATGTATCTCACAATTTGTTTTTAAATGAAGGATGCACTGACTGACCCATTTTGTTTGGATTAATGCAGCCGTGTGTGGATAAATGAAACAGCCTTCAGAAATTATGAGACCCATGCCTCTGAAATGGCACAAGCCCAAAGGTGCAAAGAATACAGGTCAAAACAAGGAGACATATTTGTTACCACCACTGAGTAGGATCTTTGTTATTTGTTGGTTTTGATAAAAAAAAATGTGAGAGTTATTAAAAAGTCTCTCGATTACAGTGTCAGAAGAAAATGTTTACTTGGGTGTATTTCTGCAGATTATAAAACCAGATGATATTTTGCCTCATTCAAGCTCAAGCCTCAGATAAACCATAACTGAGACCCTGAGTTTATGCAGTTTTATATTATAATGTAATGTTCCATAATTGCTGTGCAACAAGTCTATACTTTTTCAATCTCATTCAGTATATGTTAGAGAATTGTTGTTTCTACTCTGTTAATTTTTGTGGCAAGTGTTGTATTTCTTTGACATTTACTGTAAAGTGATATTTTATTAACTTCATTGTATGTATGTGGGGGTTGGGTTCAAATATCAGATACACACGGGGGTGCTCCAGTAATTTGATATTGTTCTTCCATAAAGTTGGGGGATCTGTGACAGATTTAAGATAAGAATGGTCAAAATCGAAGCAACAGAGGCCAATAAATCTGTTGTATGGGTCAAGCGAAAAAAAAACAACCCACATAATATAATTCCCATCATGCAAAGCATCTTTCATTAGACCCCCGTCCTTCTTAGTAAATGTCCATATCTTTCAAACTCCACACCATCAGTTTGTAACAAAGGCTTTCTGTCATAAATCCGTATCTTCAAACCAAGCTGAGACTTCTCTGATGACATCACCATGACATCATCTGTGTTATTTTCTTGGACTTGGAAAAGCTCCTCCACAGCCTCAAAAGACATTAATTTTTTAACATTAACTGTTTTCACAGGCTGAGCAGTACTAACCATGACAAGTTTTCCAGCCCGTTCTCATTCCCACAGTGTCAAATACTGACGCTTTGTCACGCCCTTCTGTGTCTGATACCAACACACAAAGCACCCTTTAGCGTCTGTATGAGATGCAGCAGGCTTTCAACTAACTCCAATGTAAACCCATCTACATCATTATGAGACACCATGAGACCGATGATGTCTAGATATGGTGACATTTCCTTGTAAGGAAGAGGCAGGTTGCATGAATGGTGAGATATGAGGCAAAAAGTGGACACTGCTTCAGGAGACCGCCGTTTGCCTCCCCCTTCCCACCATGTATGTCATGTTTCAAATCGCAACTCTGGAAAGTTTTTTATCACAGTGTTTACTGTTGCCTGATGATGTTTCAAATGATGATTTTAACCCAAACCACATTCTTTCCCCAAACTTAACCAAGTGGTTTATGTGTGTAAACCTTATGCTGCGAGCATGTAATATCGCCACGGATGGGTCCACATGCATTATGTTGAAAGCCCGCCACCAAAGGTTAACTTGTTAGAGGCCAGAGGGCTGTGACAAAGCATTGGTATTTGACAACCTGAGAATGAGAACATGTTGGGCTTTTATGTGTATGATTGTTGGAATGCTCTTTTAAAATACATTACAAGACAATGCAATAACTCCTCTATAGTTACAGACAATACAGATCATTAAAAGCATAGTTTGAAACTCAGTTAACAAGCGACACCTTTCAGTTACTTGAGATCACTATCAAATGAAAGACACATATTCTGAAACTCAGAAGATGGTGTCACTTTCTTTTTAAAAACTGAGACTAAGACTGAACAAGCACTAGTGAAAACCAGAGAGAGTACCAGAGGTTGAAAGTTCACACATACTGTTATTGCCCCCTGAACACGAGTATGTTTCGTGTGTCCGCACTCCCCTCCAGTTGCTGCCCTGCTCTGCAGCTGGAAGACCAGGGGACAGAGGCATTGTTTTGTATGTTAACACAGTCTATCCCGCTGAGGTAAAAATAGTTCCCAGCTCTATTCTCTCAAAGCAGGGCCAGCGACGGCTCAGCCAAAAACAATATTTGGAAAATGGCAGCAGATGTCCCCAAACAAGCCCAGTAGGACAGGCCGTGAGGGGAGCTTTTGGCATCGCCTGACTCCAGGGAGTGGGGAGAATAAGCTGGAAACAATGTGGTTTATGAGGATACTTGAGGGAGAGCATGAGTGCCTGCTTATATCTCAACTCAAGACACTCAATGGGAGGCTCAGATTTATAGATGATGAAGAACCTGCCTCTTTAGATGAAGTGGGATATAGTTCATAAAGTTTGCAACCTTATTCCTGGCTGTATGAGTCTGCTATCAGTCAGGGAACTTATTTGATTTGAAGGCTGAAAGATAGGCCTTTCCCTCTTTCTCCAACTTTTGAGACTGAAACAGAAATAGATAATTACAGGAAATGAGCACTCCTGCTTGCCTTTCAGGCACAGATAGTCTGATCTTTGTCAGATTTCCCAAGAAAAAATGGTCCTTCATTGGCTTTTTTTTCTGCTGCTCTTCTGTCCTCTTTTGTACAAAATAAACATTCTTTACAGATTTTGTGGAAAAACAACATAAACGCCAAGTCGGACTCCCCAACCTCGGATCTGGCAGGTAAATCACTTTCATACATGTGGAAATATCATAAGTTTCACAAACGTTTGTCCTATACTGACCAGCACGATTACAGATGACACATGAGAAAGCCATCCCCCTGACAGCATAAAACATCTTGATAAATGAAAATGTTTCTCTGTATTTTGTACATATGAAAACTATCGGAGCTGCCACATTACATTCAATGACGCTCTCATTTCAGCTCATGCAAGCAGCCTCAGCCTCTGCTGATGGGTTGCAGCTCACATGCCTGAACTAAACAGACTCTCAATCTGACAAATATTTCAGTTATTGATCATTTGAGATTTGATTTTTTGCAACTGATTCTGTTGTGTGTGTGATGATCATCTGTCAGACTCTCCGCTACTATTTATGTTCACATTCATATCTCATTTTGCATTTTATATTCTTGTAAAGTTTTTATATGTAGTGCTTTACATTTTAGTTTTATATGTAATTATCTTTTCTGTTTGGTTATCAGTGGTGGCTGGAAGTAAGATTCATTGTGCAGTACAACTCACTGCTCTGTGCATGTGACAATAAAGATTTGATTTATCTTCTTTCTTTTCAAGATGTGCTCGGTCATAGCAGAAACTGGCACAACAAAACATGATTCCTATAAAAACACAGTAAAGTGGTCGTATAGTATTTAATGGACCAATTCCAACCAAGGTAGTTAGTCATGTCTCCAATGTTCTGTTATTGAGCAAAAAGTGAGGTCTCAGATAGAAATTGTGTGTTTTTAGTATATCTTTTGTTTTGTTATTTTACCAGTATTTATTCTTATGGATAATTTAGGATAAAAGTTTGACCTTGAATGATTTACAGCGAGGTCAGAAGATTAGTGTCTTATAATCAGTCTTTAAGGTTTGAAACAAATGAATCTTATCTCCCCATCTAGCCTTAATGCTGTGTACAAAGGCCCTGCTTTGTACTATGCAGCTAACTTAAGAGTAATTTACTTTTCAGTGTGAACACAAACCTCTCCTGCTCTACACACAGCTCCTGTAGATATGAGAAAGTGATATCCAGTGGACCTTAAGATGGAACCAAGCAATGCAGCCATATCACTCTTTTTATTTTTTTATGACTTTATCCCCCTTTTGTCACGTCTTTTCTCATGACTTCAGGAGACACTTCAACACCCCTAAGAGCTGCATTACTGATTTTCCATCTCAATCAGCAGCATCGGCGAGAGGGAAACCTACACCACATCACCTCAAGAGACCATCAGACAATGGCCCTCACATCAGTTTTTACTCCCCTCCTCAACCAGACTAACAAACTGTGACCTGGACCTGGCACTCTGACATGGCAGCGGTTCAAATCGACGAGCTAAGAGACACGAGTGCTACATGATCCTGTTTTTTTCTGGCAAGCTTATAATACCTCCACACTACTGCCAAAATACAGAGACTATAGGTTTCTTTCATTAGAGCCATTAAATGCATGTAATCTTCAGTAATGTCTCTTATTTCCATGCACAGCATTTGTTATTCAGAGAACAAGTACCTTAACCACACTTTCATGTACCAATCTGCCTCTACATGTCAGCAATTAATTATTCAATCAGTCTGTAATAAAAAAGTTGTTTGGTCTGTGATGATACAGATGCTATAAAAATCACCTGCAAGCATACCTGTTGGCCTTAAGTGAGCCAGTTTTTTGACATAACTTTGCGTGACATCAACAAGGATAATAGGGTTGTTTTTCACATATCACAAGAGCTAACCTGCTGAACCAGACTGTGACGTTTAAAATTTGGGCCAATATTACACAACTGACACAAGCTGTCAAGTCTTGTCTTGGCAAGTGTAAAAAATATAGGATCATAATAGGTGGGTTCACCTCACGGCAGTTACATTTAATGATACAGCATAAAATTGAAAACAGGAGCTGAAACACAATGTCTTTCAACAGCTGTGTCCTATGGTGCCATCAGGAGAAAGGGAGAGAGTCGAAGGGAAGGAAGAGAGGTGACCAAGCAGCGCTCATTGTCACCGCGCCGGCTTATTGTTCACACTCCTTCACATGTTCCTGTGCGCCCGAGGCTTTTTATCTTGCTGTGGCACGTGAACTACAGCTGAGAGATCCTTTCTCTATCTGAGGAAAGTGAGGAAGGAAACTGTGACAGAATGGTCATGTGTTGGACTTCCTATGATAAAGTTGGCTGAGTTTTAAGACATTTAAGCAACAGAGAAGGTTGTAAATAAATTGTAAAGGGGACATGACATGTTATTTTTATACTGTTATGTGTCAGATCTCTTTGTTAAACATGGTCAAAGTTCCACAACTTGAGGTTAACATGTACAAAATGATTCCCGTAAGATGCTTACTTCCCCAACTAATTGATGTCCGATTGTTGGCGTAAGCCCACTAACGGCTGTCCATTTTGTAGCCTTTGTTGCTAAGGTTGTTGCTACAGTTGTTTGCTTCGTCCAAGAAAAAGAAGCAAAATCCTGCTACTATTGTTAGCCTTGAGAGATGCAGCTATCGGAGGCTAACCGATCAGAACAGAGTGTGTTTATTGGGAGGGAGGCCTTAAAGAAACAGGAGCTAAAACGGCCTGTTTCACACAGAGGCTGAACTGAGGGGCTCTGTAAAGGGTCAGTATAATACAAATAAGGAGCTTTTAAACTGTAAATCGTGCAATGACATTCCAGTAGAGCCACAGTATATAACTAAAGACCAAAATAAGAAATCATCTAAACGTGGCATTTTTCCTCAGTCTCCTCTTCTGTACAAATCGCAGCACAGATTAGTAAGGCAAACTATTTTTTGGTTAGTGTCTTTTTCTGTTTTGGGACAGATTGAACTAGCAATCCTATCACAAGACAAAATCATCAGTATTGGATGATTCTGCAAAACCTCAGATTATGTAAACATTTAAAACATTTTCATATTCTGCAGTATCTGTGAAAGTTACCCACAGTATGGTTAATATTATGGAAAGATTGTGGGTATGTTAAGTAAAATAGGGCTAAGGTTAGGTGACTAATACACTTAGTTAAGGCTTGGTGCAGATGTTGGTTAAACTTATATAAAACCATGAACATTAATTGCAGGTCTGTGAACTCCAGAGTCACATTTATATGTGAATAAGCTGTTAGATGTGGGATGTTGAGTCTGTTTCAAGTTTAAGTTTCTACTTTTTAAAGCTTTATTCAAGCTTTTTGTTCTGTGTTTGATGTGACTTTTGGGAACAGCCCACCAAGTTGGATTACATGTTTCTGACAGTTATCTTAAAAATGGCAACACTGTGGAATTAAAAGCATCTTTACTTGCTTAAGGTTGCCAGTGATTAGCATGTTTATAATACTAATAGTCAAGAAATGTCTGAGCTTAGACAGCCCAACTGCAGGCTTAAACATGGCACATTAGTATTAGCTACATCCTGTTTCAATAGGCTGCAACCAATCACCCAATGCAAGTCTACATAGGCTGAGAAAATATCCTTGTTATGATCCAAGTCAGAGCCATTTACTGTAAGCTACCAGATACACTCAAAATGGTCCAACCACTGGCCCTGATGTTGACAGTCATACAGCTCATCGTGGGCTCTGGTTTGTTTCAGAGAACACAGCAGTTTGGCCCGCCTCCAGAGGCAACAACATCTGGATTTCTGCTCGTAATGGGCTTTGCTTAATGGTAAAAGCACTGAGTGTGATGGACTGTGTCTCCCTAAAAAAACTAAATCTTGGTCAAGTGGACACAAGCTATGATGACAGTATAGTGTTACAGAGATTTTAGATAGGAGCTGCGGTAGTCATACATTTTGAAAAGTACATTTTGGAAAGTAATTTAGCATTTTTAGCTCATTCTGGTTGGTTTTGTGACATAAATATATCACTTATTCTGTAAATAAGACTCATTTGAAACACTCTTGGGTATTTTATATATAACCACATGGCTGTTTAGTATTTAGTGTGTCTCGCAAAGGGTTGAAAGGCCACCATTTGGAATTCATGTCTCTCATTATTCACACTGCTGTTGTTTTAGTCTGCGATTATCCTGCAGACAAGTGCAGCCAAGTTGAGCACAAACCCATTATATCAGGCAGGCAATGACAGCAAAATGGAAGTAGAAAAAGTGTAGAGAGCCCAGTCACACTGAATATGCTAATGGCGAATTTGCTTTTATAATAAAAGAACTTAGGAGTTCATCACTGGACATCAGTTAATTGGCATATTTTTGTGTGATGCTGCCTGATGTTTGAAGAACATGCAGAACACTTGTCCTACATAACAACTAACAAGTGTCAACTAACAGCTCTACATAATGAAACATGCATGGTATGTTTCTAGCTGCACCAATATTTATCTGACACACAGCTGCTGCAAAACATATCAATCGTTGCCCTGAATTTCACTGGGTAAAGACAGAGCTTGACAGTTCTTCAGAGCTTAAAATGCTCTAAATCAACATTTTTAATCAAATGTGTAACATGAAAGTGAATAACCCAGACAATTTTCATCTCCACAGAGTGTTTTAGCATCTTTTAGCTTATTGTTTTGGTTATATGACATCTGATTTCATCCAAAAAGCTCTGACAAACTGAATAATACCTTCCCAGCACCAAACTGCAGACAGATCAAATGATCTGGTTAACATAGTGGAGCATTTAGCAGGAGCCAGATATTTCTCTAGTTGGTGGAGACATTAATTAGGTGGGCAGTAATACAACTACGCTAATTGTTCCATGTCTGCTGGGTGTGTGAATAAGCAAACAAAGCATAACTTTACAATAATGTTGTGTTTACATATTGTCACACTGCCTATAGGTGGCCAAAAGAAAATAATTAATGAAGGTTTAACAAGTATAATTAATTGTTAAGTTATTATTTAAAGCTTTTTTTTTTTTAAATCATTAGCAGGCCTCTTAATCATGTCCTACATCTAAATTTTGGTATTGGTATTACAACTGTTTGAAGTCTTTTTGCTAAGTAAAGCTGAAACATCTCCTGACCAATATTACTACCAAGACCAATACATATCTCTCATCTAAGCCACAGAGATAAATATCAAGTTTCTCATTTCAGTCTTAGCAAGAGCTGAGTGGTACAATGTTTACTATGTTCACCATCTTAGAGTGCAGGCTAACGTTTACTAATTAGCACTGAACACAGGGTAAAGCTGAGGCTGAGCGCTATTAGTTTTATTAGTTTTACAGAAATAAACCAAAGTATTGTGCAAATTGAAATGTTGGCACTCAAAAAATTAAAGGATCACCAACATGAATCATCAGACTTTTAGAGAGAACTAAATGTATGGATTAATTTTAAATTCAGATCTTTTGTGCTGAGGATGTGTTGTCATACGTCACAGTTAGAGTGTGAAAAGCTCCCCCGTTTGACACGTCCCCACAGCTTGACAGACACACATGGAAACCTTGTGTCAGACACTGACTGCTGTTATAAAGTTGGGAAAAAGACAACTCACATGCACTGCACATGCTGCCGCACAAGTTGTTCTCATCTTTTTCTCGTACCACTAGATAACACAGTGGTTTCATCAGCAGTTAAGGTCCTTTCATTAAATGTCTTTGTTTTGTGGATGTTAAAGTAATTGTTTATGTCTGTTTGGTGCTGTATCATTACATAATCAAACTCAGAGAGACAACAGAGATGCTTACAGAATAAATTCATTTGAATAGTGTGACATAAAATTAAAATGATATATTTGCTTATGCTTATGTGGGATTTTTTGTTTCACAGCTTCAGGGTTTGATGAATATGAATGAAACAACATCAGTGTGTGTTTATCCTGAATGCCTAAAAAACACTTCAAATACATTTTAACACATATCCACTCAGCATTAGGGTTTGTTATTTTAATATATCATAAAATAAAATAAAATAGTTTTTTTATTGTCCATATTTAGCATAAAACCATCAGAATTAGTAGGCTATTGCGTATTAAAAAACTCCCTTTAAGGGTCCTTTTAAGGCTTTAGTTATGTTTGCGTGACTAAAATCACTTTGTTATGAAATTATCAAAAACTCCACACTTATTTTTCCTTGCACAACATGAATGTGATACTTATTTCTGCATTGGCACCACATTTTAGTAGTAAATATAAATTCTTTTTACAGATTAGTTGCACATGAATGTAGTTTGCAGGACACAGAGATGCCTTGTAATATTATCTGCAACACACTACTGGTCTATTAGATCACAAGCCGTTAAGCATTTCCCAAGGTCATAAACAGCATTGTTAGACACTGAACGTCTTTCTCATAACATAACATCTTATAAGTCCTGTGTGACTTTTCTGACAACTGACTAACATGCAGCTCCTGATTTGAAGGATTTCATTTGGAATCTAAATTACACCAAAGCCAACGTTTTCCCAGTGTGAGCAGGGCCTGCACTGACTGTCATGACATTGAGTGGTGGGGAGCTTGTCCATTTTGGCACAGGCTTCATTTTTTGTGGAGAACAGCAGAGGAGAAGCAAACAGCCTTTGGCTCCACAGACACTTACAAAAGGCCAAAAGGGGAGCCGAGCAGAGCACACACAAACATGAGTAATGACATCCAGCTGCTGGCATGCGCACACACACGCACACACACGCACACACACCATTTGTGAAAAAACTCAATTCAGTAGCCTGTAGGTTCAAGGAACAACATCATCATAGGTTAGTGAGGAACAATACTGATGTTTTGTTTTAGCCTCTTATACAGTATGTAGAGTGACAAGAGACTACACACACACAGGCACCCTTTTTAACCTTTATTTCCACGTGCGCACACAGGACATTTGCAGATGCAAATACCACAGCTTACCTCATCTGGTTGAATGTTGTGGTCGATGAGGTTTTTGTGTAGAACTTTGTGTTTGGCTTGTATGTGATTGTTAACTATCATACTCATCTCTGCCTTGAAAACACACACATATGAGACATCATGCCCTTGTTTTGGTGACTCAAGTTTCAGTACTGTTTACATAGAGTGATTAAGAAAAGGTAGAGCACTAAGAGTAAAATCAATATATAATCACTTATTTATGTTGCAAAAAAGCACTAAGGGTGTGTGCATATATTTGTTTGTATTAAATAAATAAACACAAAGAGGACTTCTTGATAAGAAACCTCACTGAACCAGTTTCTGAACTAAGCCTGGACACAATGGGGACTTTCCAAACTCTAATCTAAGACTCACTCAGAGAGGTGATGTCACTGTCCATGGACACTAATAACATGACATGGTGACAGCTAATCAGTTTCAGTCCTTGTTATGAGCATGGCATTGTTCTGAGAATAATGTAATGAAAGTAAGTAAGTGAGTTTTCTCACCTGTTTATTCCTTTTTAAAGGACACCTATTACGGTGCAACTTGCTCTCATATTTTGACTGCATGGTCACTAACATTTTCCTCACCACCTCTATTGAGCTTTTGGTAACATCGTTTTTCACGGAAGCACAAACTTCCTACAGCTTTCAAAGAAAATTGCACATTTTTTGCGGATGATGTCAAGTTTGCATACGTTTTTAAACATGCAAACCTTTAGTATATCAGGCCCTTTGAGTTCAACCAAAAGTAAACAGAGGCAGTATTTTCCTGAAAATCCCTGTAGGTTTTCTAATTAGCGACTTTATTCATTTAGGACATATTCACACACACAATGGTTTGTTAGTTTGGATGTAAGATTGAACAGCAGGTTGCTTTCAATTAAGCTTGTTTGCATTTGTACCACTGAAACTGGCAAATGAAGTAACCTCTTGACTCTGTGTTATGTTGTGTTGAGTCTTGGGGTGTGCTCTTAGTGATAAATTAATGACAAATACATGATGCATAATGCAAAATGATCCATGAAAAGAATATTTGTCCTGGTCAGTCATGCAGTTGTGCAAGTTTTAGCAAAATAGCCTGCTAGCTTTTACCCTACGAGGTATCTGGATTTGTGGGATCGCGACATCATGAGAGAATTCATCTTATCAAACTTTAATCAGTATTATATATATCAGGATTCTAGCATGATTTGGTGATCTTGCGAATCCAGCTGCTTTGTAAGGTAAGACAGTGGTTCATCCAATCACCTGCTAAGTATCTTTTGAAAGTGTCTACCCTTTTCCAGTTTCCAAGGACGAATTCTCAACACAAACCATCTGACACATCAGGTTAAGCTAGCTTGTAGAGCAGTATTTTTTGATGATATATGGCAAAATTAACACTGCAAACTGCATTATATCCATTCGCTTACCTTCTTAGTGACATTTTCATGAGTCACAACATTAACATGATAATACAGACCACATTGATCTGAAATTTGTGCATAGTGCTGAGCACAACAAGCCTTTGAACTAAAGTTTCACAAATACCTACTCAAAGCTAAAGCTATTGTATGGCAACTTAAATCAGACACTATTTAAATGTTCTTACATATACTTAAGTAGTAAAAAATCAACCCCTCATGGCTGAGCTGTGAGGTTATTGTGGCATAGTAGAAAATGACTAAATGATTAAATATGACTTAAGTTATAAGTATGAAAATTACTTGTAGGCTGAAAAATATCACAATTTCTCTGTAAGTGCAGGCAGAAATCTATTCCATCGTACTTGTATTTTAAAGATGAGAACAGACCTTGGAGAGCCTAGCATTCATCACAGGACACATCAACTTCTTGTGTGTATTTCAACTGTGAGAGTCACTGACCTGGCTATTTGGCGTCATTTAATGCTGCTTGCTTAAAGAAAGCCCTAATTTACAGTATACTCATGTAAATCTACAGACATCAAGTAACTGTGGGACCAGGTTTTGTTTAGATAATGTGATCTCCTCTATTTGTACAGTGCAAAATATGTGAACCAGGTGGGAGTAGTTGTCAGATTCTGCAAAACTATTGCGCTATTATATAAACTACTTACAAAACTGTCACCAAAATGTGTTCATGATTCACATTTAAAAAGCACTTAAACTTTGATGATGCAGCTCAAATAAAGACACTGTGGCAGGTTATAATTTTGGCGTCAGCTGAGGGAAACAGGGGAAACACTTACTGCTTTAGGGGCACCAGCTGTGTCTCACTGGCCCAGCCCAGGTCTCAGCAGGGGTTTTTTTTTTTTTTTTTTTACAAAGCTGACAATAAAACAGAGATACTGTAACCTGAGATCAGTCATTGAAGGAGGGAAGAAAAACAAATCTTTCCAATGTTGTGAGTGTGTGTTAAAGACAGAGGGATTAGTGCAGGGTGGAGGAGGCGGAGCATCCATCCCCCTTCCTTGATAGATATACACATGTACATACAGAAACAAAGGCAGAGGTGATTTATGAAGAAAGAACAGCCAAAAGAAGGGAAGAAATATGCCATTTAGACAAAAAGACAACACATTACAGAAACCTCAAAATTGGCTGAAACAAAAAAAACAGCTGTGATTTTTGATAATATGAGAGAACATTGTGGTGCCAGGACTGTTTAGGCTCTGCTTTATTAAAAAAAAGGTGTGTTTAGGTGTTCAGGTCATTTTACTGTATAATTCAACACTTCCAGGGGAGACACATATGTTTGAATACAGGCAATAATGTGTTCTCAGCAAGTAGCTGATAATCAGCAAGCAGTTTAGACAATAACCCCAAATGTACAAAGATATTTGTACATAAGCACCATTAAAGAAGTCAACGTCACAAGGCAAGATCAATACATGTATAATGAGATCAAATACAAGCATACATATCACCATACATTTAAGCAAACAAACACACATGCATACATGGACGCATAAGTAATTCAGTTAAACCAGGAGCAGATAATGCACGTTTTCCACTGCTAACACTTTCATGCTTCTGTGGATGTTATCCAGTTTATAAAAACTCAGCTTCAGGGTTGTGGACATGGATGTTTTATCTATCTATCCATCCATCCGTTCATCCATGCATCCATCCAGTTTCCAGTCAGTCACATGGCTGCCATATAGAGACAGATAGCTATTCACATTCTCATTCACATAGCATGACAAAATTATGGCAAATAACACACTTTGTGTTGCAGTTTCAACAGCCTATTTATAACACAAACTTACCAAGACTGCATTGTGCATGTTTGTAATGCTCCAGTCACTCGCTAAACTTAATTATTGCCATATAACTAAATCATCTTTGTATAGTAGCCTTATTCTATTGTTGTATTGCTTGTTCTTTGTAAGGCAGAGCTTAAGCTTTCTTGAAAGGTGCTACAAAAATAAAGATTACCTTACACTGTAGATACATATCTATTATGAGATTGCTGGGAGGTTTACATTGTCAGGTATTCAGTGTTTTGAAAGCCTCAGTGTCACTGGGTAGACATCGAGAGCACCAGCTGTAACCCCATACTTGACCTCTGTGACTCTCTAACCCTTATCGCAACATGCAGAAAAGACAGGGTAAAAAATTATATCCCAAAAAAAGATGAAAAAAAGACAAGTGGTCGCATAACACAACCCAGTACTATTAAAACCAATAATTTAAAATAAAACATTGTTGGTGAAAGATGAAAAAGATTTAAAATATGTTAAAATTACTCCACACGCACACACATGAAACAACTAACACCAACCAAAACATAGAGGGATATCCTGTTTTCCAGAGCCCACTCTTCCCAGAATAGCACACCATGGCAGGGAGGTTGTTATCGCTCTTATCACAGCCCGCATTATAATGGTTGGTGCGGCAAGGGAACATCCCTTATTGTTTTTCTCACAGGCTTCCTCTCAGACTAGGGGCCTTAGTGGCCGAGACGGGGCCCGGCTGGTATCACTGTCGCTCTCCTCCTACACTGGCCATCTCGTTAAGACATTGTATCTCCATTACTGTTTAGCCTATGTAACGTAGATCCTGCCCTTAACGCTATCTTAAGTTGCATTTGGATGAAGGTGTATTGTACTGGTAGAGATAGGCAAAAACTCACACCACAATCTCATAAGCTCCCACTTCTACTGGTGCCAGTACGCCTGCTATGGTTGCACAACCTCTAAACACTCGATGACCGTTGTATTTAAGTTGTGTCAACAATGTTTCAGAAGTAAAAAGCAGAGTGATACATGAACAAACATGCCTCTTGAGCACATGCTGAGCATAGCTTAGTAAGAATCTCATGCATCTATATGCACATTGCTTACACTCAGCAATGGTTTGCGTATCATAAACACACAAACTTGCACACACACGAGACATATTCACACTTCAGTTACACCCATATCTGTAGCACTCCCCTGAGTGTGCCACTTCTCATATCCACTCACTGATAGTTTGGTATGTATCAAAGTATCACAGGCTCATAACAAGCAGCTTTACGCAGCAGCTGCTGCTCTGCTCATGTGCAAGCAGGTGGCACGCCTTACTCCATAAGTAAACCCACGCTCCAGGTATTTGCGCCATGCAATCTGACCCAAGCTGGGGGCATTGTGCACTTGTGCAGGGGTCAAGGCTGGAGAGGTTGAAAAGTCAGCAATTTGAACAGCAAGGTCAAAACTTTCAGTTGAGGGCAGGGTGGGCAGGAGGTTTTGGATGGTGGGATGGTGCAGCAGCTTCATTCCTTCCCATTAGGGGAGCGTCATGATGTGTGCTTCCAAGGTGAGGATGTGTTTGTGAGTTTGTTCTGATAGTTCAATAGAGGCTTCGGTGTTTGCTCCAATTGGCTCAGACATATTTTTTGTTTGTGGTGTTACAATATCTGCCCTCTTGTCTAGTAGACCATGCCAAAACTGGATTGTTTCTACTGACCATATACACAATGTCCTCTTACACTACATGCATACATTTGTGGCTAAAACAAACCACAAACTGAAAGTCCAAGAGTTCAATTATCACTTGAATTTCAAAAACAACACCTAATTGTTTTAGGATGAGCTGTTATTGCTGCAACAATACAGAGAGAAAAATAAGACAATTTGGTTTTGCAGCAACACACAGCAATGTGCATCAAAGTGCTTGAGCTTTGCAAGACAAGATACTCGTGTTTCTATTTTTCAAATGGCAGTCAGTGACGGTTGACGCTTTGATTTGCAGTACAAATGCAAATGTCTGCACATAAAGTCATATCTATCTTTATTTATCTATGAAAATGGTACTTACTTTAACTGGTTCAATTATCTTTAATTAAATTTATCCAAACACACTGACAGCAGGTGAACGCCTACACGTGTCGACTCTGTTCAAATAGTCTACAGATTTGCACAGATCCCTCTAATTCAATAATGTAAACATAAGGCATTTTAATGTTGGCACATTTAAATGCAAATAGAGAGGTCTTCCCTGTTAATTTAAGAGTCAAGGTCATAATGTTAGAGTAGCCCTGACACCGAATGCACTGCATAGTGAAAGATGTGCACCTGTCTTGCAAACTGTCAGGGCCAACTGTTGAGGACAGACGGTCGTGGGAAAAATCAGAGGGCGCTGTGCTGTGATGTTTTGTTAGTCTGTCTCAGCTGAGCAAAGAGATGATTTGCCAGCTGAGGGACAAGAGCTAAATTTACAGTCCACTGGAGCACTTGACTGGCCAAATGTGCCATAACTCTATGTGACAAAGATCAGCAAGCATTATATTTTAATCTACGGAGCGTATTTTTAGAGAAGCTTTAAACGAGGAAGAACATAAATCCATATTTTCTTAACTTTGTTGCATTTGCACAAATAAGCACATATCATTAAGAAGTGCTTTTGCTTCCAAAAGTTTTCAACAAAAGACTTATTTTCCCTCATAAAAAATATGCATGGTTCATTTTAGGAGCATTTATAAAATATTATATTAATCATGATAAACAGATGATTTAAAATGATGCTATTCAGACTTGAAACTGTCAGTGGTGCATCTTCTATTTCACGATAAGCAAGCTGACGAGGTTTGGCACACATCTCACACGTCACCCACACTGTCTCAATTTGGACAGTAGGGGAGAGATGTCAGTCTCCTCACTGAGTTTGTCTGCATGTGGCAAACCACATTTTTCAAGTGAATTGTTTACACCTCAGCAATGACGCAGGATTTGAGGAAGTCCAGACAGATTTTAAGACACTTAACTAATACAGTGTGTGATGTCTCTAATCAGTTTAATAAAAGGGAAGCTTGGTCATGTTTGAGTGACCATACAGAACATTAAGGTCATTAACAGCATCATTATTGATGCATCACATTAATGAAGGGCTCCTTGGCTAGTTAGCTGGACATGCTAACAGTGCTAACGACTGCAGCTTATTTCACCAGTTAAACACACAGTTATATACATTTGTACTTTTGGTGTTGTGTGGTTGAATTTCGAAATAACACTACAGCACCATGCACACCATTTTGGCATGTGAAGAAAGCTTAAGCTTAATCTGCTAACTATGTTACTATGTTCAGGGTAGGCTATTAGTTTAGCAAATGGTCTGTGCAGTAGCTGGTTTGTGAGGTGAAAAGGTAAGTGCATTTGTTACTACAGTAGTTTTAATGAACACTATAATTAAGGATCCACTTGACCTGAGGTTTTTGTGTCCCACTCCTGCCTGTTTTCACTTATGACACTGTTGACACTTCTGGGGCCGGAAAATATATTTTCTCACTTTTTGAGACAGTTTTGGCAGGAAAAAGGTGAGAATTTGAGTAATTCAATTTCTCAAAATTTTGAGTAAAGTTTTACAACTATTAAGGTTTCATTAACACCAGTGTAGCATCCCCGGCTAAATGATGGTCGGACTCTCAAACTGATGGTTCACAGTGTTTTATTCCTTGGACCGTATTCAATGTAAACACACCGTAAGAGCTATGAAAAGAAGAAAACAAAATACAGTTACCTTTACTCTTACTTGAAATTACCTTTAACTGCCTTTATCTTAAACAATTATGTAAGTTAAGTTAACTCTCTTTTTATCTAATAAACTTATTGTAGACTCACGGGTTTTACTCCATGAATTTAATTATATATTTTAACTGCTACGATTGATGTTACAGTCATGAGGGAAAATTCACATTTTAACTGAAAGACAACCTCACATAGAGTGCAATATAAAACAATATTTGACATGAAATTAGCATTTTTAACCGTTCATTTTTAACCCAATAAACAGTTTTTTACCTTAGCAGACCTCATATAAAACAGACAAAATACGTCCTGTTGCATTACCAAAACAACCTACGAGTTAGCTTATAGCTTCATCTCACTTCAATACAGACCGACACGGCAACTTGACCGATGCTAATAGTAGCTACCGCTAACCACAATACGTTTTATGCATGAAAATATCAACGGCAACCAAACTCGAGCCGGACATAAATATGGCATGAAATGGTAACAAAAACAAACCTTGTGCCCCTTATTAGCCAGGTGCTAGGGCGTTCCATGTGAGTTAGGCACACTTTGCTTGCTTTTAGCATTGAAGACACTCTTAGCCTTGCAGACACACTTTTCCTACTGCCGGTAAAGTCCGAAGCACCTGAGGTCTCGGCGAGACGCTTTCAAAATAAAAGCACTGAATATCCGTCTGCTTAATATATATAAAATAAAAGCCTGGCTTTAAAGAATGTTACTAAGTAAACATAAAAACACATTTATAAAAATACTATGCTCATATTAAAGGTCATTTACAACCAGCTTCTTTCCAGGATCCAGCTGAACCAAAAAAAAGGAATTAAAAAAAGTTTAATTATGTGAATCAAAGGTTACCACTCTGAAGTGAAGTGAAGTTTTTGACAGTATCTTTAGATTGGTCAGGGTGCGGTGCCAAGACTCGATGTGAGAGTGAAGTAATGAAGCGATGCCAAAGAATAGCCAGGCCAAAAGAGGAAGGACTTTTGTTCTTGGCATGGATCAAAAGCGACCAAATCCAAGCACCCAGATGGACTCCAACAGGCTCCAGCAATAATACGCACACCAAGAGAGAATAGAGGTCACCTCAGGATACACACACAATAAATCCATTGTGCCCTGGCTGTCTCTTTTCACAGATATTTCACTGCTCACAGGCCTTATCTAGGTAGTTCTTCTTCAGCACACTGAGGAAAACGACTTGGTGAACAATCAGCCTTGGATCTAAAGAGCAGGATCTCAGAATCAGCACTAATGCAGTGAGCTAAATGCGTTAATGTGCAGAGCATTGGTACAATCTCTTCTATAAGTACTCCACAAAAGAGATTTTACAATCACACAATGACCTTTGAATTTATAAAATCTACTGACTTGTTTTACTATGTGTAGGCATTAGTGAGAGTCAGTCATTGTTCGGCTCTGGTTCAAGATCTACTTCAGTGCCTTGATCTTGCTATAATTCATTATGTAAGCACCGAGCATTGCCAGGACTGTACTGCTTGAACATGAAATATGCCATTATATGTAATATTAAAGGAACTGGTGCATTAAAGAATATATACAAAATGTTGAATTTGAGTATATTCTCCGTTTGAATTCATTTATGTGAAAAAGAGCAGATCTGACTGTTTGCACTGCAAACTGTAGAATAGTATTAGTTCATTATTTGCAAATGCTGGTATGGAGACAGGTATAAGTAGTTATAGAGACAAAGATGTGTATTCCTAATTGCATCTATACTCGCAGGAGAGTGAGCAAACACTTAACAGGTTGCTATTTACTCAGATGATATGTATGTCAACACAGCAGCAGGCTGTCATGATGATGATTATGCAGGATTGAAGTATCACATCCCACAATATCTACTTGTGGTACTAATGTCTAGACAAATGTAGACAAGCAGACAGACACCATGTATGCAAATATAAAAAAGTGAATGCATGTACAAACCGCAAAATAAAGGTGCAAACTGAATAGAGGTGCCACCCACAGATTATCACACATTTATCTAGACATCATTCTCAGATGTAACTGTCACATTCATGCACCACCAGAGAACCTGCTGTAATACGAGCAGCGTGGATTGTAGTATGGAGTGTAATATAGAGTGTATTGCATTGAATGTTTACTCGAATGGCAGAAATGTTTTTCTCTCACTCTCTCTCTCCATCTCTCTGTCACTCCGTCTCTCGCTCTATCTCCAGGTTTTCCTCTCAGGAAAACAAAAAAACCACAGCAGCCATAGCGACAGAGAGCAAAGAAAGACCTGGCCCGGGCCTGTCACCTTTGGAGAGTCGTGATTGGTCGAGGCCCACTGTGTGAGCTTTGTTGCCGTGTGGACAGCGAGGCAGGCAGTTCTCTGAGCGTTGCCGTGGACGCAGAGCTATCTCAGCAGTCCTGTCAGGGCAGATTTACACTGCAGGCTCAAAGCAGCTTTTTTTCACTGCTGTGACACATTTTGTGTTTGGAACAGGAAACCTCAGTGTTAGAGTTTATATTTACCTTGGTGACAGACACCAAGAATCTGCTGACTATTTATTGACAAAAGAGATGTCAGTGAGGTTTTTCAAAATTGAGAAAAATCAGACAAACTTCTGTTTTTCTCACCGTGAGAGCAATGCAATGACCGCTTTGTTGTTACACAAGTGAAAATGTCTATCATGAGTGTGCTGTTCATGCACATGTGGAGGGTTACACTTGTAATACACACAGTGAATCTTAAAAAAGAGGAAGTCTATTTTGAGACCTGAGAACATGTTACATATACACAAGATCACTCCAAGATGAGTCACACAAAAAAACAATCATCATGCAGACACAAATTTCAAGCAATCACATTGTTCTAGATATCTGTGGGTGAAGGTTTTAAGCCCTTTATAGTTATAAGTTATTTTGCAGTTTATTCCAGTAATATCGTTGCTTCTTTTCAGACTGCTGACCATTCTTACATCTTTTCAGCTTGTCATATACAGGTGAATCTAAGGGGTGTTTTCAAGCCTACACTGTTTAGTCTTTTTGAATCTGACACTGGTTCATTTTTCCCCCACAGTATGATTCGTTTGTGCAGATCTGAGCACAGCAAACGTGTAGACCAAAACAGCTGCACCAAAACCCTTTGGATAAAGTAGTCCAATCATAAGCTAATTCAGGGGTGTCTGAATCATGGGGGGGACATGATCTCGACTCGATCTGACCCAACTACAAAGTGTACTTGGGAAGTTACAGCTAAATAGCTCATATGGCAGGGTGTGCTTTGCATACTGGGGTGAGATGAGCAAAATTAACAGTTGCAGCTAGCTGAAGAATGAATCCATTTCCGAGCAGGACTTCAGACAAAGTATGTTGCCTTGACAGTTGGACAGTTGGGACCTGCTTCGGGATCTTTTTTAGTCCAGTATTCACTTTCCTTTTAGCTCTAGTTTGGTCTCCACCAACTCCTGCATCTACTAAACGCTCCCATATGCTCACCAACTAGTCTCTAACTTTGTCTGTCTGCTGTTTGATGTTTATCAGGTAGTATACAGTGGGTTTATCACAGCATTTTGCAGAAACCGCCTGCCTATACTTTCCAGATGTCAGTGATAAACATCTAACCTTTTCATATGACTCACAGTGGTTAGTACGTTGGCTTAAATGATTAATCAAATTGCATTGTGGTTAATGCCAATATATAGGAATCCAATCTGAATTTATAATATAGTTCTCATTCATCCATTGTTCATACTTGTGTATCCAGTTCAGGGTCACAGAGGTCGTTGTAGCCAATTGCAGCATGCACTGGGTCATCACTCCATCACAGTGCCGTCTTTTATTCTTCCATAAACTAAAGTTCAGGTTGGAAACGGTGCAGATGTGAATCTGCTTCCAGTTCCATTGTTAGTCATCCAATCCTCGTTTGTTATTGCCCTGTGGCACTGTGCTGATAGATGAGGTCAAAATACAGTGAATAACTACTGACAGTTGTTTCCTCCATAGGAAGGAGACATACAATGAGCTCTCTGATTCTGTTGTTCCCAGCCTGGGTCCAGTTAGAGGTGATGACTTCCTATGACTACTCTGAGTCACTTTTGTCTACATCTTTGATCCACACCACAATATGCTGATCCAGACTCTATGTATCTCTTACAAATAACAGTGTGGATAGAGTGAGAACAAAAATAAATGTTTTTTTGACTCATGTGATTGGAAATTCTTGTTTTCTCACTGTGCCTTTCCATTTATATCAAAGCATAACAAAAAAAAAAACTACCGTCACTGACTTTATAGCAATTTTTCACATATGAAACTGGATAATTAGATCAACTGACAGATTATTATTATAATATTATTATTATTATTATTATTATTATTATTATTATATTGCTTTGACCCAGACCACAAGCGTGAATTGTGCATGATTACTTGTGCTTTCAATGTGATTGTGTTTGTCTGAATCAATGGCAATGACAGGTTCAGTCTGCAGCTACTCAAGACACTTTCAGCTGAGCCTGTTAAAAACCCTCACATCTGGGCACGTCTCCTCCTGCAGAGGCATGTTTCATACAGCTGCAAAGTGCCAGTACATAGTCTATAATTACCTACTAATGTGTCACAGCATGAGATGGATCTGTGACCCCTAATGGTTGTTCAAATCTGCAGAGAAAAGGCCCCGGTTTGAATCCCGGCCGGAGGTCCTTTGCTGCATGTCACACCCCCCTCTCTCTCCCATGTTTTCTGTCTGTCTACTGCTAAATAAAGGTGTCTATGCCAGAAAAAATCTTTAAAAAAAAAAATTCACAGATGCACCATTATCATTATGGATTTAATAGTTGAGTCCTAAATCTGGTTTCTGGTCAGCTTGAGTTGGGCAAGCTCTGGTTCACTTGAAGTTGTTCCATCTGTTTTCAGTTTCACCACCTATAACACTTGCTACTTACCGCATCATACTCCTGTCTCCAGCCAACAACACGTAGCGTGAAGTTGTTGTATTTACTGTATAAAGTTAACAATGTTATTGATTCATTCGCCGATGGTTACAACTTGTTTGACTTCACTGCAAAGGGGAGACACAAGCACATATACATGAGACAAAAGACACAAGATAAATAAAATAACCCAGTCACAATCTGTATAATAATGAGAGCAAGGAAATAGAGCATTAATAGGAAATCATTTCAATAACATTACTGACATTGTTCATGAAAACAGAAAATGATGGTTTGCTTCTTGTTGAGCCAGATCAGGTATTCAGACATGATTTATACTCGGATTACTTGTGACGAGCTAATGAAGGAATTCCCCTGTAAGGTCCCTTAACATCGATTAAGTTAAAGAAGATTCCCGGGACCGTCCCTGGGGGGATTTCTTTCTGAACACAAGACCAGGCTATATAAAACAGGGAGACATTAGAGAGACACTGCATGTCCCAGCTCTTGTTAGTGTATTTTATAAATAGCTACTGTAACCTTTGTAACAAAATTAGAGAAAATGTCACAGGAAAAAATAGACAAAGAGAAGACTTCTACAGCACAATGTGTACTGTGACTTTAACATGCATTTACTAGGACATCCAGAGCTAAGAGCTGTTATTTTGTGATGAGAAATTATTTAAAACCTTAAAGAAATATCACTTTACCTTGAAGCCTTAGTAGCTGTAGTGCATAATGATCATTAAAAATATTCTCGCAAGCAGGTTAAGTCAACTATCCCTCTTTTCTATGTCTATGTTGGCGAAAGTAAAGTTGAAAAAGAAAAACTTCAGCCTCCTCTGTTCCTCATCATTTAGCACCCTTAATCTCACAGGGCTTGTCTAACCCTCTGAGATAAGTCCAGCTCGTCAGTGTTTGCCTCCCTTTCTCTCAGCCGTCAGGTGTAGTGTGTCAGACAGCTTTATTCATGCAGTAACACCAGCAGTGAAGTCCACGAAAAGGTAATTAATCTGGGAACCTAAGGCCACTACTCATTCACAGTGCACTAGACAGATAATTATAGCTACAGGCTTTTGGGGGTACGAGGGCAATGAAAGTGCTGAAAGACAGGCTTTAACCGAGAGACTGAAAAGTTATATTTAATTAATTTTTTTAATGTTTTAGCCTCCAGAGTTTTATTTGCTCCTTTAACCAGCTGCCTTTTGGAGTAATGGTCACAATATTATAATCTCCATTGGAATAATTAGTGTGCTTTTTAAAAAACAGAATATAAATTCCTTTTAGTAAATCATTAAATAATCATTTCAAATTTCTCCCGGCGCCTTTTGCTAACAGAAGGCATGGCAGGAGGGTTGGGCTGTTGCAGGTGTGCATCTTTGTTAATGATGGTGCAGATAGATGAGTTGAGAGGACAACGGTCAGAGTTCAAACCTGGAGGCCATGACAGCAAAATGACCAGTTTAACAAACGTATTGTTTGGACAGTTGATGACATTGGTAGGATTCCAGATCAGCTAAAATCCTTTTGCATTAGACATTTGACCTCTTCTAACTGCTTCTTGGTCAAATATATTTATAGAAATTAGTGTCTTTTGCTTTGTGGGATTCCAACAATTATCTCCAAATGGATATACAGTAGGACTAATGTTTGTCTTAGTATAAACCTGAAACAAAACCTTAACACCTTCCCACACCATGGATTAAATCCCTGACAGAAGACAGTTACTGTAAAACTGTTACTCTATCTCAGTTAGCTATAAATACTGAACTCATATCTCTCACCACATACTTATCCCAATTGTACCAGTGAAATTAATGGTTTAACTGAATCATGTGGATGTTCCAGCATCACGTGCCCAATTGTGGTCGGCATGTTAAATGCTTCAAAGTGGATTCTGGGCTGCACATCTCCAGTAGATCTAGGTAATACCACAACATTTGGTTCCAGTTCAATACCAAGTGACCCAAGAGACACAATCACAGATATTACTGACATGCATGTGAATTACTTGTTCACACGCATGAAGCAGATCCTTTTTTTTCTCCTACACTAATATCGAAACTCAAAACAAGGCTCAGTATCAGTTGTATAGAGTATCAATCCACCAAACCCTAGTTGACAGATGTGGGTTTTGTAATGTTATTAGTCAGATTTCAGACCACTTTCCCTCTTTCTGTTTTAAAACGCTCATAGCAAACAAGAAACTTTCCCTCATATCATGTGACTCTTTATGTAGAGCTGATGCAACGGTTTAAAGCTTTAAGTCAACAGGACACCTTCACAAATTACTTTTTTATTAGCATTTTAACTCATCTGGATACATGATTGCTGTGTTCTTAAATACACACATGAATGTAACTGTATTTCTGGAGAGCATAATGATTCATTAAGCTTTAGGGATAAATGGATTACCACAGACTACGGTAAATTATATTAACAGAATAGGCTGTAATATTTTGGCATGTAGTGCTTGACATAAAAAACCTATAAAGAGGCGATTATTAAACAGGACCTCGTATTTTGAGATAATAATGAGGAGCTTTTTTTTTTTTTTTTTACAAAAATGATAACCACATGTTGCTTAGCATGCATATAATGCTTTAACAGGTTGTCATATAAGACAGTTTAGTAACAGAAACCACTACTTTCTAGTAGTAGGTTTGGAAGTTTGGAAGGAAACATCTCTGTTTTTACAGTGAGTCACCCACAGTGAGAAATTTCACACCCACGACAAGTCTAAATGAATACTTCCAGTTGCAGGGAAAAGTCCTTTGTGTGGATGTTAGTGCCTCTCCAAGAGATTTCGTTTCTAGTAATATATACAGGAACCACAGTGTTACAGGTCAGGATGATCAAGATCAGTTGCATACAACAGATTTAATCTGTGTATAAATAACAGGAAATAACAAACTCGTCACAATTTTTTAAGCTCTACTAATAGAAAACCTGCAATTATATTAATATTAATATTAATACTACTACTAATGATAATAATAATAAATCTTTTTTTCCAGGAACAATGGTCATGTTGAAGTTTGACAGCCAGTAAATGAACAGCCACCAATGAGCCAACCACATACTCTTAACCACCAACTGAACAATAATTATCTATCTTGCAGCTCCATAATGTCTCCTAATATATTCAAAAGCAACATGTTAATTATTGTAAGATTTTAAGAGAATATGATATCTCAACATTCATAGAGGAGATTAGTGTTATCAACATCAGTGATAAATTAGCTCTGCAGGGTGTCTCATTGTGAAGCTTCTCCTTCCTTTGGTCCGCTGATGAAAAGCACGGCTCGGCATCCTGCTAATAATCTAATTAAAGCCAAATGGGTGCACAGCTTGCTACACCACATAATCAGACACCCCTTCACTAAGATTCATTTTCACAATGCCATGTATTATCTCCCTTATTCTGTATTCATAAGAAGATTATTAGTTAAAATAGCCTGAACATGGTGTGCCTTTTGGAAGAAAAAAAAAACTTTGGCTGAATGTTTACTTATTTCACAAATCCTTATAAAACTTGATATCTTAACTCTCATTTTCTATAAGTCTATAACATATTAGAAACTGCAGTGTCAAACATCAGTGCCTTTAGAGGAATAACCCTTTTATTGAAAGCTACAGTGAAGGGGGCAAAAGGGGTTGAAACTCCTTGCAAACAAAGAAAATCCACATATGGTGTCTATTCAAATGGGAAAATGCCTTTGTTGAAGCCAACCAGCTGCAAATGCAATCAGCAGAGGTTGTTACACGACCCTATGAGACGTGCCAAGATGTGAGGGTTTTGACAGGCTCCAGCTGAAAGTGTCCTGAGTAGTTGCAAACTAAACCTATCTTTGCCATAGATTTAGACCAACACAATCACATGGAATGCACAAGTAATTATGCTTGTGGTCCACAGCCCTGGGTCAAAGCAATATCATTTTAATGTAGTAACATGTCAAAGGGCAGCATTTGGGGCTTTTGCACCAATCAGATAATATTTGATTCTCTTGAAATATACTGTCCTCACATACAAGGTGACACCGTCTAATAAGGTCACAAAAGTTCAGCAGCAATGCAGCAAATTTTTAACAACTGTTAAACTGAGAAAACCACATGATCAACTTTTACCCAGAACTTCTCAATTCTCCACCCAAGTCAGACAGGATGTCAATAACCATAATGCAAAGTATTTGTGTTAAATCATGGCCCCACCGTATCCTCAGCTGACAGAGCAGCTCAGTGAAGAAAACAAACTGAGAGTGAAGACCATGCGGACGATATGTAAAAATGTGGTTTTGTCCGCGTCAGGTTTCCTGTCAATTCTCATTAACACGTGCTCAAATTACCAGAAATTTCAGGCAATGTTTTTCAGCATAAACATGACAGATGCACCTGTTGTTGTTGTTTTGTTTTGGGTTTTTTTCTTTTTATGGGAATTGATGTAGTTTGTACCTGTAACCAGAAATATTCTACTGGTAAATGCTGAGGTTGTTCATGATGCTTTAAACACTTTGCCTCAATGTCTGTTACAATAGCCTTGTGTAAGATGGACTTTTCAAAGATTTTAAATACTGTATGTTCTTTAGCTATGCTAGTGTCACAGTTTTAGGAATGATCCAGATGCGGCCAAACTGAAATATCTCAACAACAATGGGATGGATTGCCATGAAATTTTGTGCAGGCATTCATGATCTCCACAGGATGAGTCCTACTGATTTCGGCGATTCTCTGAGTTTTCTTGTAGCACTAAAACATTAACTTATGACCAAATACCTGCGAAACTAGTAACATTCTCATCAACTTCAGCTGTAGTTTGTGCTTATTGGCAAACATTTGCATGCAAACAGACTAAATTTAGATGGTGCACCTGAAAATATTACCTAATGAGCATCAGTATATTAGTGTTGTCATTAGCTGTGTCCTTCGAAGGACACAGTTGAAGGCTGATTACGTCACAATGCTGCGCGAAGGCTGTCCCAATTCGAAGGCTCCTTCGAATGCACCCTACAAATGCAGCCTTCTTTTTCCTCTTTTGGGGGGATACACTGCTACTATCCTTCGCGGCTTGTGAGCATAGTAGCATGTGGATGTTAGCATTTAACTGAGAGCCTGACAGAGCTTTTAGTGAGGCTGTATATTTTTACCATGTTTTTCTACAACCATCATTCTTCATTCTTCAACCACTGTGTTGATCTATTAAACATAATCTCCCCACTCCAAAATGGTGGTGTTACAACAAGTTTTATTGGACCTGCAATGTCGACACAAACCGAGCTATAAAATAAAACCACAGATTTGTATGGAAAAACGAGTAAAATCAGAAAATCACAAGACTACATTTGATACTTGATAACCAAGATCTTGCTCTGTAAACATCCCATTAGCTTTCCTTAAATGTTAAACAGGCAAGAATCAATCATGTCTGTGAAAAACATTGCAGCACCCATTTGATAGAAGCCCCCCTTATTTTCTGCACTCTCTGCACGGTTACTAACAGAGATACAGTTTGGATGTTGTACTCAACAATCAGCTCACATCTCTTGAAGAAGCTACCCAAACATACCCAGTCTGTGTGGGTGTTTTGTGGGTATGAAAAAAAGAAGAAAGGTTCATACCAACAGAAATAAAACATTCAGTCCTCTCAAATGATGCCGGCCTCCTGACGGTCAACTAATAATTAATGTGGATGCAATATTGTAATGACACAAAGCTGCTGACAAGACCACTGGAAATGAAGTTTACATATTACTTCTTCGTTATGGTATGCAACTACCAAAGAAAAATTCCTTGTATGTCTTTGACTACTTGGCCAATAAAACCCCTTTGACCCTTTTGACCTTTGATATTACAGACTGCAGCTCAGAGTGCACAAAGTCTCAGGACAGTTTACAGAATGTATAATCCTCGAAATATGATGTCAGATATAAAAGCAAGGCTTAACCTGCACTCTAAAAACAAAACAAAGATGGATATTTGAAATTGTTCCCAGCTTTGTAACTGTGTAGCTGACTCATCCAGACTCGGTGCTACAGAGCCTGCAGTGACCCACCAAGTCCCTCCAATGAACAGCCAACAGGTTTGGCAACAGCCACTGGACCAGCTGTAAATATTAATAGGCCTTCACTTCCTTGCCAGAGTAAAAGCTTCAACAGTCAAAGTTTGGAATCAGAACTGAGTTAACCCCTGAACATCTGGATGTGGTTTAATCTTGTCCTCAATCAACCTCTCTTGGTGTCCTGACACAACTGCACAAAACAAGACAATTTAAGCAAAACGTCTTAGTTTCATAGTCACAAACGTGGCATATGCAGTTATTTGGCACCAGATGAGGGTAGGGAAAAATATAACGTGTAAGGAAGTGTGTGTGTGTGTGTGTGTGTGTGTGTGTGTGTGTGTGTGTGTGTGTGTGTGTGTGTGTGTGTGTGTGTGTGTGTGTGTGTGTGTGTGTGTGTGTGTGTGTGTGTGTGTGTGTGTGTGTGCAGTTACGAATGTCAAATCGACACCCAGCTGCAGCAGCTTCATTCATACAGGTGTCATCTCACTCAGGAAAGCCTGTATAAGGTTTCTGAACATTGTCAGAGCAGGTGCAATGAATTATCTTCTTGTGCTCATCTTTGTAAAAGCTTTTTTTTCAGTAACCTTCTACCTTTTGCTCCTTTCTTTTCCCTCTTTCCAGCCTCAGGACAGGATCTTGACTTATCCAAACTGTAACATAACACTGAAAGAGTATTACTTTCCTTGATGGTGCACATGTCTTCAGAGGAAGAAGACAGCAGCAGCGCTTGACTGCATCTCTAGGTCAGGAAGAGGCGAGATGCTTTAATGGCACGACTATCGTCATCACACTGCATGTGGGTAAAACATTTGCGGAAGTTTATCAGCTGATTCACAACTGAAGCCTCTCAGTTTGTGGCAACATTTTGAAGAAAAGGGAAGTAGAATTACCACAGCCCTATGTGTAGGTATGGGGGGAGACCAGTGCAAGCCACGGGATAGCAAATTTGTGGTCACATGCAACACAGTTCAGATGAATGCAGTTGCAGTTGGAATAAACACAGAATTTCCCAGAAGTGTTTTCATACTGCACTGTTATCTTATATTGTACTACTGGTGTAGTGGTAACATTTGTATGGAGTGTGTTACCAGGAACATTGCACATACTGCATAAATAAATATATCAGCAAAAACTTTATTCAAACAGGAATGCATAGACAACCCGAGAATATTTCCTAAAACTAAAAGTCATTATGCTGCCAGAGTGACAAATCACAAGAAATCATATCTAAAGAGGTCATCTGTCAGAGTATTGTTGTGTGTGACATGTCTGCACCATCATCCTGCTCCTTTTGCTGCATCAGCAGATAGTCATTCAACTTTACTGCCAAAGTCCATTGAATAAAAGTTACATTTTGTGATCATACTTTATAGTACAAGATATAAACATACATGGTCAAAAACTCCACCTGGTACTTCAATTTCAACGTTTTCACAAGAGATTTTTAGTAGCCTAAATTTAAAGATATAATATGTAACTTTTCTGAATTTAAAATGTCTAAAAACTACTAGATCTATGTTATATATTTTGCACTTTTTGATTTTAGTCATCAAATGTCTGGATCTTAGGTCATCAGAAAAATGGGGATGGGAATCGAGAACTGGTTCCAGTTTAGAACCGGTTCCAAACTGTCCGATCCATCAAAATCGTATGCCTCCAAGCTTATTGATTCCTCTTATCGATGCCCAGGAACGGAAAAGCGGAGCTCATCCACAGAATTGATAATGGCATTGGTATCAATAAAATTTGATCAATTCCCATCCCTACAGAAAAACAACCTGAGCTAACATTAGCAGCAGCTCAGCTCACAGCCCCTCCAGATGTCCTGTGTCTGCTGAACAGCATCAAACTGTTTTATTCAGTTTTTACTGGTTGTTTTGGAGAGGAGGAGACCTCTGCAGATAATCTGGCTTCTGCAAAAATTTCCTGAACAATGAACACTGAAGGAATCTTAACTGACAACAGCAATGACAGCAATGGAGGTTGTTTAATGATAAGGACAACTCCCATTATCAAACGCTACTTCACTACATCATTAAACTCTGTCTTCTGTTACCGCTTTGATTGAGAAACCCTTAGTGTCAGAAATGGCACATTATGCTTTAAATGATATGGTGATGCATTTGTATCATATATATAGAATATTTTTTGGACCTAATGTTTTTATTTTATCAACGTGCCCATTAACAATGTCACAAATGGCTATACTGTATGTAATATGAAAGGTGTTGCTTGCAGAGACGAATCAGCCAAGAATTATTATCTGGCTCTGCAGTTTCCCTCAGATCTACAGAGCTTTATAGATTCTGTCACCTCATTATTTTGGTTTCCTGGCCCGCAAACTCCTCTCTAATCCACCTTGTTCCTAGGAAGCTGCTGTTATCAGCAAAAATGAAATGATAAACCAACTGTAGGCTACCTGCTCAAATGGCAAACAGACACATTAGCAACTAGTTAGTGAACATGGTGGAGCATTTTGCGAGTTGCTGGAGATCGAAATAGAAGTAAAACACGGGTGAATACTGGACTTAGATTTGAGAGTTGGACAGAAACACAACTCCAAATACATGTTGTGTCTGGGTCTGCTGGAAAAATAAACAAGCATCTATTTGCCTAAATGTCCGTCATAACAGCTTTTAATAAGATGATAAGCTGCCAGTGCTGTTCTTCATGTTGTGTCCAAACAATAATTGAATGCAGCTTTATGTTTTATGTTGTCTATATTATATTAAAGTCGATTAACTACAAATGATAATGTCAAATATGAATGTTTAAGTATGTCGTTTGTCACTTTAGTGGCATGTTTATTAGTACACAGCCATTTATGTATTAATAACGTATCATGATAACATAATGTAACATATTTTTTCCATGCATGTGGTCTACATGTCTGCTTCGGGTTATATAGGTCACCAGAATGACATAATAAGGAAGTATTCATTGTGGGTGTAAATACACACCGCCACGATGCCCCAGAACATGAAGCCGGATAGACTGGCAGTGTACGTGATGCTACAATGGCTGTTTTGGCTCTGCTGATGGATGTTTTTGCAACACTATTGTTGCAGGGTCACTGCACAAGTCCTGCCTCTCGCATGATCCGAGTAGGCAAATTGACATCAATGAGATAAAGCACCTTTTTGCTCTGAGATGAAACGCCTTCAACGATACCCCCTAGGTTTCAGCTGGGGCCATTCAAGGTTCTCTGTCAGTCCCTTTTAACGCTGATAGGAAGAGCTGACTTCGACCTTGATTTACACCTAGAGGGTGAAAAAAAATCCCATCCTTTTTATGTACAAATATGCCTGTTGTTCCTATATTATCGTGTCACCAATCAGCATCCAGCACACTGATAGCTGTTCTATCCAAATGGTGAATTTTCATACAGATGTTTGATAAAGCTGCAGCACAATTGTCCCTCACCAAATGAATTAAAATAATGTTGTGATATTAATGATAATATTTCTGCTAATAATACTGGAAACAATGTATAAGGACTGCTAAGAAAAGTCAGAGAGATAGCTGAGGTACATCATGAAATGTACTGTGTGTTTGGACACATTAAACAATTTGTGCATCAGCTTTGATCAACACAGGCAGCATGAACAAAGCAGACAGAGAAACGCAGCAGACAGCCTCAGCTGAAAGTCTGTTAGACGCTTGTCTAGACAGTGAGCAAGATCCTTCCCGTCATTGTTGGTTGGCATTGAGGTGCAGCAAAACAGGATATAATCTTAGAGGGAAAACATAAAGCTATGAACATTAGAAAGTGAAATGCACATGGTGTAAAATACAGCAGAGCAATGTGATTTTTGTCTCTTAAGATTAATTCAGACTGCATTTGTGTAATCAGGCAGTATACTGAAATTTACCCCCCCCCCCTCTTCTTTATCTTAACAATGGCATTAAGTGTTTTAACAAAACATGGGCTGGGTTGATTACAATGCAAGCTCTGCATGTTTTATTGTATCATTATAGTGGCCCATCAGATTCAAATGCCCATTTGGACGTGAAGAAAATAATGATGACTTAAAAAAAATGATGATCTGTTTAATATAATTAAGATGAGATGTAGTGGCCTAACTTTAACCCTTTACTTTGCAGGTCTATCTATGCTTACTGACTTGTCCTTCAAACTATGGGTCTTGAATGTCTGTCAGGTATCTCAGATTTAGGTTTATGGATCAGTTTTGGTAGTTATTTATCGTTACTCCAAAAACAAGTAATCTTTAGGGCTCACAGATCTGAGCCAGAAGTGGGGAAAACATCCCAGTGGTGCATTGAATGGTCTCTTGTGCCATCTTGTGGAAAGAGCATTCAGATTTCAATTAGTCTTCATTTTTCTTTTTCTTTCTGCCCATGCAAAAAATGTTTAGAAATAAAGACAAGTTTATATTTTTGACTTAAACTATGTTCATGGGAAAGAGTCCGCGTCCCCACATCTAAACAAATTCAGATTAACAGCTATTGTTGTAGTGCAGCAGAGACCTTATACCACAATTAAAGATGATTTCCTAATGATTACAGTGAAAATGTTGAAACAACTCCCATATTTAAAAGAAACTAAACATTTGCACTGTTAGTCCATCATATAGAAAATTTGACTTAAAAAATCTCCTAATTTATGTTAAATCACTTCTACCGTCATGCATGACATCCTGTTATTGTACGAAGGAAGCAAAACAGCAGCAACATCAAGGGTCCATATATCTTTTGGTAAAAAAGGGATGAGCAGAAATTATTATTTTATATATGAAAAGATCAAATATTTATATGTCTGTTCATCCCTTTTTGACCAGGAAAAAGAAAAACTGCTGGTATTTCACCTTTTTGTATTTTAAAACGAAAATCAAATAATCACTCGTTTTTTGTTTTTCAATAATCGTTCCTGAAAAGAACAGAAGGTGTTTTCAGATAAAGATGCTGTTTTATTGAGTTTTGATTTTGAGTTTTGACCGCGGATTGTCCCTTTTTGGCTACCGTCGACGATCACGTGATCATATTTGTCCGTGGTTGTTAGCGGCGGCAGCTAGACAAACATTTGCCTCTTTTATTACTTATTTAATTGAAAAAACACGACAAGTATGGAAATCGGGACAGAGATCAGCAAGAAAATCCGAGTGAGTAACGTCACGCACTGAGTTTGAGTGATTTTACGAGTTTAATGTTGCTAAAACAGACGCTGCTGGCTAATGTTAGCATGTTAGCTTCAGAGGGGTAACATGGTCTCTGTTTACAAGGCCGACCACAGCTAAGGTTACATTATCTGAGTAGTCAGCCAGAAGGAGTGCGAACAGGCATGCTAGCTACCTTTTTTGTTTAATTTTGAAGTAACTGAGGCACTTTTTGCTAATGCATTAAATCACTGAAGTGTGTAATGTCCATGTGCTCCTGGTTTGTTGCAGGCTGCTATCAAAGGCAAGCTACAGGAGCTCGGTGCATATATCGGTAAGTTATTCATGTTTATTTGTTGTACTCACGGATACTTGAATCAAAAAACGCCACCGAAGTTAAGGGAAACATTAATATTAGTGTTTAGCGGTTGATTCTCCTTCCCCCACCATTTACACTAATAAAGGAGGGTTAGACATAATAGAAAACATTAACTCTGTTTAGACCAAAGAGTTCAGTTATTGGGGAAAACTGAAAAAAGGGCGATTAAACTAGGTCTAGATCAAAAATACTGTTAGACTCGTCAAGTCTAAATCATGATAATCAAGTCCAGATTTGAAGAGTCTACTTACAGTGGTTTTTGATCTGATCCAATGTGGTCTGGATGAAGAAATATCACTATTGCTTTTTTAACAACTAGTATTTGGTTTTACAAATGTGAATTTGGGTTTAAAAGGTGCAGTCAGTCATTCTGGAGAAATATTATTGATACTTATTTGAATTAAAAACCCAAACAAATGCAGAGGCCACCCTCCCCACTCCCAATTCATGAACAATATCATGGTAACAACCATAAGTGAAATATTCAGAGCACAACATTCCATCCACACTCGCCACCTCTGCAGCCTCCCTGCATTCACCGTCTCTGTCTACAGCAGCTGGTCAAATGCCTTCATTAGGCTGACTGACAGCAGCAGTTTACTGAACCAAAATAGTTTGTATCTGTGTTCCAGAGGAAGAAGTCAACAATGTTTTAGTTATTGATTCATTAATATGGTTAAAAAGTTTACATATGCTACAAATGTACATATACACAGCAAGACATTCGTGTGATTTAAACAACTGCCTGCTCAGATTACTCTTCACTGAACGTGGGTGGTCTCTGTGAAACTGTCTCGGATTAAGGTTCAGATTGATACATTTAATCAAATGTAAGTGTATCTGTTTCATGAGAGAACACTTTCTCTGTGGATTGCCCACAGCCTCTCTCTTTCCCTCCCTCCCTCTTTGTGCTTCGTTCACCGGCTCTCATCCACCATTTAAGCTGCTGGAGACCAAAGACTGTCATGTCCTCACACAAACAGTTGATGATGTCACCCTGTCCTGTGAACTACCATGAACTGTTGTAGATTGGCTGATGCACCAGATGTTTTTTCAGCACACACACAGAAGGGACAGCTTGCAAACCATGAGAAGATATTCACTGAATTCAACAGAAAGTGTAATAGATTAGAACTAGAAACTTTTGCTGCTATGTTTAACACTCTTCATTAGTGTAAGTGACAACAAAACAGAGAAACAACCACTAATTATCATTATTAGTGTTTCCCTGAACTTCTCTCTTAACACCAACTCAGAAGCTAATCATCAAAACTGACATTTAGTTTTGTCTCTTCTTCTGCTTCAGACGAAGAGCTTCCTGACTACATCATGGTGATGGTGGCAAACAAGAAAACCTCTCAGCAGATGGCTGACGACCTCTCCCTTTTCCTTGGAAACAACACTATCAAGTTCACAGCCTGGTATGATAAAAAAAACAAAATATCTATTGTGTCATATCAGATTTTCCATAGCACCATCTGTTCTCAACACTTTAAATACTTTCATTCTTACGACTAAACTCTGTTTTTGCCACAATGTGGGTTTGTTAATTTTTTTTTAGGCTGCAGGGTGTCCTGGAGAAGTTAAGATCTGTTGCAGTTGGTACGTCTATCTCTTTTGGACACATTCAAGATTTCTGCATTTCTAACCTGCTGAAGGGAAAATAGTTTTATAATTATTGTTCCAAACAAGCTCACGTTTTCTTCCTCCTCTTGTCTACGTGGTTGATGTAGAGCCTGCATCTCTCAGACACGAGCTGCAGTCTGATAGCGGTACTGAGACGGGGAAGAGCCGATCGTCTCTCAGTGAGGACAGCAGAGAAGAGTCAAAGGCGCTGACAGTGTCCAGCTCACGCTCTGATAGGACTGAATCACGTGTGTCTAGTTCTGCCCATGAAAACAGGTGACTAAAGCAGAAAAATCTTAATTCTTAATGTTTTTCCTTCCTTCATGTGTCATCATTTAAAGCACGTTGCAAACTGCACGAATGTAAAACCCAATATTTTTTCTGCTTCTTTTCAGGAGGGGGCCCGTAGAAAAGATTTCTTCTCGCCTTACCTCCACCGTTAAGCCTCTCATGGAGCTGCTCCCCTCAGAGGCCGTTATTGACATCAAACCAGAGATGGACGATGATCTCATCGCTGAAGACCCTGTAGAAATCAATCCAGGGCGATCACGTGGGGCAGCTAGTAGACCAACAGCTGAAATCTACAGACCGTGTCAAAGCAGGTTTACGTCATTAAGCTCTGCGGGCACGTTTCAGCCCACAGAAGGATCTTCTCACAGCAAGCAACACGATAGCAGAAGCAGCAGAGTCTCCAGAAGCGGGTCTAGTAAGGTATTGTGACTGAGTGAAAGCGCAGTGGGTCTTCAGCTCAAAGCAGGATAATGTAGCATTAATATTCTGTCTCCGCTGTTCAGCAGGAGGAGTTCTCAAGGAAACGTAAAGCACCAGTTGCGAGTTCAGTGGTGCGAGTGAGCCGGGCGGCAGAAGAGGACAGCGATGATGTGGAGGAGGATGATACAAGCTATGGAGGCAGAGGCCTGTCCAGCAGAGTGTCACTACCCTCCAAACCAGAACGCAAGTTAGTGTCGGCACCTCATATTGTACTTTGGATAACTCTATGCCTTTACAGTTTGCTATCAGATACTCAGCCTGGATGTCATTGAAATTCTGTTAATAAGCAGGTCTGATGTACACCTTGTATTACGTGTGTGATGTGGAAACTTGAAGCCTCCAGTGCACAAACACTGACTGGACTTTACAATGAAGTAAAGGACATCTTGTGTCCAGCAGTTAAACTAAATATAAAAGATAAAACAGCAATATTTGGATATTCATAGATTTTGGATTTTCAAATGAAGGCAAAGGAGTAGATGTACTTTTTTTAGCGCAGACTTTAACGGTCTGTGCTCAAAATGCCTGATGATTAACATGACATATAGTACCAGTTAAAAGTATGGACACACCATCCCATTCACTTCAATGAGAAATTGTGTCCAAACTTTTGACTGGTACTGTACATGTAACAGAAGCAGAACACATACGGCACCGACACACTTGGCATTCAGGAAGATGCAGAAAAATATAAATATTTAAGAACAGTCCAGTTTCTAGGATTTAACAAGACTGTACTTTGATTTGTTTCAGACCTTCTCTTCCACCAGCCAAGCAAGCTAACAGGAATCTGATACTGAAAGCCATCTCTGAGGCCCAGGACTCAATCACCAAAACTACAGCCTACCCAACAAGTATGTTGCACACTGCCATGTTACAAACATTACGTAGCTTTATTTTATGCAGTTGTCATCACTGTCTGACATTGACCGTTCCCCTCACAGTACCGCAGAGGCAGACGGTTCCTGTTGCGCCTCGTACTCGCTTGGCCAGCAACGAGGAGATGACTGCAGCCATCCAGCTGGTCCAAGAACACCTCCATAGCCTGGCCCCCAGCGCGCGGACCTACAACTCTGCAGAACTGCCTCCATCCAGATCTCTTGGTACGTATAAAGTTGAGCCATTCTACAAAATATTGAAGGCCTTTTGTTGAACAGAGCCCACCTAAAGTCCAGGATTACAGTTAACAAACTTCCTGTTTGTTGGTAATAAATGACTAAAATGTTTTCATTTTGAAACTTAATCTCAAATATTTAATGTGTACGCAGTGTATGAGCAGATATTTCACTGTTTGCAGCACTGACTAATGCTATCACTGATTTAACAGCCAAAACTGTTCAATTATTGTGTTTCTCTCAATGCTAATAAAATTTGAATTTTAGATTACAAGACAAAATTCATTTTATTTTATTCTATTTTGTTTTCTTTCAGCTCCAGCCAGATCTTTAGCTTCACGCCTTCAGTTGGACTTAACAGAAAGCAACAATGGACAAGAGCAGAGCGACTATGGTGAGTTTGCTCGATTTTGCTATTATTGGTCATTTTCAATAAAACACTATTTGTAGCTTTTTCCCTCAAACAAACATGATAAATATCCCAGAAAATTCATAAGTGGTGCATAACAACGGGATATCTGTGACCCCATTTCTGTTTGTGATGTGTCTCCAGGTGTGGAGG
Organism: Scomber scombrus; assembly: GCF_963691925.1. Classification (NCBI taxonomy): domain Eukaryota; kingdom Metazoa; phylum Chordata; class Actinopteri; order Scombriformes; family Scombridae; genus Scomber; species Scomber scombrus. The sequence goes on from NC_084986.1 coordinate 14,521,740, forward strand.
TCACTGCAAGCAGAGAGTCAAAGGTATTCGATACCCGCTCCTTCATAATGAGTCGGCCACAACTGGAAGAACCTCAAATCAGAAGCCAGCAGCGTCTTCAGGTCAAAGAGGAAGTCCTCCCTGCTTTACCACGCACCATCCAGGCCAGGTGTGCACAGATGATCACGATAAGAGTACATAAACTCAAGTGTGTGCCCAGTATTTTGTTTTATCCTCTCCTCATGATGGGTTTTCTCTACACTAGTAAGGAGCGAGTTGACTCTGCCAGCCCCAAGTTCATCGTGACATTAGACGGGGTACCGAGCCCACTGGGGAACTTTGCAGAGGGTGACATGGAGCTGGATGACGTGAGACCACCCACAAAGGTCACCGAGGCAACCGTTCATGTCAACAGGGAGCCTAAAGTTAGCATCCTTCAAAGACTACAAGGCAGGGTCTCATCATTAGAAGGTACGGGGTCTTGTCTGAATAATCATTTACTTGTGGTTTTGGGTAATCCTGCAGTAATGTGCTTCACTATGCAGCTACATAAAGTCTGAGTTTGTCCCTTTTTTTTTTTAACAGAGGATGTGATGGATGTGGACATGGCAGAGGAGGATGCCGCCCCCTTGAAGAAACAGAAAGTTATGGAACGCTGCAAGTTCTGGCCAGTGTGTAAGAGTGGAGATGAGTGTGTGTACCATCACCCAACAACACAGTGCAAGTGAGTCATTTTGTGAACTGCAAAAAATGACAGTGGAGTTTTTAATCACCCAGCGCTGACTTATAAGTCAATATTAATGATTTAATGTGTTTTTTTGGGGGGTTTTTAAGGACTTTTCCCACCTGCAAGTTTGGGGATAAATGCCTTTTCGTCCATCCCAACTGTAAATATGACGCCAGGTGTACCAAACCAGACTGTCCCTTCACTCACGTCAGCCGCAGAGGCCCAGTGGCTCCTCCGCCCCGGCCAGGTGCTCCTACTCTATTTACCTCTGTCATTAACTACGCTGCATGAAAACATCTAGTAGGCTTTTTTTTTTTACTAATTTCATACAGTCTGTGTGAACATTTCAAACACAGAATAGCAAAGCAGTTAATCAGTAGGATGTCACTCAGATTCCACAAAGAAAGACCTTGGTCTCGATGAACCTGTTTTTTGGCTGTATCAGCAGTGATCTGTAATTTCTTCAGGGCGGTGTTAAGATCTTCCAGTCTTAACTTGACTCTTTGTGTTCACAGCAGTTCAACCGGCGCAAACCACTAGTGTGTGTCGCTTCTTCCCAGAGTGCAAGAAGATGGATTGTCCATTTTATCATCCCAAGGTAAAACATTTGGAAATAGGTGGGAAGAGTTTTTATGTACGTAGGGGTTTGGTAACAGAGAACAGGCGTAGGTTAAAATTAACATTGTATTTCCACTCATGCTTTCATTGAGGAAAGTATAAACATGCCGTCAAATGAAGTGTGTTTTTTCTTAATTATTTGGTGGTGTTTTCTTTTCAGCCTTGTCGCTTTGCGGGTCTTTGCAAACGAGCCGGATGCACCTTTTACCACCCAAACTCATCTCTGCCCCCGAGACATGCCCTGAAATGGACAAAAACACATAGCAGGTGACCAGAAGGAGATAAAACAAAATGAAATGATAATAATAATAATAATAATAATACTGAATTTCTGTGCTGTTGAATGCTGCTGTGAGTACACACTGAGATAAAGAACAACAAACCTCAATCAATGAATGGCAGAGAAGATTAATAAAGTGAAGCGACATCTGATTTGATCATGTACAGTATATAAGACGTGTTAATCTTTGTCATATTACTTTGCACCCACTAATAGTTTTCTGTCTCTGTCTTGCAGCTAATAAAGTCCAGCGAGTCTGATGTGAAGCTGTGGAAGATGCTCTGTAACTGTCTGTGGAATTTCACTTTTAGATTTAAATGTTATTTCATTCTCATTTCGGTTACTGTATGTTTTGACAGGTTTTTATGAAAAGTGTTTTGTAAGTCTTCAGTTTTTTGCCGATGTTCTGAGAACATTAAACTACAACATGATGAACTCATTTATTTCATTTGTCTGTTGTTCCTTTATAAATAATATAATTTAAGATTTTAAAAAATGCAGAACATGAAAGAAAACAATAGCATGTAGTTAAATTAAAATATAAGCAATGTACACTAAATTAATTTTATTGAAAGCATTGGCAGTGTTGCCATCTGAAAAAGAAGCAGCTGTTTCCTACTGATTATACTGACAAATGAATAAATGTTCTGTATGAAAACATCTAGTTTGTCTTTGTTTATTTGGTTTTCATTTATTATTTGAAATGGACATCACAATATAGCTTTGGCACTGCAACAAGCAGTTACGCACAGGCAGATGCACTGTGTTTAGTGTTTGTGGTGAAATGCTAAATTACAACACCTGCACACAAGAGGCTTTAAAAAAAGTTAGAATATACAGGTTAAAATCAAAAAAGAAAGAAAACATACACAAAAGATGCTGAGGAACCTTCAACACAGCAGCTGTGTGAGTGGTCATTGTTTTATTTGAAAAGCTGGAAGTTAAGAAATGTCCTTAAAATCAAATATTCAAATATGTTAATATCAGGGTCACGTGTCACGAAGGTTTGCGTGTGTTTCTCTGTGTTTAATCTAAATAAAGGTGTACATTTGGGGGGAGGGGGGGTAAAAATATTGTCAAGTTTGTGGGTTTTTTTGCAATATAAAACAAATACAAATTCACAACTTTAGATAAGCACCTGGGAAGTTGGTGTTTCCTACAAAGTGATCATTTGAAAAGAGCTGAAAAAACAAAAGACATCTTTCTTACCTAATTTTATTAAAACGTAGAAATAGTAGCCTACATTTATAATACAAATATACATTTATATGACAATATAAACACCATTAATTAATTTGTAAACTTGCTGTTCAAAACCTTGGGACAGGAGACAGTAATAAAGGTGAACAGTAAAAACGGGCAGATCAGCACATTTTAGCCCAATTATCTCAGATAGTTTGATGCTACTGATGTTTTATCAACTTTGTCAATTATTCCTCTTTTTCATCACCACAGCTGCAGCCTTGCGTCACGGTGACGTCACATGAGCAGCAGTCAAAATCCCTGTGAGTGTGGGTGCTTCTTGCCGGGTGCGGTGGCGCGCGCCTGTAATCCAAGCTACTGGGAGGCTGAGGCTGGCGGATCGTTTGAGCTCAGGAGCTCTGAGCTGCAGCGGACTATGCAGATCGGGTGTCCGCACTAAGTTCGGTATCGATATGGTGCTCCTGGGGGAGCCCGGGACTACCAGGTCGTCTAAGGAGGGGTGCACCGGCCCAGGTCGGAAACGGAGCAGGTCAAAGCCCCCGTGCCGCTCAGTAGTGGGATCGCGCCTGTGAATAGACGCTGTAGTGCAGCCTGAGTAATACAGCGGTACCCAGTCTTTTTACACTCTGTACACCCAACAATAAACTGCTGTCACAACACACACACTCAAACATCACATGTTTATGACACACATCAGCTTCATCACTGCTGCAACACCTTCTTATTTCCGTCAAACGCCTTCACACAGCAGCTGCTCTGCTCGTCCTACACCACCTCCACCTGGAGGACACAGACACTACATCCAACACAGTAAATATTGCTGCTGCCCTACAGGTGGAGCTAAACTCAAACTACAAACATTAAACACCTTCCCGATCAGTTTAACTGCTACTGCCCTGCAGGTTGCACTAAATTAAACAACTTATTATACACTTTCCATTCACCTTCATCAGTGTTTGTGATTACAGTTTCCTTCTAGTGAAATGTGAAACCGAGCAACTGTTCAACCAAAGTAAACACAACTCTCAAGTGTTGTCTTCCCCCATATTATTGCTGATTATTAGATTACCTGTAATTGATCATCCAGGCTATTTCTCTGTTATACTAAAATTAACTTACTTGTATAATTTGGCGTTAAGCTGTTAATTTAATGTTTCGAGCCACGTCAGGACTTAAAGTTCATGTACTCTCCTTCACCATCAGTTAGCAGATTCAAGTGTTAAAACAGAGCTGAGCATTTCTGAGAAAGTTCTCCAACCTCTCTTCATTTTCATCATATACAGACTTTTATTTATTTATTCAGTTATCTGTAGTTTATATGATTAAAATGAATAAAGACATATACTGAATCTATACAGTATGATGTTCACAGCAGTGTCAAAATCCAGCAAACATGTTTATTTTATTTATTTATTGTTGGTTCATTTAACAGGGATGGTGCTCATTAATAAACATTGCTATAAATGCACCAGAGTTAGCCAAGAGACTATTTATCAACTGTAGTCCCTTTGCAGATGTTACAAAGTCACCCTAAAAACAATACAGTTATTAATATCATTTATAAGCATGCATAATAATAATAAAAACATAATTCAGGACACCATTATGCTACATTGGTACTATTTAAAACACACGTGCTCATTCAAAACAATAAAATGAGGGATATTAATGTTAAAACATAAGGCCAAGTTTTGCTACATTGTTAGATATTAACTGAAACGTGCAAAGCAGCAGCAAATACATAAACAGTGTGCACAGAATATAAAATACATCAATCAGACTGATACAGTAAAGGTGAAACCACAATGAGACTTGAGGGCAGACTGGTGACAGCGACAGCAAGGGAAGGTCAGCACAGACAGACACACTGAGGACAGTAAGGTTTAGTGCTGACACATCTGACTACTAATTAACCATTTATTTAGATGAGCTCTACGTAATGCATGTATGTGTCCAGTTCTCTAATAGTTGCTGACAGGTGACAGATTTTCTGATGTGTTCAGCCTTTATCTGACAGTCAACTTGTTGTAACAGACAGACTCTCTGTGGTTTTGGACTCTCATAACGAAGCTTTGTTTGATTTACTGACAAGTGTTTTTTTCTTCAAATTGAACCGTTATTTTGTGACAGTTTTGTGAACACATCAAAACCCTCGCGGTGTGTTTTATTCATAGTTTTCTCGGTCAGTTAATGTAGTTTTTGAGTCGACTCAGAGCAGAAATCAGACAGTCATGTTGTGTGTTGTCAGTTTTACTTTGGTTTCGCTTTTTTTGTCTTTTTTTGTGTGAAGAATTTTGAAAATGTGATTAACATGAAGATGTTGTGACTTGTTTTGATTGTGTGGCTTTCGCTGATGATGACGATGATGATGATGTGTACTCTGGTTACTCTTCATCCACAGCAGCTTGTAGCAGCAGCACAGTGAGACTGACGAGAATATAATCAGTTATTGTTTCTACAGAGCCTGATCACTACAAACAGGCTCACTCATGTTTTATCAACTTTGTAAATTATTCCTCTTCTTCATCACCACAGCTGCAGCTTTGCGTCACGGTGACGTCACATGAGCACCAGTCAAAACCCCTGTGAGTGTGGGTGCTGCTTGCCGGGTGCGGTGGCCCTTGCCTGTAATCCAAGCTACCGGGAGGCTGAGGCTGGCGGATCGTTTGAGCTCAGGAGCTCTGAGCTGCAGCGGACTATGCAGATCGGGTGTCCGCACTAAGTTCGGTATCGATATGGTGCTCCTGGGGGAGCCCGGGACTACCAGGTCGTCTAAGGAGGGATGCACCGGCCCAGGTCGGAAACGGAGCAGGTTAAAGCCCCCGTGCCGCTCAGTAGTGGGATCGCGCCTGTGAATAGACGCTGTAGTGCAGCCTGAGTAATACAGCGGGACCCAGTCTTTTTACACTCTGTACACCCAACAATAAACTGCTGTCACAACACACACACTCAAACATCACAATTTTCATGACACACATCAGCTTCATCACTGCTGCAACACCTTCTTATTCCCGTTAAACACCTTCACACAGCAGCTGCTCTGCTCGTCCTACACCACCTCCACCTGGAGGACACAGACACTACATCCAACACAGTAAATACTGTAGGTCAGTGGCTCTCACACTTTTTTACCTCATGTGCCCCTAAAACAACATAAATTATGCAATTTGAAAAACTTTGGTGTCAGAGAAGCTGGATTGAACTTAAAAATGAAAATCCAAATGTTGTGCAAACTTTGAAAAGTGACACATATTAATTGTTATATACCCAACCACAATTAATGTAACAGCTGACTGAATGACTTGGTAATATTTTGCCCCCCTCGTGTGTTATTGGAATGGACAAAATATTCGGAACACTTTCCAATATACACTCCTGGTCACCACCGCCCACTATGACCTCAAATATAAACATACACCTTTCTAACAATGATAACAAAAACTGAAAATGTATAAACTTCATAAAGGTAGAATTTATGTGGGCTGTTGTGTTGGATTGCATTAGATTGCTCAGGTGTTCCTAATAACGTAAAGTAGTAAAGTAAAAATGTGCACCCACTTTCACAATTTTCATAAAAACTCAGTGTTGTCTTGTGATTGCACATTGTGAGTCACATTAAAGTGCACATCACACATACATCTAAATCTTCAAGATTCTTATTTCGACCAAATTATTAAGTTTTTCAGGTTCAAGAGTTTCCAGCCACCACACACATCATGTCACATCAAAGAAAGACACCAAACAACACTGCATTTAATTTAATTTATTCGTTAACTACAGCGGTTAGAGCTCATGATCTTCCGGGTGGTAGAGTTCGCTCATCAGTCGGTAGATGTATGATGGTGCATGTCCTCCGATGTTAGAGATGAACAGCGTGATGAGCTCAGGTGGGACATAGTCAAACACTGGACAGTGTACATTCACCTTTGAGAGAATCTCACCTGAAATACAAGTGAGATTTTGCATATGTTATTGTGCAAAAGGGGAACAAAATATGGTTGAGTGGAGCATTGTGTTCACAATGTGAGAGTTACCTTCAGTGAAAGGAAGCACCTCGTGTGGAGAGACAAACTTATGGAAGGTATCCTCTTCATTTGGAAACTACGGACACAGAATAGTTTAATATTCATCTGTTGCCAGCAGAAATGATAAAGACTTCACCTGCCCTGAGTGTCTTCTTACCTGAGGTGAGAGCTTGAACATGGGAGCGCAAACAATGAGAGGCGTCGAGTGGTGCTTGGCTGCGAGAGCTAGGGTGTGTGTCCCATTGACGGCCCTCAGTCCTCCGTTGGCGAGAACCGTCTGCGTACCAATGATGACCTGAAATGAGATGACCGCACAAGTTCACCCACATGCTCTAACGGGACTGTTTCAAAGTGTTATGTAGTGGAAAGTACCTTATTAACGCGAGACATGACTGCAAATATGGCGGCGTCTGCAATCACGGTCGTCTCGATGCCAGCTTTTGAGAGACTGGTTGCCATTTTGTGCCCCTGGTGAGATGTGAACAAATTCACATTCAGCCATCTTTTTTTGTTTTGCTACATTAAAAAAACGATAACTGATCTGATGTGTTGAGAAGCTACTCCACCTACCTGGCAGAAAGGGGCGCACTCTGCCACAATGACATGGAACTTCCGTTTGCGTGCAGCGTCTTTAAGGAAGGCCTCCACGGTGCGAGAGCGGCCGATCGTCATGATGACCTCATTAGAATGGATGTGCTCCAGGGCCTGCATTGCAATGTTGTCAGTTGTTCCCTCTGAAGAAAAAAACCCCACAAAACCTTTCATAAATATCAAATTTTCTCAAGCTTACAGCTGAAGAAGTTGTAGATAAAAACATTAAATGACATTCATTTACCCAATTCTGTCAGCAACTCATTGATGGCCTCGATAACGTTGGCTTTAAGAGGAGCAAAATGCATTCGGAAGTTGTCCTCGCTGAGACCTCCGGAGGTCAGCAGCTTGTGGAGAGATTCCTGCTGGTCTGCCTCTTCGCTGCTTCCTCGAGATCTGCAGGGGAAAAAAAGTGGAGAGAACAAGGAGCTCAGCAAAGCCGAGCCATTTTTACACAAGAAGTATAGCCTGAAAAAAAAAACTAATAGCCAACAATTAAACTAAATATTTAGTCAGGGATTATTTTCAGATTAATAGACATTTGGAGAGCAACTAGTTATTTACTGCAGTGTGTTTGAGTTTTTATAGTTTTTATGCAAATATAGAGGTTTCAACAAATGACTGTTTGCTTTACAGATGAATCAAACTTTTTTCCCTGATAGATTAATTTTTCACTTTGTAAATTGTGAATAAATAAGGACAAATGTAAACTTTCAGAGGTGTCCTTTTAAAATAGCTTATTTTATCAAACCAAAGGGGTTTTTAGTTTGTACACATAAGATTAAAAAAACTGCAAATTCTCACATCAAAGAGTCTCTAAATTACTGTTTTTTTGTGATTTTATATCATTTAATTACAATGACTAAATGATTAGTAAGTCTATCAGCAAAAGATAAGCCTTCAAGAATTTTTATAATTGACTAAATGACTATAGCAGGTTGTCTTTTTGTGGGATTTCTTGATAAGAAAAACCTCTTCATCTTTCAACTGCAGAAATAAACTGTCCACTGTTTTGATCACAAACTTGACAACATCTGCTTTCAACCAACGTACGAGGATACAGTCCCCAGAGTGTTTCTTATGTACAAATGTGGAATAGATCAAAATCAATTATCTTTATGGGATGCGTGTGTGCAGTGACAGAGTACAACATGTAGCCCCTGCAGAGCGCACCTGGCATACTCCTCTCTGATGATCTTCAGCACTCGTCTGATCATGTTACCGACGGTGGTCTCTGAGGGCTGAGCAGCTGACATTCTCCTCCCCTCTTTCCGGATGATTTCCATAAGATCACCTGAAACACAGAGTATTTTAGTAGATATAAGATATCAGTAAATGCTAAAGCTTGTGACATTGTTTTTTAACCCCTATTCCCTACTGTACTGATCACATGTTTACTTTGTAATCTCCGTTTATCCTTGATGCTTACATATTTCCCCCCTAACTTTTGACTGTGTTTGAATACTTCACAGGATATTACAAATCGTTAAAACTGTATTTCTTTGTTATCTAACATTAGTGGCCTATCTCAGGCAGTAAACACAGGCCTTTATGTCCCACGTCTTTTATTAGAAGCCCGACCCTTTAAATAAAACCTCCCCTATCCCTAAAACGAGTCACTATCAAACTATTCCCAAACATTTGGCAGCTGAAATGCAGTTTTTAGCACTTTGAACAGATTTTAGAAACTCCCACACAGGTGACAGCTTCTATACTGGTTCCGTGTACTGCTGCACTGTGTGAGTTTGAGAGGTAAATTATAGAAAATGAGCAGCATGAAGTACCTGCGCTGCTCCACCGAGCCTGGGCTGTGATTCTACGGAGCAGGGCGGTCGTTTCTCGGGCTGTCTCCCCGGAGCCCCGCAGCGGTCCCGTCCCACTGCCTCCTCGCTTCAGGTCGGACAGAAACGCCTCTATCCTCTCTGTCAGGTCTGTTTCTTTATCAGAGCCAGGCATAGTTGCTGTAAAAATGTCTCGCTGTCAGACAGTTTCTCTACCATGCAATTGTTTTGATGAGGAAGTACTTCAGGAGCACATCCGGGTCGTTTTAGCTGCGGAGTCATTCTAATTGGTCCGTGTCGAGCATCGATAACCCTAGATTCGCAAAAGATCTCGCGAGAGTTATTAAACCATTAACCCATAACAATATCAACTGGGGTTTTTTCCGTTTTAACCTAACCAGATCTCAACCACATCATAAAACATAACTATTTTGTACAATGACAAAAAACGACCAGAATGAATGAATGAGTAACACGTATAAATCTCGCGAGAGTTTCGCTAATCTAGGGTTACCAGCTAGACAGGACGTTTTGACCGGAGGAACCTGCATCACTTTCACGGTGTTTGCGACAGCCACGCATGACTTTGGATAAACATTATAACTATATAATATATTATATAATGATTTTTACAGAGAAAGGAAAAATCCTGTATTTTGTGTGAAACTCCTATTTTTCACTTAATGGGAAACAACAAACATCAACATCCCCAACAAATTGAAAGAAATACTTCATGTATAGCCTATGCTTCCCACTAATTCCTCTCAAGATTTGTGGAAAACAATGACAAATTATAACAAGAAAGACAAATAAACATCTATATGAATATCAGTATACTTCAGGAGAGTTCATGACTGCCAATGTATTATATTTCCCCATCTATGAATTTCCTTAATTTGAAAGTATGAATTTAGAAAGTATAAAACTTATCAGAAACTATCATATGTGCACATAGTTAGTATTTACCAAGAATGAAAAAAAATCTGGTTAGCTCACATTTAGTTTTACTTTAAACCAACCAATCTCAATGAATGAGGATAAATGATAACAGGAATGGGTAACTCAAATGTATGTCCATATCAAGAGCCCCCATATTGTCCCACTGATGAGCAGTAGGGATTTCCCCTTTAAAAGTATTGGTTGTGTCAAACTAATAACAGATTACTCACCTTCTGTTGTGGAGTTTTGATGACTTATGAAAACACTTATTGTTCATTTGGGAGAAATGCACACCACATAGTTGATAGAACCATGTGCTGGTGTCTTTAGAGTTGGAATGTACTTACTGTAAATTGCTTTGGATAAAAAGCTTCATCCAAATGAACCAAACAGCTTCATCCTCTTGTTAATGTGCACCGAGGATGTAAACAGATGTGGCCGTGTGTGTTCACATCAAACCTCTTGAGGACAAGTTAACGTACTCTACCTGAACATTGTACATATAACACGACCTGTAGAAACTTAATAGTCTGAAAAATTGTAGGCCAATATTGTGACCAGCTGCAGAATCAGAGCTCTGCTTCATTATAGTAAAAACTGAAAATATTTTAATGTTTTTACTACCTTTTACATTTCATGTTATATTACTAGCAATTTTGTCCTTTACCAATTTAAATACTGTAATATAGGTTGTTAAAACACTTTTTAAAAGTTCAAAACCATCTTTCAGAACCCATATTTTAGCAAATTTACATGTTAGACCAATATTAATGTAAATCCATCCAATATTTTATTGAATAAAAGCCCAACACAAATTTACAAAATTTATCAGTCAACATAAAAATCATTGATTGCGCACGAAGCGCATGTTCATTGTTAAAAATGTACCCATGACAGACGCCTGAATTAATCCCCCATCAGAAACAATCTGAATATTTGCAACCACCCACATCCTCCTGTTACCCAACTCTTAATTCAAAAGCATTCATAAAGAAAAGAAGCACGCTGGATGGATCTGCAAGTACTGTAATTGGGAAGTGATATTTCGATAAGTTCAAAAGAATATATAATTTACCAGTGTGTAAAGAAAAGGGGCACGTGGGAATATCAGAAAGTGTTTGGATAACCGACTGTACATTTCTCTTCAAGACCTCCATCTGCTGCACATGAATTGTATCACAAAGGTCAGGTGGTTAAATTACTCCGTGCTGTAGCCATACACACATGAGATGCTGTTGATTATCCTCCTGCCCGTTTTGACTGGTGACAAATTACTGTTCAGGCGTTTCAAAAACCAAACGAGAACGTGCAAGAGCTCATAGAAGTGACCTAATTTATAAACCAGATAATATTTACTCTGACAACTCACAACCCCCCCTCCAAAAATATACCTGTAGAAGCAACTAAATAGCATTTACAATATGAAAACAAACTAAAGACACGGTTAAATTTAGCTACCAAACATGTATGCAAATTAAGTGACTTAACACAGAAGTTCAGTGGTTGCCAATTTTCTCGTCAAAGTATCAACAAGCCACCGTTTCAAATAGCCTTCACTTGATAAAAAGGGCACCAAGGATCTAGTTTGCTTGGCATGGCAAAGAATGTGTACATCAACAGAAGGGCAAAAGACATTCTCTCATGGCACATCCATTCAAACTGAGCTCAAAATCAAACGTTACTGTTCAAAAGACTGAAGGAACAAGTTCTTATTCAGTAAGCAGCAACATTCAAAACAGTGCAGACAGAAAGGTGAAGTACTATGAGATGGACGTATCTCACCTACGCAGTGACATATGCCTCCCCATGCCTCACAGTGCATTTCTCCCTACAGCGCTTTTCATGTTTCAAACCACTAAATAAGCAGGTGAAATCGTTTTTTTGTTGTTGTTGTTTTTTTCAGAGGACAACCTTGGTGCTCTCTCTGACAGCCGTGAAAAAATTTGAATTTGAGCCCCTCAACCCCACTTGCTGTTGTTTGCTGAAGCTAGTCCAAGGAGGGTGGATGTTGGGATGTGTTGGCTGACCGACAGATTCCCCTGAGGTACGGAACCAGGGGACGCTTTACTCGATCAGCTTCTTTGCCTTGAAGAAGCGCCGCAAGTAGAAGACCTGCCATGTGGCCAGCCCAATGAGACAGCACATGGAGAATATGCTGAAGTACAGCACACGTGTATTGGTGGACTCTGTTCACAGGGGTAAAAAAAAAAGAGGATTGTTGTTATTTCTCATATTCAGTGAAATAACCAACAAAAACAAACTTCCCCTTCAGAACATTTCTATTATTCCCTCATTCAACTTCATTTCAGTGTTTTCTTACCATTAGTATCCCGCATCTCCTCCTCTCTCTTTTTCATGTAAGCAAAGTCATTGACGATGGACTCGGACAGATCCTCCAGTCGTCTCAGTTCCACCTCCAGAGGCTTCAGCTTCTCCACCTTAGCAATCTGGAAAAAACAAACAAAGCAGAGGACACTCAACTTAGGGCTGGGCGATAAAACGATAGCGATATATATTGCAATAGACACGTAATCAATATCAATACATAATACGTTCAGTAGAAAGTTTGATAATTTCACTGAACTTCATTGGAAGAAACCACCATAGAGAAAAAAAGGCGAAGCAAGGTTGGTTGCATAAACAAACTCACTCGCTCCCTGGTAACCTAGCAACGTGTAACTGTAAAGATAACTATGTGAGCGTCCACACTTATGAACTATAACGTCCTACATCCAGCTGTGTCAGCAGCTAATGAAAATAGACTATTGATGACCCGTTAATGCTGTATGTTGTGCAGAAAAAGTATTGTGTGTTGGTCAGAAGTATTTCAGACACTAGTTTCTGTGATGTTTCAGTATTTACAGACCAAACTGATGTTGAAGCGCGATGTGCAAAAGCGCCACTAGGGTGCAGTAGTCTATTTGCGCACAGTGACAGCTCTAATGAAGAGTTTTAGGGACTTGAGTAGGCACACCAGTCTTTTCCCAGCATGACTTATTTTCCCTGTCTGCCTTGATTGATAACAGGTGATTAAAATCAGAGGAAGGTTATGTTTATAATAAAAGTGTTTAAATTGAATATTTTTTCCCCTGGTCCTTATTTTAAATAGGTCATTAAAAAAAATGTCAATAATTATTGATATCGACTGATATGAAACACTTTAATCGTGATACAGTTTTCAGCCATATCGCCCAGCACTAACTCAACCACAGAAAAGTGATATAAAAAGGTAAAACTTAAACATTGTCTTTATATACTTTGTCCAGCAGGTATCAGTCTTAGTCTGTGTACACGCCTTGTGTTGGTTAAGTCCTGTTTAATCTTTGGTGTGAACCAAACAGCTGCACTGCAGGAGCAGGTGGTTTTTGGTCTTGAACAAACTCTGGTGTATTTGCTTTGTGGGCCATCTACACAATTATGTGACATTACAAATTCAACAGCTACATTTACTTGACTTATCTGACAATAACAATAGCAACCCTTTCCCCTCATGTTGTAGGGCAGGACGTGTACTTTACTTTACTTCCTCTCATTCAACTTTTTACACACTAACACTCATACAGTGTCCTGCCTGGGGACACTTCAGCATGTGGACAAGAAGAACCTGATCTTGTCAAGCCACAAATCCTGAGATGCATGGACAAGCTGTTCTCTGTGCTGCATTGTCAGTCCATGTGACTGATGTTTGCAACTTTTGGTTAATATCTAACCTCGAACTGTCTAGAATTGAATGCAATAATGGATCTATCTTTTTAATGTGGACCATGGAACCCAAACTACAACACAACATTGTATAGCAGCACCTGATATGGACATTTTGCCAATTAAGAATTTGCAGCGTGCAAATAACGCCAAATAAGTGCAGAATAATTAAACATTGAATGCTCCTGCTTACATCTGCCAAGTAAACACTCTCAAACACTGTGTTAAACACATGGGGACTCTGACCTGCATATAACCAAATACCAACCCAGTGTGTACTGAACTGCTTTTAAATTTGTTCTAAGTGACACACCCATCTATGTAGTTTAATACATGTCATTTCAGCTCCACCCACCAGCTCACAAACAGGCATGGCAACATGAGCTTTCCCTCTACACCCACCTACATACTCACGCAGTGTAACAGAACGTCATGTTCGTGCGCCATGTGTGGGAAGAGGGGCGATTCAAAGCTTTATCATGTCTACTTATTATCAAGCATTGCCTGAGGCAGCAACAGTACTGAGTGCTAATCCACTCTCAGAAAAAACAGCCCTGAACAGTGAGCAGTAAATGATCTAAAGTGGTGTAATGTAAGCAGTGATGTACAACACTGTGTCCCTATTTAGACAAATATTGCACCTCCTCCAATGATTTCACTGTTTCGTACATATTAGGCCACATTTGGCGTCATGATTGTGTTTCCATAACAGACACTTAGCACTGCCACGTCAACAGTAAAAGACATCAACATTGCTGCAGTCAGAAAAATATTTACTGAAGCTTAAATGCAAATAAGGTATTGAATCAGCACGCTCCTGTTTTGACAGCACAACCTGTCTTAATAATTAGATGAAGACACTGCTCAATTTGATGTTATGCAATAGTTACAGAGAGTTTTATTGGTGTCATGCTTCTCTGGAAACTGCCCTCATTTCTAAAATGGTTTGATAGACAACAACAATAATACTTTCATGTCTTCTAATTTACATTAGGCTCAAGAAAGCTTGCAATAAAATTAATTTGTAGTTTTTCAAAGCAGAATAATGAATGTATGTGTTAAAACCCAATCTTCAATACCAATGTCCTACATCCTCTGACCTAGTCTACAAACTGCATGTGCACAGAGTATCTGCATCATTCAGTAGAAGTGAGCCAACAACTCAGAGTCAGACACCTACCTCTTCATAGTTTTTGGCCTCCACGCCATGCTTCATGTCCAGATTGACCAGCTGGTCAGGCACTCTTCCAGTTCCTGATTAAACACAGCACAGATTCAACATAATTAATTGATATTTTCATATTACGTTGAGCACTGAAAAAAAGTCTTCATTAATAATACAACAAATGATTTATTTATTTTTAATGTCATTCTTATCAAAACCTTTCGACATGTGTCAACAGCAGTTTAATCTCCTGACTTATAAATGATTGCTTTAAAATCATTTTTAAACACATTTGAGTTTTGTGATGCATCACATTTTAATTAAATAAATATGGGAAAGTTATAAATTATATATTCATATTTGCATACACACATTTCAGAATTGGGGGATTTAGATTAATTGTATGTGTATATTGCTAACAGTAATATAATATCTATTTATATATTAGTAAACATGAGTGGCACAGACAAAAGACCTTTAATCTGATGACAATCTAAATGTGTTGGTTGGTTCTTGGGGTTAACACACTTACCCATGGGTGACTTGCTCTCAAAGCACACCTCAAACATGTCATAGTCCTCTGTGGTGAATGCAAACTTTCCTTTTGTTGCATCTTCCTTGGAGTAAAGAGTGTGGCTAGAGGAATCTGTGATCTACAAAATAAATTGAAAAAATCATAGAAATATTAACTTTGCCGAAATGCTTACTTGATAGAAAATTCATTGTCAGCAATACTGAAAATAAATAGCATTAAAAGCCCTATGCTCTGTTGCAGTGTCACTGTGAATAAAAAGTGAAGTACAGATTCATGCACGACGATGATGATTATTATTCAGTATGACAAATATTCATCTGAAACTTATTGTCGTTTTTGGGGTGTTTTAAACTGCTGGTTGATAAAACATGCACTTTAAATGTGTAATATTGACTTCAGGGAAATTGTAAAGTGCTTTTTTGCAATTTCTCTCTTTTTTTCTTTAACAAACTTAACTAATAATTGGGGGGGGGGGGGGGTTAAATATTAAAAGATAATGGCTACTTGCAGCACTAATTAACTACATTAAAATGAATAAATAACATGAATGGGGATTGATAATTAGGTTTCCATCACTGTTATTAATGTGCCAGCTGTTACAATAGGGAGACTATTACACTAAACCTGATTACTTAATATTGATGAGGATGCAATGGGTTAATATCAATGTGAGCATAGACATATTTATATAATATGAGAAGAATCATAAGTTTGTTAAATTAAACTTACATTGAAGAGGCCGTGGACATGCAGCTAAGTGGCTAATAATGCTAATGTGGCTATCTAAGGTAAGACTGACGTGTAACAGCAGCAGAGCCGAAACCATCACACTGACGGGATTATTTAACACAATATAACACACAATAACCCAATAATATTCACATAACAGGCGTCTATTAATGTCAGAGTAGCTTAATTATGTGTCACGATGCAAACAAATGTATTCTGAGCGTTAATTAGCTAACCTTATAAAAACCAGGAAGACGGGGTTTTCAGGCCCTGAGCTAACCAGTCATCACAGTTGTCACTTATCTCAGCTGTATACAACCAGTAGTGAACACTGTTTTTCAACATTAAATATAATTTTCACCACCACTTGCTCGGTTAAACACTGAGGATAGCAGTCTGGATGTATTTCGGCCTCAGTGTAAGCAGGCTGCGCTGGTTGCAGCTAGCAGCTAGCCGCGGCTCGTAGCTCACCTTCAGGTTAGTTTTGGTGTTCGCCTGTTCGCTTATTTCATACTCTCCCGTGA
Source organism: Scomber scombrus (assembly GCF_963691925.1). Lineage (NCBI taxonomy): Eukaryota > Metazoa > Chordata > Actinopteri > Scombriformes > Scombridae > Scomber > Scomber scombrus. Next base: position 14,538,538 of record NC_084986.1, read on the forward strand.
CCAGGACGTCTTTGTGGATCTCCTCCCGTAAACACTTTCTTGAGTTGACCGGTAAAAAGAACGAAATGGAAAATACCGATTCAATAAGAACCGGCAACAGCAGTAGCACTGCGAGTCGAGCCATTGCTACCCTCAACCGATCAGCCAACCAGCCCCTGCCAGCGAACCAGTTTAACGCCGAGCTCCGAGCTCACATAGCCAGCCTGCAGCGCACTGCTGCGCCGCCGCTGGCCTGGAGGGAGAACTACATCATGTGTTATCTTATACATCCTATACAGCCACTTTATTAGCAGTGTTGGGGAGTAACTACTTAAATGTAACGGCGTTACGTGATTTAATTACGAAATAAATGTAACTGTAACCTGTTACAGTCTCTGAGAAAAATGTGTTATTCAATTACAGTTATTTATGAAAATGTTGATTACAAAGGGGGTTACGTCTGAAGTCAGACCTGTAATATTCTGCTCAGGAGGATCTAATTTTTTAAATATTTAACATGTTACTGAATACATATATTGCTGTTTTTAATTCTTTGAACTCAGCTTTTGGTGGTCTTAATTGGTACACTTAGCCCAGCAGTTGAAAACATATGTTAGAAAATGAGAAAAAGTAATCAAATGTAAAAATGTTAATTACTTTGATTAAGTAATTGAAATAGTTACATTATTTGTTACATGTTAAATAGGGTAACAAGTAATCTGTAACCTATTACATTTCTGAAAGTTATACCTTCCCAACCCTGTTCTTTAGGTACACCTATACAATCTAATTCAATCCATTACAACAGCTCTGCCATATATAAAAGTAAGTGAATTAGTGTAATGTGGGACACTGCCAAATGAGGGACACCTGAACTAAAATGCATTCTTATTTCTTTTTCTACCAAATGCAAATGAACAGGACAGCTGTCAAATTAAACCCAAGATCACTGATCACTGATCATCGTGAAGAAGGCCTGAATACCGAAACCAAATAAAAAGAAAAGCACATAGACTCACACAATGCAGTACTTTTTGTGATCTGTATCATGTGATTGTTGCCTTTAGTCATATAAATAAATGAAAATTAAACAACTGCACTCTAATTACCACATTTTTTTCTTTTTCCCACCATCACTTTCTTTATAGAACGCATTACTTGCAATATGTGCAACATAAAAACATTAACAGGAAACAATTTGACATCGTACTGAAATAAAGATAAGACAAAAGGCATGATGTCACTTAAGTATGTTGATACAGTCAACACAAAAACCAGACACAGGCTAACAATAGTAGAAATAGATGGTACAGAATTGACAGGCAATAAAATCAGATTTTTTTTTTTTTTGGAGCATACAGCCTACTAACTGTATGTGCATGTTTCTTATTGTTTATGAGTTGGATGGACTCAAAATACTTTCTTTTTTAAAAGATTTATTTTGGGCTCTTTTGCCTTTATTTACATAGTAACTGACAGAGAGGCCGACAGGAAACAGGAAGAGAGAGGGGAATGACCAGCAGCATAGATCCCTGGTCAGATTCAAACTAGGGACGCTGCGATTATGTGGCATGCGCTCTAACCACTCGCCCACCAGGGCACTTCAAATACTTTCTGAATTCAATCATGAAAAGTTCAAATGATGGACGAGAAAAACTGGATGTATGGATGTGATATTTAGAGTCCTGAACTACCTGTTTTTTGTTTTCAGTATTAAATCCTTCCAGGTTAATAAAGTGGTTGGTTTGAGTGTCAAAATACTCATCAGTTTTTTCTACGATGCTGATGTATACTGACATTCACAAAATAGATGTGTAATTGTCTCTTCTTCATTTTTACAAAAAACACATTTGTCATTGATATCCACAAATCTTGAGATAATTTGTTGGTGGGATATAAATTAAACACATGTTTGCAATCTATTTACCTAAATGTTCTGGTTATTTATATGGGATAAGCTGTGTGGTTTCCTATTGAATGTTAGAAAAATGGGAGTTGCTCAAACAAGCCCGACTTTTCCCATGAAGTTAGGGTGAGGTCCCTCTGACTGTGCATGGCTGGATAAACCTGTTTGTACCCCTGGGAGTTGTCCACCATGCCTTGATATAGTAAGAAAAACATACAGATAGAGGAAGGTGCAGCATGTCTGGGGCCAATCCGGTGTGGATGATGATAATCCTCCAAAATCAGCAGTGAAAACTCAGACTGCTGAGGCCTCAAATAAGCTTCAGATGAACCTTTAAATGCAGCTGACCTTTGAGCTTAGAGTGTTTGTGACATATCATGGCATGTTTTCATCATTTAAAGGGGACAATACGAAACAAACAATACACAGTTGACTATAAATGGCACACAGTGAGCTGCAGCAGCCCAATACAATAAAACATGATGAAGTAGAATTGGTGATTGATAAGGTGAAAATATGGGATGTGTTTTGTACTTTGTGCAGATTGGAAATGTTTCCTGAACTGTCCCGAATCCTGAATCCTGAATCCTTGCAGACCTCTGAAGCCTAGTAAATGTTTTGAGCTAGGGCCCCCTAGTGGGTCAGGATGGCCATGATTCAGAGTCTAATGTGATTGGCAGAATGCAGGAAGACTTCTGCCAAAATGTAAGTTCATGGTTTTGGAAACCACAGCTGATTGATATGGGGATTTCACTTGTTTTATAGAATAAAAAATAATGATCTTAGATGGAAGCTATAAAATAGCTTTTAATGGAATATATTGGATGAAATCCCCTTTGCATGTCCTTCATACCGATCAGGGAGCCATATCTTGCCTTGACTCCGGTCTGTTTATGGTATCTATTTTGTTGAGGTGACCCTGTTTCAGACCTTGTGAACACTTTTAGGGCTGTAGCAATGAGCTTTAGGTGACTGAGCAATGACTGATATCCTACCATATTAATTTAAACCTGCTGCCACAGAAATACATTGATACTGCAGTTCCAAGATCAGAAATCAGCTCTTTTCATTTTGCTGTGCTAGCAGTTCACAATTAACTTATTAATATTTCTAGATTCCCAATCTTTAATATTACCACCATTGCATAATAATCCATCCAGTATACGTGATTGGTAAATCCGGATTACAAAACAGATGTATCATGAACAGTGTTGGCTGGGCTATTTTTTAGAAATCCCAAAAGCTATTATTTTTCTGTCAGCAGCTCGGGGATTACCCAATTACATATGATAGAGCTGTCCGGTTTCCAGGGAAACATCCTTGTTACTGATCCCACGAGAAGAGAGGAGGACACGCTGCTGAGTGGGGAGTATGGCACTAAGTGAACCAGTAATTATTGGATAGAGAAATCCCTCCAGTATTGTAGCTTAGTGTGCCAAATAACCTCTAAGAATAGCATCTCATACACTCCTCTGTGCTCGGAAGCTTTTAGGCTAGAGAGGAAATTAACAAAACTTTATATTCATACACCTAATCTATATTTTTCATGTTTTAACTGTACTGAAATTGGGCCTATATTTTTTGTGGATGAAATATTTCTTGAGGGTGAGATGCTGCTTTCACCTGTAGAGGTTTACTGCAAATCATGCTATTGATTGACTAACCTTTTATTGCCTCTGGACACCGCATTGCATGTCATTATGAAAGTCCTGCGTTACAGAGAAGAAAACTTCCTTAAATGAGCATGCATGCTGACGACAATGCCTACACACCCTTAGACTAATTGCTGTCATTCTTTGAGTGGAGCTTGTTATCACTTCCAGATACTGAAAGTGCAAACAAAAAGCAGACATATGCAGATAAGAGCAGAAAATAGACTGAGGTGTTATCTAGATTTGATTGGTCATACATTACCAAAGAGGAACACACAGACTGTGACACAGAAACTTCACAATCTGCAATGTGAGAAAAAAGAGAGGGACACATCAGAGATATCTAATTCTTCTTCATTTGCTTCAGTAAATGTATATTTTGCTGTATCCTGTATATTGTATGTTATGTATATTTTGCTGTATCCTGTTATCATGCACACAGACACAGCTTTAGAGGGAAAATGATCCTCTCTGGAGAACACAAAAGGCGTCAGAGGATGGGTTTCTGCCAAACTGAGCTCTTGTCGTCGTGGCATGGAGGCGTACCTGGCTGTTTCATCATCACTGTGCTCACAATTAAACCCGAGCAGGGTTCTCTGTCTGTCTGTCTCCCTCCCCGCTATCCTCTACCTCTTATCCTCATCATCTTCTGCTCTCCTCCGCCTCCCCTCGCCTCGCTCTTTACTTTCCTCCTCTGGTTCCTCCCCTGGGTTGCAGCACCGACGCAGGTTGGCGTCATAGTGGTCTAATTTTACTGCTGTTGATGCTGATGTTAAAAGAAGCAATAGGCACCTGCTATTTCTGCTGCTACCCTGTCTCCCTGGGGCTGGCAAAGAGGTATTAATAGACAGAGTTATTAGGTGATGCATGGTCGCACATAGAGCTTTTATTGAGGAAAAGGAGGCTCTGCTTAAGTGCAAAGAAAAACAGATAGGCACTCAGGAATCTGGCTGTTATGCAACAGCACAATGCTAACAAAACAAGTGGCTGTAAAAACACAGGTTCAATCCATACAATTCAGAAGTGCAACGCAAGCAAGAAGGAAGGAGGTAGCACTGTACTTCTGTCCTGAAATCTTTAAACTGTATTATTCATCTTAATCTGTTGATTTGTTTCAGGCTGTACTTTGGAGAATCAGGCCTCTGCCCATACAGGAAGAAAAGCAACAGCTGTTCATATCTTGGCTGTGTTGCACAAAAAGGTGTGTCCACAGTGGAAGGGCTCAAACGTCAGAGTAAGTTACTTATTGTGCGCTGGCAGTCCTCCATCTAGCATGACCCTAACGCACACACAGCGACGCATTTCCTGTGTATAAGCCATTAGGCAATCTGCCTTCCGATGATTCTTTGCGTGGTGAAATATCAATATAAGATCAAATGAGCTGAAAGACTGACAAGGGGAAGGGGAGGAGCAGAGGTTGGTTTGATGATAGATTGTGTAAAAGGTACATGTTGCACCATTTTTGACAAAGCTACCAAGTGTTGTAAAAATCTTAAGACTAAGATAATAAAATCAACAGACCCGACCAGACCAGATGTGATGATGGGAAAAATATGTTTAACAAATTAAGTAGCAAAATAGTACAAGAGTGTCAAATTATGATCCTTCACCTGCTTTCATTTTAAATTAAACTGATTTCTGACCGTTGTGTCAGTGACAATTTATAATCGTTATGCTTATAAATTGGCCTTCTGAATGACTTTCTGTTTAGGGATAATGAGAGAGACATCATTTAATTATGTAGAGCAAGACAGATGCACATGACGCCCAGCTTTAGTACCTTACATGAATGTACACTATTAAGGCCTAAACTGTAATAAAGTGCCTAAATGTAAAAATGTAAAAACCATACAGAAAACCAATAATGATAATAAAGCACTGACATAAGATCAGATCATGTTGGACAATTCTCTATTCACTGTTGCCTCAAATAAAACAGAAGCATAAGCACCTTGAAACTGCCTTTCTATGCGAAATCTTTTATACTGTATATTGAAATTAAATCAGTAACAAGAGACAATTCTAATCAGTATGTGGATTTAAAGAATACATACACTAAGTACGTAGCTGTATATCACCAGGTGTTTGCAGCCATTCAATTTTATTTGTATTAGCTCTGGGGACTAATGGGGAAAGATAATATATTATTTGTGGATTAAGTTCCCAGGTCACCATCTTTCAGATCAGGTATTTACATGTGACCTCTTCATCAAACCAGACTTGATGTGATGTTGGCACACAGTATGAATCCTGCAGCTGTCCCTCCTGAAGAGGAGGATTTAGAGTCTGTCTGGCGGAAAAGAACATCTGGAACAGGTTGAACACATTCAAAAAACATCTTTTTTGCAGACAGCCACTTTACACCTCGTGTCCAGCTGTCTGCATGCCTCAGTCCATTAGCACGAAGAAGACAGCTCAAGAAGGCAGGTTAAGTCCAAACTGCTGTCTGTGCCTTTATGAATTATTTGAAGGCTCTTGGTCCCGTATAGTGCTTTATTTAAAACAATGCGCATTTGAAAGTGGGACTGTTAGGGCTACTGGGGGGGGGGGGGGGGGGGGCAGAATATATGAAACCGACGTAGATAGTGGAAAAAATGTCGCTTTCGGATCCTCTTGCGATATCTCTTGTATAACCCTACGTGCGTCTCGCGGTTGTCTCGCAACAAGCACGTATCGTATTGGTTATGGGGAAACCTCACATTTCTCATCTTTCCAGCAGACATGCAACGAGTCAAATCAACTCTCTGTGCACAGAAACGCCGACACAAATGTTTAAATCTTGAGTATTTTAGCGAAGAAAGTGTCCACTCGCTTTCTGCTGACAGACAGCGGCTGCAGGTTGGCAGTTGGCACACTTCTATATTTGGGCACGGATGTTAGACGTCATCGCGCTGGGCTTGCAAATTTAAAAAAAAATGGAAAGAACGCACTGACGTCAGAGCCCTGACGTTTAGTTAACCTTGGCAACAGACGGAACAATAAATAGAGCCAGAGGAGGTGCAGGAAAAATACTGCTATCCCGTATTGAGACTAATTTTAGACATTATTTTAATTGTCTGCTGTTCTGTAACTCAACTAAGAAAGTTGATATAACATCTACAGAGACAATATGGTCTGTCATAGGCTACTTTTGGGAACACATTTCTAGTAAGAAAGGAAAAAACTGTTAAGATAACAGATCAATTGACACCAGCAGTATAGTGGGGAAAAAAGTAGCAGCATATGGGTGAAAGTGATTAAATAAATAAAATAAAATACTATATACAGTAAACAACCTGTGTAAATAAAGGTGCAATATGCAGAAGTGTCTTTTTTAGTGGGACTGGGAGGTACTGGGCGCTGTGGTGTTGTACAGTCTGATGGCTGATGGCATGGAAGAGCCCTGAGCCGTTCAAGTTAAGGTTAGGCTAAGGAAATTAATGTAAGTCTATGTAAAGTCCCTGAAAGTGACTGTGATATGATGTGTGTGTGTATTGACAGATCTCACCAGACAAAATAACTGAATTTAAATATCACTATCTTTTATTTACATATCTTACAAACAACATTCATCTTAACTCACTCTGTAAAAAAATAAATTGAAATTTCATAAATTAAAAACACTGATGTTTTCACAGAAAACTTCATACTGAGATAGACCACTCAGACCATGGTTAAGACAAAAGCATGTCAGTTTTTTTTAAGTTTTCACAAACAGTTCACAATAACTCTCACATTCCATCAACCAGAAAAAACAAACTGGATCTATAATAACTATTGCTCTGAACACAAATCAACACTAAACATCTTTTTTGTTATCTAGCACCATAAAACTCTTATATGAACTCATAAAACGACTAGGTGGTATTAGTTGAAACATGCTTTAACTTGCTACACTGGTGTAATAGGCAAGTACAAGGTGAAAAATTGAAGGAAAAACCTGAATAAATGAGTGGAGAAACATAACGAGTGTAAATGCTTCCATTCACGTGCACTGACGTCTGCATTTAGATCTATGGGAAAGACATCAGTGCTCTTTCATTAGTGCAATGTGTGAGGAACAACAGAAGAACAACTATTCCTCTTGTGACTGAGAATGTCAATCAGATCAACAATTACATGGAGAGGGACATAGTAGTAGTGGTCTCTTCCAGATTGACACTGAATCATATGATATGGCATCCGCAGTCACCAGATCTCAACCTAATTTAACACCTATGGGAGATTTGGGACTGACGTGTTAGACAGCACTCTCCACAACCATCATCTAAACACCAAATGAGGAAATATCTTTTGGAAGAATGGTGTTCATCCAACCAGTAGAGACTTGTAGAATCAATTACAAGGTGCAGCGCCTTACTAAGACACTTCATGTTGTTGTTTTTTCCTTTAATTTGTCACCTGTGTATATATATATATATATATAAAGGCAAATAAACAAACAATTTGCTTCCTGGTAAAAGTCCATTCCATAGCCCTGTGATCTGCACATGTATCTCATACATCAAGAGATTGTGCTTAATAGGAAGTATTAATGTTCTTGGAAGAGTCTTTAAAGGGCCAGCAGGGTTGGTGAGCTTAGGGAGTCAGAGGACTGGTCGTTGCTGTTGCTTCCTCTCCTGTGTGCAGTGCCACAGGTGGGGAGGGTCTCTGCCTCTGGGAAACTAAACACAAATGAAGAGGTGTAGGTAGTGCATGCTGGGGTGCAGGTCACCACTGGCGTGCACAGGGGCTCAAAGTCGGTATTGTTGGTTGAGGCGTGGAGGGGCTCCCAATCTTGAGTTGTGTAGAGGGAGTTGGACAGGTCAACCTCTGGAACCGACCGTGATGACTCCATCTCTGTCTTCGCCAGCAGATCCAGAGACTCCTCCAGGACGGAGACGTCCAGGTCTGTCATCTTGACTGAGCTGGTGGAAACAGTCGTGGTGGAGAGGACGGAGCTGCTGCTGGAAAAGATAGAGTTGGAGCCGGAGGTGAAGGTTGGCTGGCTGGAAGGGATGGTGGACACCACTATGTTGGAGGTCTGTGGCTGGGCAAGAGAAATTGAGATCATAGGGAAGTCTGTGTCAAGATCTGAAGGGATTTTGCAGATGGGTTGGTGTGCTGCCAGAATGAACTCCAGCCTCTCCTTTTCCTTCATAAGGTTAGCGATATCATTCTGAAGGTTGGACTTCTGGTCCTCCAGTATATCAGTTTCCTGGAAGGGAGAGGGAAATAGAGGAAGTGGTGTTAATTTGACTGTTGGGCAACACTGCTATCAGCAAATAACGAGAAAAGCATTTTAATAAATGATTGTAAATCTGTGGGATACTTACAGTTTGCAGAGTGTCGGTAAGCTCTCGCCTCCTGTTGCGGCATTTTGCTGCTGCCTGCTTATTTCTCTCTCTGCGAATTCTTCTCTTTTCTTCTTCCTCAGTGGAGACCTGAACACAACACAAGAAAAGGTTAAGACTCCAGCAAAACACTGTAACACAGAGGTTACTACTTATTATATTTATAAGTTGAAATACATGGTCATTTAATAATTACCTGATCTGCTCTGCCCCTCTTGGGAGAGTGGTTAGCCTTGGATGCTGCAGACCTCATGGCTGATCTGGAGTATGCAGGGCTGGGGCTGGAGGTGTAGGGGTGAACTCTGTGAGAAGGGGCCACTGAGGAGATCAAAGGCTGGACCATCCACTGCAGATCAGGGCTTGACGAGATGGCTGTGACAGTGGGGATGAAGGAGGCACTTGATGCTGTCAGGTCAGTGAAATCCTGGAAGAAATAAAGCAAAGGGATCATCAGTACATTTGGTATACTTTCAGGAGGGAGGGAGGCATTGCAGGATGATTATGAATGAAGCAGAGGGTCTATAAAAAGATGGATGGTTTAAAAATAACCATATGATGTCAACAATGACGTTACAGTCTCTCTATGGAGTTTCCAGGCGGATGAATGAAGATTGTCTTGCAAGAACAAATCAGCAAAAAACTATTTGTCAGCCTGCTTATATTCAATATAACAAACTATGTTTAAATGACTACATGAAATCCAGCTAATAATGGAAGTTTATTTAAACAGCTTCGGTTTTATAAGTTATTTGCAAGCCAAGCAGCTTCACATTCAGTTATATAATACTACAGTGCAATAGCAGTTTAATCTGGACATACCTGAGACTGGGGAGATCCCATGCTGGAGTAAGATCCCGCTGGGGACGGATAATATCCCAGATTGTCACCGGACGGCGAAGCGGTGGTGCAGCGGGAGGAAGAGTCGCACTCCGTGTTGAAAGCGGTGAACATGATCGTTTCCAAAAAAGCAAAGCAAGAAAATCCAAACAAGCTCTACCTTTGAGGGGGGGGGGTGTAAAGACGAGGAGGAAATCCCTTTCAGTAGGTATGTGAGGAACCCTAAAGTGCAGCTCAAGATGTGTTTCCCAAAAGTCCTTATTCAGCTGCTGAAAGTTTGACTGCCAACTCTGCGAGCTCGGAGGGTTTTTATAGCCTGAGCGAATGACGTCGCACCGGGTAGACCTACTCTCCTGACAGTGGGAGGAGAAAGACTCCGAAAAACTGACAAAACAACGCAGCAATCATACCGATTATTGTTCATAAATGCTTTAAATACTCTAAACATTTACTGCACATATTATTTGAGCAGTTTTAATGTATAAAAGTAACATTTAGAAATATTTTTTACTATTCACTCTCAAAAATGGAATGTTCCAGCTCGGGATCCCCAATACGTAATTTTCCAAATATGGTGCATCCTGTGAACGGGGCGGACCTTGCTGGGAAATACACCATCCGAGATTGGCCGAGTGAGACCTGACGTTATGTAAAAACAACAAACACAAGGCTGTTGTGAAAGCTGAAGAACTGGGGTAATAGTAAGCAAGAGGACACCCTGCACACACCAGAGTACATCAAACATACATTTCAACATGCAGATATACTGTTCTGAACTAAGAATATCAAATAATAGAGTCAAAATAGCCCAAACACACTGTCCTGTTAAATAGTACATTCAAATATTATTATTTGTATAGAGATATGGACATGCGGGAATGTAGCAGTCTTGTTTGTTTTGGGGTTTGTTATTCTCTTGCTCGGAAGCGTTTAATGCACTTTATAAATATATTTGATGTAAGTTTTAAGCCCATTTTTTCATTTTTATATGAAAGAATCTCTCTAATTTATCTGAGGTGCAATGACATGTATTTATTGGCAAATTTGGACCAAGAAATGTGTGGAAAATCCTTTGAGAATAACCCATAACAACTCTATCTATCAACTACTATATAAACATGAACCCTGAACACCATGAATTCATGTCAGAGCAGAAGCTGTTAGGTGTGTATATTGCCCTCAGGCAGTGCTTGTACCTTTTGTGTGTGACCCAGGTAAGGGTGTGTTAAGCTGCAGAGCAAGCTGATAACTGGTTTGTGGTGTGTACTTTTCCACAACAGCTTTTCTTAGGGAAGCCCAGCTTGTTCAAAAAGGTCTTCCCCTCTCCCTCTGTGATTTGCATCAGAGTTACCACTTAAGTGCAGGTCTGACACTGAACCAGCATGCATACTTTACATTGCTCTTAGAATGAAAAGTTCAGCAGAATCACCTTGTTGCTTTACTTTTTTTTCATTCCCATTAACCCTATTCAAGGTTTTCAAACATGTTTTTCCTTTTAAGCTGCCCTTGAAGTAGAAATAGGACACAAATCAAATGTGTATAGTGTCAGATGTTGGTATGGTGTATAACAATTATAAGTAGGCAGAAAACAATGAGAAAAGCCGGTGTATGACCAACACAATCTTAACAATAGTTTTTCCTCTATTTCCTGGAATCTCTAGGTTCTTTGAGGGGTCCTTTAGGAATGCTCTTCCTTATGAAGCAGTCCAATAAACAGGCAACAAGCTTATATATTGTTCAAATAAAATAGGCGTCAAACGTGTTACAATTACATTCATTGGTGTGTGAAGTGTGGACAATGGTGTTATCGTGCTAAAGTTCATTAATTTAGGTTGAAGGAGATGTGTTTTGTTTCCCGCGCTGGTGTTTTGTTGAACATTCCTGGTTGTCATAGCAACACTCCACCCCTTCGCGTCAGTGACGTCGTCGTTTTTGCATAGCAACAAAGATTGTTTGTGTTGCGATGAAGGATCACTCAAGAGGTAAAAAATAAAACCCGGCTGTTTTTTTCCTTTTCGGCCGCGGAGGAGTCACACACAACACATCCACATGTCACAGTGTAAATCGAGACGTTTGGTTCCAGGAAACAGCATCGGAGTGAGCGCTCTGTATCTGCATCGCGGCTCTCAGACTGTACTCTCTGTCCGTACTGTCTGTGAGCAGCGGAATGAAACAGGACACCAAACATCCCATTCACCTCAAGGCCGGCTGTTTCAGTATTTTGTTTGAAGGCAGCAGCCTGCATGGTGACCTAGACTATTGTTTTGAACAATGTTTTTAAGTTCTTTGGGGGTAAAACGTGTGTTGCCTATTAATAGAAATACATGATAGGCTATGTTTAATAATGATATTGGCTATTTGGGGATCAGAATAAATAAGTTATTGACCATAATAATGATAATAATCTAACAATTATTACAAATCAATTAACTTGCGGCAACATAGAAGATAGTTAATTAATTATTAAGATAATTAATTAACTTTAATCTAAGTTGCCCCAATTTTATTTTTTAAAGCAAATCCTTCAAACAGCCTTATGGTGTGTTATTTGTGAGTTATTTTTAGCCTGAGTGTCATTGCACAGTAGTGTTGTTTTTCAAAGGAGCAACTTCTATTTGATCTATTTGCCTAATTTACATGAACTTTGTAGACTGATGTCACTGAAACTAAAAATAAAGTGCTGGTCTGTGAAATTCACGCTCAAGTCGCTCTGATGAAAACAAGTGTTTGAGCCTCGGTGAATGGTGTCTGCTGTTACGTCCGACCTTTGGACCCCTCTGGTCCTGAATAGGCCGACCGCCTAATGAGGTGCCGGTAAATGAGCCCCAGAGGGGGCTACAGCTCCCGGCTGCTTCCCGGCAGCCGCAGCTCCCCTCTGAGAGAGGGGAGAGGCCCCTTCTATTCACCAAGCGTCCCTTTCACTTCACTGGATCTGTGAGGTCATCTGAAACCTAAATATAGCCTATCCAGCCTATACAAGCCTTTTCTTACATGAGCTGAATACGGGAATAACGCTTAGTCTACATAATTGGTGCTTATACATTGCGTCAACACTAGGCTACTAATTAATCTTTAGTGGAAGGGGGAAAATGTGGAAAACAGCCAACACATTATTCAATTAGTAATATTTTTAGAAACGCATACGCATAATATTTAAAACCTCTGCAGTATGATGTTATACCTATGTAAACTATAATCTAGGCTGCGACCCTCCTCTTCATGTATCCTTTCGGGTCATTCAAGGCGCAGTTAATGACGACGTTATCAGGTACAATGCATGACGGATGAGCGTTTTTGGTGCATGTTTCACTTTCTTTTGTGACTGGTGAGTGAGTGGGCCACACATAGTCCGTCTGTGCGCTCTCCTCTGTGCGCCACAGCGCGCCCCTGCTCACCGGAAACTCTATATATGGCTCGACCGGTCCATTCGGCGATTGGCTGCTTTATGAGAGCGACAAATCTGTTGCTGGAGCTCTATTCATATGCAGAGACAGGTGAAAGGCAGTGTGATGTATTTATGACACTTAATTTAGCTGCTATAAATAATCACCCGTGTGTGTTAGAGAATGTGTGCATTAATTAATTCATGCGTGCTTTTGCAATTACAGCCCAAACAATAAGTTGGGACATATAGGCTATATGATATTGTATTCTATCTTAAAGAGTAAAAAACAACAACATTACTCCATTGTGAGATATTCGGAAAGAAAATTGCCCTTTATATGCCACACTTATTGTTTAAAAAGGTTTATTAATATAATGCATTGCCATTATTTCCTGCATTATAAGATCATTTATGTTGCCAAGAATGCGCCAATATATGAAACGTGCCACACTGAATGTAGACATGAAGGGAACATAATGTATAATGCAGATGCTGCACATGAAATGACGTAGTTCATTCATGGTGATGTGCACCTCTTGCAGGCGGGGGTGTCACAACATACATGCTCGACTTTTTTTTAATATCTAAAAAAACAAATAAGTTTAAATGAAAATCTTGCTCAATTATACCATTTGGTTATTTCATGATTTTTAATTGTTCAGTTTGAGAACATCTGCTGGCGATTTTAACGTCACCTTTCCCTCTGTGAAATGGTTCAGTCTCACCACACAGATTTCATTCATAAAATTCCAGCTCACTATAAAAGGTGGGCCTCTCCACTATCTGCACAGTTACCATTTATGAGTTCGACAAATGGGACATAAGTAGGCGTGTGGGTGTCAGTTTTCTACCTATAATAGATAGACTACTCTATATTTTTTATGCAGTGATTTTTTTTTTTAGATGAGAACATGCATCCAGACTTCAGCGCTGAGTTCGACTCGTCGTCCAGCTGTAGCACAGCATCGCCTGGCGGGGACACCCCTGGGTGCAGCCAGCATCCTCCTGACTCGCTTTCATCATCAGTGGACAGCACCAAGGTAGAAGCGGATCTGACCATCAGGGGGAAAAAATCATCTCGAAACGTAGTCTTGCAGGGATAACTAATGCACAAGTTGCCTCTCTCAAATTCTTCACATATACCCAAGTAAATGTCACTGCAGCCTTTTTAAAAACAGGATTACTGTCTCACCCGCTTAAAATGGTTATTTGCAAAAACATATGCAACCTCTACAGGCAATAATGTTCAGTTTTATTTCAGGGAAATTGTTTTTAATGTACTTTACGCATGTCTTGGTCGTGATCTTTTATTTCAGAGTGATGATGCTGATGGTGATGATGGAAATGAGTGATAAGGATGTCATAATACATGTGGCAGTTTTTGATTGATTCATAGACAGTAGACCTACTGATTTCGTCTGTTTTTGCATTCCTCAGCTGAATGATTGATGTACCATTTATGCACATCTAAAGGTCAGCCATGAACGTGGCTGCTCATTCATCAGATACGCTAAATTAGTGTTTGACTGCATGCATTTGCATGTCTCTGTGATGTGACTTGTTTATCCAGGATGTTGAGACCAGTGCAGCAGACTCCTTTGTTCCGACTGTGACTGCAATCTCAAGCTCGCCGGATTTAAGGTGGATGGTGCAGCCGGCAGTCATCACATCTGTCTCTCCGTCGTCCAGCCGTGCAAAGCCCAAAACTCATGGTGCGACTCAGTCGTCTTCCCCGGCAGGTGCAAACAAGGCGAAGCCCTCCAACAGGAAAGGGCAGAAAGCGCAGGTATGCAATAAGGCAATAGAGTGGGGAGGGGTGGAGGTAATCAAATAACAAGTAGCTAATCAGCCAATCAATCAATAAGTGAACCTATTAAGCAACCAACCAAAGCGTCAGTATTGCTCTTAAGTAATATCCCATACCTTCTCACACTCTTCTCTATTGATGAGGTTAATATGAACATTTAGTTATCGCGATAGTTTAAACGGACGGGGAAAAAAAGGATGCAATTCTCTTTTTTGGCTGTTCTAGGAAAATTAATGTATCGAGTGGAGGCAATACATTTCTGCAGAGAGTAGCACACAGGGTGATTGGATTATGTTTAATTGGCGCAGCGACTACACTTTTAGACTGACGAGCACAGCGCTCTTTATGAGTGAATGAGATTGGGGAAATTGCATAAAATGCGCGTTCACGTGGCTGGCTAGACCGAGCCAGTGGTGCAGCATTTTAACGCCAGAACTGAAAGAGGGTCTGCACCGACCAGATCAGTATTCGCAGCATACACTACAAACCATATTCTTTTTTCGCTTTTCTTTTTTTGACAAGTGAAACTGTTAAATGGCCAACTGCTGGTATGTCAAGACTTGGCAGGATGCGCATTTTAATTGGCTATTTCTGATTGATTTCAGCCTTCCAAAGAGGAGGAGGAAAGGAGGAGGATCAGGAGGGAGAGGAACAAAATTGCTGCTGCAAAGTGTCGTAACAGGCGGAGGGAGCTGATAGACACTCTGCAAGCTGTAAGTATGCTGCTTTTCAAAATCATATAGAGAGCATTAACACAGCACATGCACTCCTCCAAAGCTGAGGGCACAAAGTGTAAGATGTCACTTGTCATTAAAGATCACACACAGGAGCAAGGATGACTGCAGAACACCATGGGGCAGCGTTGTTTTCATGCGTCTCTCATGCCATGCCTCTTTTTCTGCTGTTGTCCTTCCACACCTCAGGAGACTGACATGCTTGAAGAGGAGAAGTCCGCTCTCCAGACAGAGATCGCTGACCTGCTGAAGGAGAAGGAGAGGCTGGAGCAGGTCTTAGCCTTCCACAAACCCTCCTGCAAACTCTCTGCAGATGATTGTGATGATGATCAGGATGATGAGGATAATGAAGATGATGTTAACACAATGCTGCAGGATCCTCCGGCTTCCCCACAGCTGCTGTCCATCTTAGAGAATGGAAAAGCCGCAGAGGGCAACACAACAATGGGAGAAGCCACCATTGGTCAAGACATGGACAGTATCCCTTGTATCCCTGCTGCGGCCATTCTGGGGAACTCCAACATCCTGCTGTGTTCCAGCGCAGAAGAAGAGGCTCTGGAGGACTTAAAAGGAGATGACCTGGACGACCTGGTGCCAAGCCTGGATATGGCAGTGACGCCTGAGACGGCTGCCT